>NC_067150.1:10807334-11136620 GCF_903995435.1 Acomys russatus | reverse complement strand
GAGCTTTCAGGTGTGTTTTTAAGTTGCTAGTATGAGGTCTCTCCAATATCCTTATGAAGGTACTCAGTGCTATGAGCTTTACATTTTTGCTGTGTCCCATAAGTTTGGGTATATTGTACATTCATGTTAGTTGAATTCTATGAAGTCTTTCATTTTTTTTCTTTACTTCTGCCTTAACCTAGTAGTCATTTGGTAAAGAGTTGTTCAGTTTTCATGAGTTTATAGGTTTTCTGTTGTTTAAATCCAGCTTTAATCCATGGTGGTCTGATAAGACACAGGAGGTTATTTCAGTTTTCCTGTGTCTGTTAAGAGTTGGTTTGTGATCGACTATGTAGTCAAATTTGGAAAAAGCTCTGTGAGGTACTGAGAAAAAGGTATATTCCTTTGTGTTTGGGTGAAATATCCTATAGATGTCTGTTAGGTCCATTTGGTTCATAACATCTGTGAGCTCCATTATTTCTTCCTTTAGTTTTTTTCTGGATTACTTTGCTCACTGGTGAGAATGGGGTATTAAAGTCTCCCACTACTAATGTGTGAAGTTTGATGTGTGGTTTAAGCTTTAGTAATGTTTCTTTTACAAATGTGGGTGCTCTTGCATTTTGGGCATAGATGTTCAGAATTGAGACATCATCTTGGTGGATTTTTCCTTCGATGAGTATGAGTGTCCTTCCCTATCTCTTTTGACTTTGGTTGGAAGTCTATTTTGTTAGATATTAGAATGGCTACACCAGCTTGCTTATTGGGTCCATTTTCTGAAAAACTCTTTTTCTAACATTTTACTCTGAAGTGTTTCTTGTATGCAGCAGAAGGATGGATCCTATTTTTTATATCCATTCTGTTAGTCTGTATTTTTATTGGGGACTTAAGACCATTGATATTGAGAGATATTAATGAGCAGTGATTGTTGACTACTGTTATTTTTGTTGTTGTTGTTGGTGGTGGTGGTGGTGGTGGTGGTGGTGTGTGTGTGTGTGTGTGTGTGTGTGTGTGTGTGTGTGTGTATCTTCTTTTGTTGTTCTGGTGTGAAAAAAATTGTTCAGTTTAATTTACTTCTAAAAGTAGCCATGAACTAGAATAATAGTAAGACAAGTAACAGCCAGGACATCATTAGTGATGCTAAAATTAACTATTGGACATTTATAGGCAATGAACTGTGTACATAACTGACCTAATGTAATCTTTATTACAGCCCTGTAAATTCTGCCCCAACCATGTAAATGAGAAAATGTAGTGTTTGACAAAGCCTGGTGAGTTAACTCTGTCAGACAACTGCTAAAGGTCAAGTTTTCAAGACTCTCATCCATGTAAGATCAAAGTTCCTATTCTTTCCATGATACTTAGCTGACTTTCTTAGACATAAACTGCTTACTTCATCCTTTTCTCATACTGAAAAGTGAGGGCTTTCCATGCGTAAATTCCACAATTTAAGTAACTCAAATACTTTTTAAAGAGGGCAGCTTCTTACTCCTATTACTTACATTTTCAGTAAATTCTAGAAAGAAAGAAAAAGGGATTGAGTGAGAATAAATTATCTTTTCCTGTCCTTTGTGGTTTAGAAGCTCAACACAGCCATTGGTGGGTTAATGACCTGTGTCAGTTCATTTTCAGTTACTACAACAAAATACTGGAGGCTGAACACTTTATAAAGAAAAGGGGTTTCCTTCTGATTGATGGTTTTAAAGACTAAGAATTTCCAAGCCTGGGCAGCCACCTGGTCCTTAAGGGCATGCTGTACCACACGACGGCAGACAGTACCACATGGCAGGAATATGTGTAAGAGCGTGGTAGACAAGGCATGGTACTGGTATGGTAGACAAGGTCAAATGTCAAAAAAACCCTTTTCCAGTCTCATGAAACAAACACAAAACCTTCCAAGGATGGTGCCCTGTGACATACTGACCTCCTGTGGGTCACACCACCTCTCTCTACAGGCCATTGGCCCATTACAAAACATCCAAATTGCAGCTCAACCCATAGTTCAAAATGAGAAAGTTCAGTTGAAACATTTAACTATAAAGGGAGGAAAAAAATAAAATTCAGAAAATCTCCCTGTGATCAGTCTTTACTGTTGGAGGATTTGTGTCAGGCTGTGAAAATTCCCTCAGTCAAGCCAGAAGTAAAACTGAATTATGAATCTTAACACAACACCACATAGACAAGATAGGTGGCTTCTTCAAAAAGCAATTTGCAAACTTTCAGAGATGATTTGGGCTTCGGGAAGTTGAGGTCACCACGAACTAGAGACGACACCTTACATGTTCCATCCGAATGATGCCAAATGATGTGATGTTTTTAGGGATGAAAACTCCTCATACCACCCAAAATTATTTTTGAACAGAACCACAGTGTGATGGAACTCAGGCATGGGGAGCAGCAGACACATGTGAGGCACCGCACACAAGAGTCCGTGCACAAGTGGTTCCCTACGTCTCTCTTTCTTTCAGAGATCTGTCCGTGAGCTTTCATAAATTTAGTCCAGAAAAGGAGCAAAAGAAAAACTGCTATCTTCTGTTTTCCTGCTGTACGTGGGCAGTCTGTGGACCCTCAATGCTGAATCAGGTGTGACCTAGAATAAGGCCTTCTTATTTCGGAAACAACCTATACGCAGTGGCTGCGGTTGTGTGGGTGAACTGGGACGAAAATAAGCAACAGAAAGCCACACAGTACAAGCCTAAGCAATGTGAATGACAAACCTCATTTCTCTTTAACCACGTGACAACTGAAGGTGGCACTAGGATGGACGGAGCCCTGGTACCTCTCGAGAGCACACTCCATGATGTTTCCTGCCTGGTGCAGCACCACTCACTCCTCATGTTTGCTCTCAGGACCTGCCTGTCAAGTGTCTGCTCACTTCCTCTGAGTTCACCACTGCTGTAGCTGCTGCAGCGTAGTGAAAACTGTGGGACTCAGAGGTACACAGGAGAGTCTCAATTCACAGAAGGTGTCTCAGTAAAATTACACAGTAGCATAGGAAAATAATAATAATAACTGCGTTTGCTATTGCAAAAATCATTATGCACTCACATGGTGGTTGTTGTTTTTATTTCTGAGATGGGACAGCTCAGAAAAAATGTAGCTCAGGCTAGCCTTGAACTTGCTATGTTGCTGAGAATAAATACCCTTAAATTTCTGACCTTCCGTCTCCACCATCCAAGTGCTGGGGTTACAAATCTGTGCTGCTACACTCAGCTTTTTAAATCCATCTTAAAGGCATAGCTTTAGTTGTATAAACAACCGTGCTGTGTTCTTCAGTCTTCCCTACCGTCATTTGTAACAAACGGTTTTTATTCATTTCTCATTTAACCTACTTATGTTTGCCTCCCCATTTCCAAAAACAAAAAACCAAGAAAATTTAAAAGATATTGACATGTAACACGATTTGGTGAGGGAGAAGGTAAATTAATGTAGGAAGACCTTTTATTTCTGGTAGCAGTCCTATGTAGGTACTCCTCAACAAGTCTTTGGATTAAAAAAAATTCTTAAAATATTAACATATCATGAGTAGGAGCAAAAGAAGAGAATGCAAAGATGTTAAACCTGAGGTAAAGGGGAAAATGCCAACAAGAGGGCAGACCCTGGAAGTAGTTCATGCCTGGAGCTTCCGCTCTGTGCTGGTTCCAGTACAAGTTTCTGCACAAAGCCAAGGTCTAAAATGCCATCTCAGCAATCAATAGATGAGACACGAACAGCGAGCTTAGCATGTACAAATTTAAAAGCATTTAGGAAGTTGGAAGAACAGGATAGAATGCACATGGCAAAGCAATATAATCATATTAGTCCTGTGTGAAACACCCTGCTGAAAGAGGTATGGGGGAAGGGAGCTGATCCAACCATCTTTGCCTCATCACCAGAGTCTGAAAAGCTATCCCACTTTCATTCCTGCTGCTGTGCGAAAATAGCCTGACAAGATGCAACTTTGGAAAGAAAGTGTTTAATCTGACTTCCAACTCCAGGTTACAGTCCCTCGCTGCAGGGAAGTCCAGGGGGAGCTTGAGACGTCACATCCACAGTCAAGAGCAGAGAGAGAATGAATGCACGTGTGCGCACTCGTGTGCAGCTCAGTTGCTCTGCTCTCTCTCTCTCTCTTTTTTTTTTTTACTTTCTTTTTTTTTAATTAATTTATTCTTGTTACATCTCAATGTTTATCCCATCCCTTGTATCCTCCCATTCCTCCCTCCCCCATTTTCCTATTATTCCCCTCCCCTATGACTGTTCCTGAGGGGGATTACGTCCCCCTATATATTCTCATAGGGTATCAAGTCTCTTCTTGGCTACTTGCTGTCCTTCCTCTGAGTGCCACCAGGTCTCCCCCTCCAGGGGACATGGTCAAATGTGAGGCACCAGAGTACGTGAGAAAGTCATATCACACTCTCCACTCAACTGTGGAGAATATTCTGACCATTGGCTAGATCTGGGAAGGGGTTTAAAGTTTACCTCCTGTATTGTCCTTGGCTGGTGCCTTAGTTTGAGTGGGACCCCTGGGCCCAAATCTGCCTATCATATTGTTCTACTTGTAGATTTCTAGGACCCTCTGTATCCTTTTATTTTGCTATTCTCCCATGCGTCTCTCATTTAGAGTCCCAATAGGATGCCTTCCCCTCTGTCCCAGTTTCCTGGTAAGTGAAGGCTTTCGTGGGACATGCCCCTTGGGCTAGTATGCAGATATAAGTGAGTAAATACCATTTGAGTCTTTCTGCTTCTGGGTTAACTCACTCATTATGATCATTTCTAGCTCAATCCATTTATCCACAAATTTCGGGAATTCCTTTTTTTTAATAGCTGAGTAGTATTCCATAGTGTATATGTACCACAGTTTCTTTATCCACTCTTCTACTGAGAGACACTTAGGCTGTTTCCATGTTCTGGCTATTATGAATAAGGCTGCTATGAACATGGTTGAGCAAATTTTCTTGTTGTGTGCTGGAGCATCTTCTGACAAAGGTCTAATATCCAAAATATATAAAGAACTCAAGAAATTAAACACCACCAAACCGAATAACCGAATTGAGAAATGGGGCTTGGAACTAAACAGAGAATTCTCAACAGAGAAATATCAAATGGCTGAGAAACACTTAAAGAAATGCTCAACCTCCTTAGTCATCAGGGAAATGCAAATCAAAACTCTGAGATTCCATCTTACACCCATCAGAATGGCTAAGATCAAAAATTCAAGCCACACCACATGCTGGCGAGGATGTGGGGAGAGAGGAACACTCCTTCATTGCTGGTGGGAATGCAAACTAGTACAGCCACTTTGGAAATCTATCTGGTGCTATCTCAGAAAAATGGGAATAGGGCTTCCTCAAGACCCAGCTATTCTGCTCTGCTCTCTTACATGGCTCAGGAGACCCTGCCTGGGGAATGGCGCCACCTACAGTAGACCGTGTCTCCCCACATCAGTTTACTTAGGATTATCTTCTAGACATGCACACAGATCCAAGGTAGATAATCCCTCATTGAGACCCTCTGACGATTCTAGGTTTCATCAAGTTGACAAAGCTAGCCAACACAAAAGCTAAAGGCCAGATCAGCTGCTGAGCTCTGGTTGGTAAGGTTGTTTTCCCAGGTGCAGGTTAGCAATTCCATTATGATATGATATGATTTATGATATGATATGATATTAATATTGTTATATATACTACTACAGCTGTACAACTAAATACACAGATAGCAATGGTCAGAGATAGATATTTTTACTGGTAGATTCAGAATTCACAGAAAAGCAAAAGGAAGCCAGAACAGCCTACGAGCATGTGGTGGTTTGACTAAGAATGTCAATGGGTGTGGGCGCTGGGGTTTCAGATGGTCAAGCCCAGGGCCGTTGTCTTTTTTCTGCTGCCCTTGGATCCAGATGTAGAACTCTCAGCTCCTTCTCTGGCACTATGTCTGCCTGCAGGCCGCCGTGTTTCCCACAATGCCGATAATGGACTAAACCTCTGTAAGCAAGCCATGGTCAGATGCTTTCCTTTCTAAGAGTTGCCATGGTGGTGGTGTCTCTTCACAGCAATAGAATACTGAATAAGACAGCCTATACCAGGTGGGGAGATCTGTGTAAGCACTGTTTGGCTTCACAAAGACTCGATGGATGGGAGCATTTGCCACACACTCATCAGCAGAGCTCAGACCTCAGCACCCATAAAACAAGCCATGCATCCCAAATGTGCTTCTAACCCCAGCACTGAGGCAGAGGCCAAAGGATAGCCTATCCAAGAAAACGTGCACTCCATGCTCCGGAAGAGATTCTTCTCAAGAGAGCAGCCAGGGAGTACCAGAGAAAGATGCTTGATACTTCCTTCTGGCCCACACATATGCATCACGTGCACCCGCATGTACACATGCACGTACACTCTCACAGACACAGATGCAAATAAATAGATTTTTGTTTTTGGTTTTTTGAGACAAGGTCTCTCTGTGTAGCCTTGGCTGTCCTGGACTCACTTTGTAGACCAGGCTGGCCTCGAACTCACAGCGATCCGCCTGCCTCTGCCTCCCGAGTGCTGGGATTGTAGGTGTGCGCCACCACGCCCGGCTATAAATAGATCTTTTATAAAGCATCACAGATGATTGCATATTGAGCTCTGTACGTACAGTTGCCTAAGAGGCTAACACACAACACACATTTCCTCCTTCTGTCAGCTAAGAGGGCCTAGAAACAGTGAGACCCAACCAGCACTCAGTGCGCAGATATCAGTTTCTAATTACATTCTAACTAAAGATACCACGTCCCCAGGGAAACAGCTGGCTGTGAAGCTGGGGATGATACATAATAATAGCTTACAATAGAGGAAGCACTACAATTAACCAAAATGAGCAACGAAGCCCCAAACAAAAACAAAATTTTCACAGTGATGGAGGCTTGTCAGGATGGCACAGGACCCATGTGAAAGAGTCCTCAGTGGCAAAAGCTGAAAAGACATGGAACAAAGTGCTGTGCCTCCAGATTACAAGTCAAAGTACACAGTAATTATTCACAATTCAAAACTGATTTAAAAACAAAAACAAATAGAAGACGGCCACAGCTTCCATTAAAAAAAAAAAAAAAAACATTTCAAATGACTTATACAGGAGCTATGTGTCATGCATGGGGCGGGCCATAATTCTGTACACCTCAGTCTGGGCCACACATGTGACCGTCATCTAAGAGCATGGTGTGGAAAGGGGGAGGGTAACATTACAACAGGGAGACACGACAAAGAACTGTCTCACCAGACCACCCAGGTCATGGTGACACGTGCCTTCTTACATCATGATGCCTGGGGCAGACGACTTCCCTGACCTTTCCCCCACTGGAGCAGGGAAAACAAACTCTACGAAGGGGAATTATACAAGCTACACAGTCATTTGGCTTCAAAACTGTCATGACAGCCAGCCTCATCCAAAAGGAAAACTCAGAAACTGCCAGGCAAGAGGCACTTAGCAGGGTGAGACGACTAAGCATAGTGTGGTGTCCTGGGTGGACCACGACAGCAAAAGAGCTAGAAAACATATGGGTGAAGCGTGGGGTTTAATTGATCTCTTTTTTTAAAAAAAAATAGGTTTGGTTTGTTAATTAGAACAAATAGATCTCGCCAGTGTGAGGTGTCAGCACTAGGGGCTATTGGTTGCGGAACACTCTTATTCTGACTTGTGTTCACAGATTTTCTGCAAATGAGAAACTAGTCTAAAGAAGTTAATGTCTTTAAAGCATCAGTGTACGCCTGAGATCGCAGGGCTTTTAAGGTGGAGGCAGGAGGATATAAACTTCAGGAGTGCACCCCTGTTCCCCTTTGAGCTTGATTCAGAGTGAGCTGCACAAACCGGCCCCGTTTTTAGAAACTGTCAAGGTTGGGAACACGGCCCAATGACAGCACAACATCCCAAATGAGGAGGCCAGATAGCTCATGAAAAACGACTGTGAGGGCCGGGTGTCACGGTGTCCTTCCGTGCTGTGCTGTTCCAGACTGCTTGTTGGTGCCTGCCGACTCTTCCCCAGCCCCTCACCACTTTTGCCTCTCAAATGCACATGCTCTGTGTTTTAAGACTCACGGAACTCACTTAGAGCCATATATGTATACATACACACTGAAGTAGGACCGTCTACTGGGTTGTGAGAGGCCTCTCCTGTCCTGTGTCCCTGAAGAACTGACTCTCCCTCGCCCAGCAAGTCATCAATTGCCAATAGCTCTTTAGCTGTGGTGTGGGACTTATCCTGACTCACTTTGTCACCTGATAGTTTTTCAGGACTAAGCTCTCACACTACCTCTTAGCTGCTCCCATAGAAGCACAGGTCCCCATGCATACTGTCCTTTAAACTGGGAGCCTTCCTAGTTGTGTTTCTCTTAAAGCAACACCACAAGGAAAAAAAAAAAAAAAAGATCTAGTAGCCAATACAGTTCAAGGCAAATTCAAGCCTTTGCGGGGCGGCGCTTCTTCCTGTGGAATGAAGCTGAGTCTCATTTCATTTGGGCTTTAAGAACCATCTAACCAGAAAGTCTTTGATCCTGTTGTGGAGTTGGACGGGTGCAGCTGTAGTCTACGTATATACAACTTCCTAAAGTCCATTACAGTTGATGTACCCTATGGCTTTAAAAGACCCCCCCCCCACACCCATTCTTCTGAAAATAGGAAATCAGCCATCACCTCTACAAGACTTAGACACCTACAGACACGGACTCAGGAGTATTTGAAACCTAACCCTCATGTCTGGGGAGATTTTGAGGCTCTCTGACCCCCAAAGTCACATTCCACTTGTTCTTGAACTAGAAATGTCCTCCAACAAACCCTTTATTCTCACTCTGGGTTTGCCGACGGTCTGTAAGAACTCTGACCATTTCCTGCTGCCAGTGAGACGTCCCTAAGCTTTGGCAACAGTGAAGAGCTCTAAATGGGTACGGTCTTGGACATCTTGAGTTGCCATTTTCTTTCTACATCCTTTTCTGCTTTTCCTGCTCACCTTCCTCTGATGGCTCAGCTGGTAAAGGCACCTGTTACCAAGCCTGCATATGTGAGCTTGATACCCAGGAACCAAGAGGAAGGCGAGGGCAGAGTCCCACACCTTGTCCTCTGACACCTGCAGTGAGCCAGTCATAAGTCACCCCTCCCCCACACCGATAATCAAAACAAGTAAATAGCAGGGTATGATAGAGCACACCTTTACTTCCAGCTCTCAGGAGGCAGAGGCAAGTGGATCTCTGAGTTTGAGGCCAGCCTGGTCTACTGAGCTAGTTCCAGGATTACCAGGGCTACACAGAGAAACCCTGTCTGGATAGACAGGCAGATAGATAGATGGATAGATAGATAAATGATTGCATTTCTTGTCAGAAAAAATATTGTGTATTTCAATG
Organism: Acomys russatus; assembly: GCF_903995435.1. NCBI lineage: Eukaryota > Metazoa > Chordata > Mammalia > Rodentia > Muridae > Acomys > Acomys russatus. The sequence continues at coordinate 11,127,297 of NC_067150.1, read as the reverse complement.
TAGGCAAGAAGAAAGAATATGACTGCCATTCTCAGAACAATGAAGTTTCCAGAAAAGATAAAATAACCAGGCTTCACCCCGTCCCTGTCAGAATCATGCAGCACTAATCAGAAATAGCACCCGGAATTACTCCACACGACTCATCTAAGAACCGGGGAGACCTGGGTGGAGGACTGTGGGTCGGATTAAAATTGACGGCCATGTTAAAGTAGTAAAGTGATGTGAATGACGAAAGGAGAATCCAAATGAGAGAGTTTGAGAGCCAGCAATCAATCAATCAAGTGGACATGTTGAGAAACGCCTATGTTCCTAAAGTAAATTCAGCAACATGCCGCAATTCCAGTGCTTAGAAAGTTCACTTGCCGTCACACCTATGTGTGTGTGTGTGATGTGTGTGTGTGTGTAACATTATATGTATCAGTGTATGTGTGATTTCTATATAGTGTACGTAGTGTGTGTTTGTGTGTGTGTGTGTGTGTGTGTGTGTGTGTGTGTGTGTGTGATCTCCAGTTTATACTGTCATTTCCTCAGTGAAATCAACAGAGTCAGAGTCAGATTCTGTCACCAATTATTGTTGGAATGTGGCTGAAAAGGGAAAGAATTTGGAATCAGTTACCGAGGACCCGGGTTGGCTTCCACCATTAGAAGCGACTCCCTTATCCCCAGTACAGTCTGATCCACCTAACCCGCAGTTTCCCAAGGACGCTGCGCCGCGAGCTGTGTGGAAGAGGGGTTCAAATGATGCGAATACAGTGACCGTGGGGTGAGCCTACCAGATTCCCAGCTGGAAGTGACTAAGGTGAATTGAAAGAGTCTTTGCCTGGAGTTTTTCCTTCCCAGTGCCTAGTCTAGTCTGGGAATAAGGCCAAGGTCTAGGGTTAGGAATCCCAGTCTCGGTTGCGTTCCTGGCGGCTTACAGCAGCCCACTGGCTCTCCTATTGGTCAGTGTCTTCCCGCGCTTCTCTCGCGCCTCACCGTGCCTAGGGCGGCGGCTAGCCGGGATGGGCGGATCTAAGGAGGCCTCGGACTAGGAACTGACCGTGCTAGTGCTAGAGAGTTACCGCGTCGGGGGAAGCCGGTGTGTACGAGTCAAACCGCGGCTCCATGGCAACCCCGTGGGGGGTGGGGGGACCGGCGTCCAATGGCGCTGGGCGGGCGCAGAGGGTAGGACCCGCGGCCAGGGCCAGCGCAGACTTCTCCAGAGAGACCAGCAGGTAACAGGCTGCGCACTCCGTGGACCCAGGACCTGTGCCTTCCTTCAGCTGCAGCTGGCGCGGGGATGGCAGGAACCGCGTGCTGAGCAAGCTCAGGAGACGAGCTTCCAGTAAACCCAGAGCCCTGCCTCAGTTTCCCTCTTTTATTTGCCTGAACATTCTGATCTAGTTTTGCCTCTTATCGCCTCTAGCGTCTGCCCAACTGCTGCAATTCCTGAGGTGTGAAAAGAAACGGTGGTGTGGCGATTCCTCTTCTCTGCTCCCTCCCTCCTTCCCTACCCTTCTCCTCATCCTCTTCGCCCCCCCTTCCACTCTCCCTTCTTTCTCCCCTTACCCACTCCTCCTCTCTTTCTTCCTTCTCTTCGTCCTCTTCCTCACCTCCTACTCTTTCTCAGGTACTTAATTGCTTCACACATTTCTTAGGAGGGTTAAATTCATTTAGCACTTTGTTCATTTATCCACAAGTTAGTCCACTGATAGGACAACTGTGCCTCTGTGTGTGTGTGTGTGTGTGTGTGTGTGTGTGTGTGTGTGTGTGTAGGTATGTAGGTGGCAGAGCAGATGAGGGCATCTAATTGCCCTGAAACTAGAGTTGTAGGTGGTTTTGCGCCACCTAACCAGTGCTGGGGTCCTCGATGCACTTTCTGCACTCCAATTGCTGGACCAGTTCCCCACCTCCTATTCTTAAACTTCTTCTCCTAAATTTCATGCTTTGTGGGGCTCTTGAAAGGTCAAGAAAAGCCAATGAGAGAATGTACTCAAAGGCACAGGGACTCCCCTAAGAAGGAAACTGAGGGTTTCTAGACAGCACTCCTCCAAGCAGGAATTAGGAACTGAGCAGGCCAAATGGCAACAGGCACCTAGGTGCCACTGAATTAATGACGAATGATGCTGGTTTCAGCCGGTACCACATATCTCAACTGAACACTGACGCAGTATTTCTGTTTGTGTGGGTGCTTCAAGCTAGTGAAGCCACCTTTGTGTGCTTGAATAAGCAAGCGCTTCCATGCTCAGAAAACCCATACCAGTGGCTTGCCAACAGCAAAACTGTTATATCTTATATTACTATGTGTACACATTTTATAACTCTGAGTAATTTCCTTCCTCACAGGTTAAATCTCAAGAAGTGCAAGCCAGATGTAGAGGACTCTTGGCATGGAGAAGCAAGCCCACACCACAGCAGGGTGAGTTGGATCTGATTAGCTGATCTCTATGACCAGAACTCTTTGATGTAGCTCAGGTTCGGAAGTGAACTGTGCCAAGAAGGATGGGCTGACCGCTTTGGTTAAGTGGACTGGCCTTAGGACGTATCCATTCAAGCGAGACTCTGTCTCTGCCCTGGAAGACAGTGCTTTTCAGCTTTCGGTGATCCTGTTGGCCTCGCAGGTTCGGGACTCAAGCTGGTCTCCTTGGCCCACACATGTCCACAGCCCTGCACTCCCTGGCCAGCTTGCTTTTCCTCCTGTAGTCAGTGTTTCTCTGCTCCAGTTCTTAAGACTGGCCACGTTTTCTCCACATTTCAACACAGCCCACAATACATGTATTTCCACAGCCCAGCAAGAATTGGGTATTTTCGATAAGAGTCACTGTGTAGAAATGGACCAAGTTCCTTTTCACAATTACCTGGGCCACCTCTTCTCTGGCGCCCACGCCATGAAGATTTTACTAGCCGTCTGGCCACTGGCTGGACTCAAATTGGAGGCAGCAGAAGTACGTCAGAGCCCAGTCTTCACTGTGACTGCTGTTGACAGGAGGCACCACTGTAGGTGTCTCACCTCCAGTAATTGTGCTCGGGCTGTGACTCCGACATCGGGAAAGGAAAGCAAAGCAGTGTAAACAAGGGTGACTACATTCTGAGCCCTACTTCCTGACTATAGAGGGATTCCCAACAAGAAAACAGACTATATTACAGTCTAGCTGGAGCTCCTGAAGCGCGTGCGTGTGCGCGCGCGCACACACACCACCACCACCACCACCACCACCTCACCAAATGCAGAGCCTTAAATAACATGAGATCATCTCTATGTCAGGATGAGTGGTTTCATCTCTAGGCCCAAAGCGGTTGTTTCGGCTCCAGCCATCATGGCTGTTTGCCTTCCATCATGGCAGTGCTCTTAAAGAAAGGGGAAGGAGGACAGGAAAGACTTTGCTTTTAGGTGTCTGATCTAGAGATATCAGGCCTCACTTGTGTTCACTAACATTGGCCAGAACTGAGTCTCAGTTGTAGTAAAAGCTCAGAGATGTGGCAGCTGGCAGCAAGCATACGCCCAGTTACCGCTCAGAAATCCCATATATAGTTGGTGCTGGACTCAGCTCGCCTGATGGCTTGCGTGCCCGTGTGAAGCTGTAAACATTTAGTAGAAACCATCCTCTGGTTTCTAATCTGGATCTTTCTTCACTCTGACACTGCTCATAAGTTCAAATTCACAGTTAGCTGTATACCATACAAGCAGGCAGTCACAGTCACCCCCCTACAGGACGCCGAGGAGCTGAGCTGTTGATGCTCAGCTCAGTAGGTTTATTCACTGTATTTTCAACCGTTAGTTTTTTTTTTTTCAGTACGCAATGGCCCTGTCCATCCATAGCCAACTACAGTGTAAGTTGAAGGCCAAAAGGGTGAGGAGTGGCCACTGCTGAGTCTGCAGACTCACCCCATTGAGCCTCAGAGAGATGGAGAGCAGTGGACACGATCGTACCCCAAGATAGAATAGTGGTCTTTGTAGGAGGCAGGATTTGAATCGAAATACAGCTGGTTCCAATCCATGAACGTTTTCTACACTGGAAGTCGATCCCATCGAGGTGCGAGGGGCAGCCTGCCTAGAGTTCACAGCACAGCCAGGGCACCCTAGTATGACTGTGACAACAGGGGACAGTAAGGCAGTCTGGAAGACTGAGGCTTAAGCATGTGTAGCCGCAGATTGTCTCAGCCCTGTGAATCTGAAGGCCCGGTGGCTCCTCTGCGTTCATTCCTTGAAAACAAAGTGTGTTGTACTGAGTGTTAAGCCCTGAAATGCCAAGGTTATTTAAAAACAGGACTGCTCCTTAAAGAACTTGGAACTTAGTGGAGAGAGGTAGATTTTTTTCCCCCGGTGTAAGGTAGTTTCAGTTAGTTACAGAAGTTAATGTGGCACACGACCATTGTGCAGGAGGGTCACTCATCCCCGGAGGCATGTGGCCATGGTCCCCAGAACAGAGAGGCTACTGACGCTAATGCTGTTAAGAGACCAGTAAATGTGGGTCATTCTCCAGGGACTTGTTAGCAAGTTTATAAACCTGCTTTTTTTTCTGATTTTCAAGACAGGGTTTCTCTGTGTAACCCTGGCTGTCCTGGACTCACTTTGTAGACGAGGCTGGCCTCAAATTCAGAGATCTGCCTGCCTCTGCCTCTGCCTCCTGAGTGCTGAGATTAAAGGCGTGCGCCACCACTGCCTGGCTTATAAACGTGTTCTTGAAGCAATTTGCTTTCAACAATATTTAGCACCTATTGAGAGCATACGTAGCTCTAAAACCACAAGAGCACAAATATGTACCAGACACCCATAAGAAGAGAAAGATATGTGTACTATATACAAATTCATCTGCTTCTATGCATTACCAAAAACAATATAAGACAAACTCTGGTTGTGTCGGTGTCCACCCAGCTAGAAAAGAAACAAGAGCAGAGGAGATGTGAACGAACACACGCTGAACTCAAGCCAGTGACAACAGCATGCATCTTCTTCTGTCACGCCACAGTGACTGGAAGAGCGTCTCAAATGGGGAGGGTACACTGTCAGAAGTAATGTCAAAGATGGGCAGAGCAGCATAACCACCACGTGCAGAGGACCAGAGGAGAGGGAGTGAGGAGTTCAAAATTGGGTAGAAGCAGAATGATCTGGAAAGTGATGGAGTCTAGGACGAGCAGGGATGTGTGGGGCGTGCAGCTGTGGGGCAGTGGCTTCCTGACCAGGGTCTGCTCTGGAAGTCTTCTGAGGTTATACCTGAGACACTGTTTTCACCTTCTAACATTGCTTAGCGAGGCTAAACACTGAGGTTAACAGGAAAGTTTGCTGTTGTTCCCACAAACACACAGTGTAGCTGTCTTGGGCTCCTCTTCCTAAACCATTGTATGAGGAGTGACAACAGTGTGTACTAATGACAATGAATTGGAAACACAATCGATCCAGCGAGCTCTGTCCATGTAAATGCCTTCCAGCCCTTCTCAACAACATGGTAAATGAAAAACACAAGCGTCTTATGTCCTACTTTGCATGTTCAAGTTACATGCTCCTTAATGTGGTGCAAGAATAAGAAAACACTGGTCAGTCAACAAAACCACCAACTCATAAAGGACAGATGATCAGATTATCCACAAGGTTGGTATCCACACAGCTCAGAAAACTAGGTGAGCTGTGGGTGTGGCTCAGTGGTTGAGCACTCGCCCTGCAGTTGAAAGCTCTGGGTTCAAATCCTAGTCCTGCAAAGAAAAAGAGAATCAAGGTAAAATGTGAGACATGAGTGGTGCTCTTGATCAGTGACCCAGGAATGTCCAGACCTCATTTCAAGCCAGTCTCAGGGTATCTATACACCTGCCCTTAGAGTGGCAAAATTGGATGAAATACTTTGAGCAGTGATGACACTAAGGCCTCCACCTCATAGTGTTGATGGGACCATGTGCTAAGGAACCGTCATTCCGAATACCATAAAAAACTCTGTAATACGTAAGAATGAAAGGATGGATATTGGAGAGGTTATTGTCCCTTTCTGTTGCTATAACAACATGCCCAAAGCTGGATAGTTTATACAGAACAGAGATATATTTAGCTCAGTTTTGGAGGCTGAAAGCCTGAGAGCAGGCAGCCTTACCTGGCTGTTGATGGCATCAAATGGAGGAGTGCAGAAGACAGAGAAGCCAGGAAGACCCGGGGTCCAGGCTTCTCCTCAAGACTCAGCTCCACAAAACTTAAGCAGATTCCTGCAATAAGTAAAGCTCTTCCAAACATAGTGCCACCAGTGCCAAATTGTCTCCCTCAAGGCCAGACCTTAAGGGTCCCACCTCTCTGCTTCAGCATGCAAGGAACCCCACTTCTCAACTTCAGGAGATTCACTCCAGCCACGCCCTGACAAAAGCAGCTGGAAACCGCAGATGGGGTGATGGTGCCTTGGTCGGGTTTTAGCGCTGGGATGAATTCTGAGAGCTCAGAAAACTACCAGTAGTACCAGCAGTGCTCACGGGTCAGAAGGTTTGCTTTCTTGACAATTGTGTCACATAAAGATACAGATGAGAATGGGACTGGAGTGGGTTTGAGCAACAGGGGCTGGGTAGCCTGTTTGGAAAGGTGATGTTTTAAGATTTCTCCAGTATCTTGTGGAATTGCCAGTTGTGGACAGGACTGGACATGGATGCTTGGAGTTCAGGGCTTGTGGCTGAAGAAACTTCTAAAAGTTAGCACAAGCTAGAAAAAAAAAGGAAAGAAAGAAAAAGGATAAATAAAATGTTCATGGGAAATTTCCAACATTCAGAAAGCAGACTATCTCATAAAAGTTTTTATTTCTTTAAAAAATCTAGTATTATAAAATAGGTCATATTGTTGCTTAATGTCTCATTCTGTTAAGGCCTGGTGAACATCTGGACCTGGTGTCAGATAGGAAAGGCAGGAAGCCTGTCCTCAACGCACTGCCATTGCCATCCCATCATATTAACTGAGGAATGGAGAGGATTGTCCTGGAGACTGCCTTACACAGAGCATGTACTGCATATGAGACCAAACATTCTCTCAGTTTCCTCAAAGCTTACTTGGAACACTGTGAGGTCAGAGAAGTCCTTGTGGTCTTTTATAGCTATGACTTCCCTTAGAGAAGAGGCCAACACCTTCCAACTTACACCTACTGTCTGCCCACCTCCCTGTCTGTCTGCTCACCCCCCTGTCTGTCTGCTCACCTCCCTGTCTGTCTGCTCACCTCCCTGTCTGTCTGCTCACTCCCCTGTCTGTCTGCTCACCTCCCTGTCTGACTGCTCACCTCCCTGTGTGTCTGCTCACCTCCCTGTCTGACTGCTCACCTCCCTGTGTGTCTGCTCACCTCCCTGTCTGACTGCTCACCTCCCTGTCTGTCTGCTCACCTCCCTGTCTGTCTGCTCACCTCCCTGTCTGTCTGCTCACCCCCTGTCTGTCTGCTCACCTCCCTGTCTGTCTGCTCACCTCCCTGTCTGTCTGCTCACTCCCCTGTTTGTCTGCTCACCTCCCTGTCTGACTGCTCACCTCCCTGTGTGTCTGCTCACCTCCCTGTCTGACTGCTCACCTCCCTGTCTGTCTGCTCACCCCCCTGTCTGTCTGCTCACCTCCCTGTCTGTCTGCTCACCCCCCTGTCTGTCTGCTCACCCCCCTGTCTGTCTGCTCACTTCTGTGTCTGTTCACTTAAAAGTTGCTCACAATGTGAAAAGTCATCACAGAGGCTGTGATGCATTTTAGCATTATCTCACTTTCATAAGAAAAATGCTGCTATGTTAGGTTTTTGTGTCAATGGGGATGCAGAGATAAGAGTATTTTTCATCTCTGTTAAGGGTTCCCTTCCACCATCAGGCCAGAAGCTTAGAACAGGCCCTTACTTGTGCCTTCCCGCACCCCTCTGTAGAACAAGGTGGCTTATAGGACTTCCACATCCATTAAGCTTCTCACAAGTGAAGAGAAGACTGGATATAGTGTGAGCCTCTATCACACTCAGGCAGTGGAAATAGGCATTGACTACTGCTAACTCAGCAAACACCACGGGCAATGGTAAATAATTTATTGGAAGGCAAGCAAAGTGCCTGAGGAAAGGCGTGTCCATGCTTCAGTAATTAGTTTTCAGTAAGGAAGCCATGAAGCGGTGGCCTGTAGGACGGCAAAGAACAGCACTTCCATTGGCCTTTTGAAGGGGAGCCACACTGACCACTCTGAGCTCACAGAGATCTGCTGGGAAAGTTCTGGGTCACCGCCAAAGCTCCTTGCCTACCTCTGTGTCTCATGGGCTGCAGTATCTGATGTGACTTTTGAAAGGTTTGGTTACATGCAGTAGCTGGTTAGCTCAGGCAAATGAGTATGTACATTATTTCAGGATGAGGTTTATTAAGAGATTTTGATAAGCTGGGCAGTGGTGGTGCACGCCTTTTATTGCAGCACTTGGGAAGCAGAGGCAGGTGGATTTCTGTAATTTTTAAATATATTTTATTAATTTATTCATATTACATCTCAATTGTTATCCCATCCCTTGTATCCTCCCATTCCTCCCTCCCTTCCATTTTCCTCTTACTCCCTTCCCCTATAACTGTGACTAAAGGGGACTTCCTCCCCCTTTATATGCTCATAGGGTATCAAGTCTCTTCTTGGTAGCCTGCTATCCTTCCTCTGAGTGCCACCAGGCCTCCCCATCCAGCCCAGATCTAGCCAATGGATTTCTGTAATTTCAAGGCCAGCATAGTCTACAGAATGAGATCTTTGGATATCCAAGGCTACATAGAGAAATCCTGTCTCAAAAACCTGAGGTGGGGGGGAAGATTTTGACAAAGGTAAGGCCTCCTAAGATTCCTTACCATTCTTGAAGACTCACTTGCAGTTGATTCCATTTCTCTTAAAGAAACACACTCTCTCTTGTCTCTCCCTGTCTCCTTTCTCCTAGATGCTCTCCTTATTTATATGAGGAGCTGCCTTTTCTCTCTCCAAAGCTCCAGACCAATGTTTGGTAGCATGCCTCAATACCCACCTCCAGCTCAGCCCTGCAGTAGTTACTATTGATGTGCTTTCTACACTTCCAAAGCTGCCATGTTTAGATAATGTCAGTCGGCCAGCACAGCTGTTGGCCTGATGCTGTCGGGCTGTCTTTTTAAGAATCAGAACATGAAAAATCAGCATTGTAGCTCAAGCCTGTAGTCCTGGGATTCCAGAGGCTGAGGCAAAAAGGTTGCCAACACTTTGAGGCCATCTTGAGCTATATCCTGAGTTCTGGGGCAGCCTGAGCAAGAGACTGAGACACAGTCAAACAAGTAACAACACAAAGAAACCCCAACAGAAGTCTGTGTTTCCAAGGTCTTTGAGAGGAGGATCCGGCTACTGCTGCATGGCCCTGGTCACAGCCAGATGCCTCCAGATGTCTTCTGTGAACGCCATTTTTATTTATTATTTAAGCAGCATTTTTATAGACCCAGGCACAGTGTGAGGGACTGAGTCGTGTACACACAAGGTAGAGTGAGCAAAGCAGGTGACCAGCATCGCTCGTCACTTCTGTCATTTCTTACTGACAAATGCATTGGCTAGTCTGTCCTAAACACTTTAAGATGTGTGGTGTTTGCCATTGACTGTATTCAGTGTGCTGTGCCATGGGGCACCGGAACATACTCCTGTCAACAGTCCCGTGTCTCTCGTCCTCTCTCCCTCTGTCCAGTCTGGTAATGCCCATGCTGTCAACATGTATGAGAACAGCTGCTCCAAGTCTACCTGAGTAGATGCTGGGTGTCTGGCTGGCTGTGAGGGCTTACTTCACTTCCTAAATGTCCCCCAGCTCCCACTATGCTGTCACGGATGTCAGGACTGCGTAGTTTTAATGGATGAATAGTATTCTACATTGTTTGTGCCATATTCTCTTTGCCATCTGCTGGTAGACATTTGGTTTGGGTCTATGTCATGGCTCTTGTAAGTGGCAATAAATTTGAGTTGTGAGTGCTTTCTCAATATGTAAATTTAATTCACCTCAGGTATAAAACCTTCAGTGAGATCCCTGTATCATATAGGAGGTCTACTCTGCTTCTAGAAACTTCCATAATGGCGACATTAATTGACATGCCCACCAACACTGCATAAAGGCTCCTTTTCCGGCATCTTACCATTTGCTCTTTGTCCTTTGATAATAGCTGTTCTCACTGTGGTGAGACCTCAGATAGGCAAAGCAGTCTTGAGCAGAAAGAACAACCCAAGTCGTCATATCTCAGGACACAGTAGCATTCAGTCATACATGGCATCAGCACAAAGACCGATATGCAGACCAGCGATGTGGAACAAAGCCCAGAAATGACCCCATGAGTTTACGGCCATTTGAGATTTTACAAGTTGCTAGAAACACAGGGAAGGGATAATCCTTTCAGTAGACTGCCAGGGAAGCTGATGTGCACATAAAAAAGAATCTACACCTCACCAAATACAAACAGCAACTAAAAATGGATTAAAGTCTGAAATGCAAGACCCAAAACTTGAAAACTACTAGAAAGAGACATAGGAAAAAATTTGGGGTCCTTGACCTTGGCAGTGATATTTTTTATAGAACCATGAACACAACACAGAATGCAAAACCAAATATTAACCAACGAGATTCCATAAAACTAAAAAGGTTCTTCCTAGCAAATGAAGCAATCAACAGAGCACAGATGACAACTGACAGAAGAGACAGCCAATAGACCAGAGATGACAGCCAACACAACATGTAAGTGTATTTGCAAATTACTTATCTGACAAGAGGTTAATATCCAGAGTACACACACACACACACACACACACACACACACACACGCGCGCGCGCGCGATACAATGTCAAAGCTCAGACAGCACAGCTGAGAAGCTGGCTTCAGCCCATGCCGTCACTGTGACCAACCGCAAAGGCATCCTCCCATGCTGCACCCGCCCACAGCTGCCTTGTGCTGCTCCCTCCACCGCTGATGTCATCAGCTTCCTGTTCCCTTCTCTCTTTCTCCAGATGTTTAATCCCACACTATTCCATCACCATGAGGGCCTGCTCGCCCTCTCCCTTCTGACCTCTCACATTCATGCGGAAGGGTCTAGGCTGACCCCAGAACCTTCTCTCATGAATTGTTACTACAGATAAACCCTAAGGTAAACACTGGGTTTGCATGCCTTAAGCAGACACAGCCCACCCAGTCCCCAAAGCTCATGGCTCCAAGTCTAAATCTGATGACTTTCTCGTCTCTTTTTGGTTCCTTGGTCAACTCTTCTAAAATGGAGATACAATAATTCCTATTTGGGGGAGGGGGTTGAAAGGATCCATAAGAAGAAGTAAAGAAAAATCCTTAGTGTAGCATAGCTGGGGTGTGACTGAAGGAAGAAATGAGAATATGAACACCCCTGCTGAGCTATCTGAAGGGACGAAGCCACCACTGTTGTAATTTTTTTTAATTTATGAAAATATTTTTAAAGATTTATTTATTTATTATGTATACAGTGCTTGCCTGCATGACAGAAAGGGGCATTAGATCACATTATAGATGATTATGAGCCAGCATGTGGTTGCTGGGAATTGAACTCAGGACCTCTGGATGAGCAGTCAGTGCTCTTAACCGCTGAGCCATCTCTCCAGCCCCCACTCTTTTAAAGTTTACTGGAACTGCAGTCTTAAACTTGCACTTCTTTTCTCAGCAAAATACACATGTTCATACCTTTCTGCTTTATGTGCAAACGAGCCAGTCCCTGGCCTCACTCGACTTCTCAGGCTCTCGACCTCCATCATCTTGTGGCGACCCCTAAGCACAAAATTATTTTGTAACTACTTCATACCTGTAATTTGCTAGTTATGAGTTGTGATATAAATAGCTGACATGCGACCCCGCCAGGGGGTGCTGACCCTCTAGCCTGCACTTCCGCTCTGTGAAACAGAGCCAACGGCCTGCGAACCACACGATCAGGTGCTAACAGTGGTAGCCTCACTCCTCAGTAGCAATTGTCTATAGAACTGACTTTTCTACTTTCCAGAATAAAACGTCTGTTGAAATCAGCAGCTCTTTTTTCTCAGAGCCTACACTGACAGAAAAAATAAATCTTATTTACACTAGCGACTGATACAAGTAGTTATGAAAAATGTGAAAATGTAAGGTCATGGCTCTTTTCTTCGCAGCAGCGTGATTCCAACTAGAGCTTAGCCGTGCTCTCTACGGAAGAATTGACATACTTGCATTTATTGGGTTTAAGTTTCAAATAAAAGTTGAAAAGCCTTAGTCCAGGACTACCATAAGAGGTAATTTGTACTTACCGCTCTCTAATGTCAAGTCTTCTGGAGAAACAAGAGAGATGGCATTGCTCAAATGGTCTGGATGATTCTGGAAACACAGGACTTGGGTTAATGTGGTCAGTGCCATAGATTGTAGGCCAAAGGACCTGGTTTCACTGCCTAGTACACACAACTCCACAGGAGGGAAGCTGTGACCTCTGTCCAACCCTTCTACAGATGCCTTGAGTCCCTGGGCTTGACTGGTGTCCCAGTGTGCCTGTCAGTTCTGATGGTCATCGGTGTGTGCCTGTTTTCACTTGTTGGATCCTTAAGGGCTCAGAATTTTTTCGGAATTACTATATGCCCTGGGATTAGCATACTCAAAAAAGATGGTGTTTGTGTGTTAGAGGTGGTTTTGTTTCTGTTTTGTTTTGTTTTTGTGGAGTTTTTTTTTTTGTTGTTGTTGTTGCTGGGTTTTGTTTGTTGTTGTTGTTTGTTTGTTTTGTTTTGTTTGTTTGTTTGTTTGTTTTGGTTTTTGAGATAAGTGTCTGGAACTCACTATAGAGTCCTGGCTGGGTGCCTGGGACTGTACTTTCTGGGTTCTGGGATTAGAGGTGGATGACAAGATAGTTTTAAAAGAAGTATAGATGCACTGTGCTGGCAAGTCTTATTTCAACTTGATACAACCAGTCATTCAAAAGGAGAGAACCTCAATTGAGAAAGTGGCGCCATGAGATCCAGTTGTAAGGCATTTTCTTAATTTGTGATAGATTGGGGGGGGCAGCCCATTATTGGCGATGCTGTCCCTGGGCTGGTATCCTAGCTTCTTTTTTTTAATAATGTATTCAGATTATATCCTAATTGTTATCCCCTCACTTGTATCTTCCCATTCCCCCCTCCCTCCCTCTTTCATCCTATTCCCCTCCCTTAGGTCTGTGACAGAAGGGGACCTCCTTCCCCACCATATGATCACAGCCTATCAGGTCTCATCCTGGTAGCCTGCTTACCCTTCCTCTGAGTGCCATCAGTTCCCCCCCCCCCCCACACACACACCAAGGGGAAGTGGTCAAATAGGGGGCGCCAGCATTCATAGCAGAGTCAGTCCCCGTTCTCTGCACAACCATGGAGAATGTGCTGTTCGTTGGCTAGATCTGAACAGGGGGTCTAGGTTTACTGCATGCGTTGTCCTTGGTTGGTACAGCAGTTTGTGCAGGACCCCTGGATCCAGATCTACTGGCTTTGATGGTCTTCTTGTAGGGTTCCTGGACCCTCTGGGCCCTTCTATCTCCCCATTCTCCCATACCACTCTCACCTGGAGTCTCAATAGCAAGTCCCAGCATCTGTCGTGATCCCCCATTAAGTGAAGACGCTCAGAGGACATCCATGTTGGACTAGTATCCAATTATAAGTGAGTATATACCATGTGTATCTTTCTGAGTCTGGGTTAACTCACTCAGGATCATCATTTCTAGTTCCATCTATCCGCCTGCAAATTTGAAGATTTCCTTATTTTTAATAGCTGAGTAGTATTTCATAGTGTAAATGTACGACAGTTTCTTTATCCATTCTTTGACTGAGGGACATCTAGGTTGTTTCCAGATTCTGGATATTATGAATAAGGCTGCTATGCTCATAGTTGAGCAAATGTCCGTGTTGTGTGGTGGAACATCATTCGGGTATATTCCAAGGAGTTGAAACTCAAGTGACAGCACATGCTGGTAAAGATGTGGGTTGCTGGTGGGAGTGCAAACACGTACAACCACTTTGGAAATCAATCTGGTGCTTTCTCAGAAAATTGGGAATAAGGCTGCCTCAAGACCCAGCTATTCTACTCCTTAGTCCTGGCTTATATAAGAAAGCAGGCTGAGCAAGCCAGTAACCAGCACCCTTCCCTCCATGCCCTCTGCATCGGCCTCTGCCTCCAGGTTCCTGCCCTGCTTGAGTTCCTGTCCTGACTTCCTTCAGTGATGCACAGCAGTGTGGAAATGTAAGCTGAATGAACCCTTTCCTCCCCAACCTGTTTTTCAGTCATGACGTTTCATCACAGCAATAGAAACCCTGAGACAAATGCTGCCAGATCTAAAATTATCATTTTTTTTTTATTAAAGCAATTAGCCAGTGGCCTTGAGGCTTCTTCCTACTGAAACAACCATCTGAGGATGCGGTGAAGCTGCACCTCCTACTGCACGACCCCCTCCCGCCCCATCTTCCTCTTCTGAAACTCTCTCCCTTCTCTGCATTTATCAGAGCTTCCCCTTGTGAGGCTGAGCTTCAGGAACTGATGGAACAAATCGACATCATGGTAAGCAACAAGAAGCTGGACTGGGAGAGAAAGATGCGCGCTTTAGAGACACGGTTGGACCTTCGGGATCAAGAGTTGGCCAATGCCCAGACTTGCTTGGACCAGAAAGGCCAGGAGGTACTGCTGAGCACACATGCCAGTGAAGTGTTCATGCTCCAAAGTCATTTGTCACTTACACTTCGGTCAGCAAATACGGCGTTAAATGTATGCTGCTATCAGATAGGTGCAGAGACTAAACCAAAGCAGGTGTTTACTGATGGTGACAGACTTAGTACATCAGTGCTGCCAATAACTGTAAACAGACATTTACGATACATGTGTAGGGCTGGAGAGATGGCTCAGAGGTTAAGAGTTGCGTCTCTTCTTCTGAACGTCCTAAGTTCAATTCCCAGCAACCACCTGATGGCTCACAACCATCTATAATGAGATCTGGTGCCCTCTTCTGGTGTACAGGCACACATGCGGGCATAGTACTGTATACATAATAAATAAGTAAATCTTTTTTTAAAAGATACATGTGTAATAATACTGTTCAGAAACAAAGGTAAAAATGTTTTTGACTAGTAGCTGATATGGTGACCAAAACTGCCTTTGTTCAACAGAGCTTAGGACTGTTTGCTTCTTCTCATCTGCTAGAAAACATTTTGTGAAAAAGCATGTTGCGAGTAAATTGCCAAAGAAGAGTACAGTGGTGAGCGTGTACGTATATGTGAGCATGGGTGTGTGTGTGTGTGTGTGTGTGTGTGTGTCTGTGAGTGTGTGTGTGTGTGTGAGTGTGTGTGTGTGTGTGTGTGTGCAGTGCCCACTTAGGAAGGCTTCCTTCTATTCCATAGCTGCTCACTGCTGGGCTGGTGCCCACAGGAGAATGTGGGGGTACCCAAGCCTTGGGGTTCGAGGAAGAGCACACACAGACTTACATGTCTGGACTCTGGGAGAGGGATAGAGGGGAAAGCTCTCCAGTCAGGTATCGCACGTTATCACAGACATTTTCATCGGCCGCTTTCCAGCTCTGTTGGCTTCTGGATGAAACTTGGTTTCGGCAAAGCTGAGGCTGTCAGTGCTTTGCAGGTGGATGTGGCTGTTGGTTCTGGCTTCCCTGTGCAGGAAAGGCAGGTCCACTAGTCCTGGCATGTGCAAGGATCTTCAATGACACAAACAGATATGTAAGCAGGTGCCTTGTCTACATTTAAAGAGAATAGTCTAGATTCTTAAAAA
This sequence comes from Acomys russatus, assembly GCF_903995435.1. Taxonomy (NCBI): domain Eukaryota; kingdom Metazoa; phylum Chordata; class Mammalia; order Rodentia; family Muridae; genus Acomys; species Acomys russatus. Next base: position 11,111,622 of record NC_067150.1, on the reverse strand, counting down.
GTGTTCTTAAACATGTTTTTAAACATGTTTCCCCATTAATTTTCCCATTAAATTTCCCATATAACATTTTCCCATTAATATGTTAGTTCTTACAAAACGCAACGCTTATCCATAGAGCCACTGGAGTGCTAAGGAAGGGAGCCTAACCTTTGTGTTACGTTAGCAGACGTTTCCCGTGAGTTACAATGGTACAGCCTCCCAAGCTGATAATACAGAGGAAATTCTAAATCTTAATTTAAAATTCGACAGCTCCAAGGGTCTCTCATCAGACACATTTCTGTACTGTCCTAATTCATAGGCAGTGGGCAGGGCCAGCAACATTGGGCTTCTGTGAATTCAGTTCTTAGTGCCATTTTAAGAACTATAGAACCAAGCCGGGCGTTGGTGGCGCACGCCTTTAATCCCAGCACTTGGGAGGCAGAGACAGGTGGATCGCTGTGAGTTCGAGGCCAGCCTGGTCTATAAAGCAAGTCCAGGACAGCCAAGGCTACACAGAGAAACCCTGTCTCGAAAACAAAACAACAACAAAGAACTATAGGACAAATATTTACTCTTGGCTCAATGAAGCAGTTTTTCTTGAATTGCACTTCTTTTTTGCACATTTTCTGGTTGGTTTTTTGTTTGTTTGTTTGTTTGTTTGTTTGTTTGTTTTAAGGTAAAATTCCAAAAAAAAAAAAAAAAGCTAATTTAAAGTTTGTTCTTAATGCAGGTGGGGTTACTTCGACAGAAGTTGGACAGTCTAGAAAAATGTAACTTCGTAATGACTCAGAACTATGAAGGACAGTTACAAAGTCTAAAAGCTCAAGTAAGAGAGTCTGTTAAATGTAACATTAGATATTTTGATGCCTCTTTTAACCTATAAGATTGTGTTAATTTTTTAACAAATTATTTTACATAGAAGCAAATGTTCTTGAGTCTTAATTGCACATTTATCTCTGACTTTAATTATTTTCTGTGCCCTGATTTGTCCCTCTTCATAGACTGTCAGCTTGGATACCATCTGCCCTGCCTTCACTGAGACAGGGTACTAGACAGATGACTTTGTTTCCCCAAAGGCGGTTTCTTTTAATTATTACTTATGAGAACAACAAAACCCAAAATTCTCCTCTGTGGTTATTTCCTAATAAGGATAAGCTTTCTTCCAAAATTTGGGTGTTTGCTACTATAAAGTAAGTAGCTGAAAGTACCAAGTTGATCTTGCTCCTGTTGGGCTGTTCATAAATGGTGACGCCTCTGCAAACGCCGATGTCTTTGTTACCCATCAATTCAGCCCCCCACTAGGCTCTCCTCGCCTCCAACCACAGATGTCTCAGAGGGCAGGAATCGCCTCAGAAAAGTAGGCCCAGCAGCTGCTGGGTAGCCTAGGATAGAGTCACAGTAGGGGATTTGATGGTGAACTCCTACCACCAACTTTTCTTGGAAAACAAAAATTGCATATGTAATATCCTAGTTAAAGGAGTTTGGAGTACTCAATGCTCCTCCCTAAGTACCTTTTTGTTTTGTTTTGTTTTTAGTTTTTAGTTTTTGATTAAATGTTTTACATATACATTTATATTATTACACATATATACAATAAACTACCTACAGCAAAAAGAACCATAAAACAATTAGGAATTATATAAATGTTACATTCATAGTATTTTGGCTATTTGTATTTGGCAACCTTGAAGAAAACATCTTTCCTATCTTGGTGCATCTAAAATTCTGAATGTAAATCAATATCTATCATATCTCATCATTATCAACTTAAAACACCTATCTAGGCCTAAAAACATCTTAACCCCGAAACAACTAACCTTAATTATAAAACTAAACTATCTGGTCTTCAACCCCATCAGAGACTTGAGAAGGAATAAAATTAATTACCTGAGTGAACAGGAAATGCAGGTTAGCAGCTTCCCAATGAGAAAACGACAGAGACAGTTTGCTACCTGAATAGTCACCCAACACTCTCTATAACGTTGGAGCATCTTCTTCAGCTTTCTGGCCCAATATATCTGACAGACATACTTGTGAGGCAGGAACTGTTGAGGACTTGCTTACTCTGTCTTGGCAGAGTTTGGCCGTCAACTCTCTACCACAGACAGAATTCTGCCTAAAAATGGGCAAGCTTGGATGTAGGCAGAGTCGACGGGGATTCAACTATTAAGAATAGAATAGGAAACATTGGAAAATGTTTCAGATTAGCTGTCTACATTTTGTCTGCAACTCAGGTATATGCCAGTCGAGGGAAGCTTGTATTGTGAAATTTCATACAGTTTTCTGAGTTGAGACCAGAAGCACCTAAAACCTATGGCAATCAATCTTGCCTTTTTTTTTTTTTTTTTTTTTTTTTCCTACAAATCTGAATGACAGCCAGGTGGATATGTCAGGAGAGGTGGTGAAGCTGTGTGTTTCTCTATCCTCCTAAGCACTGTCCAAAGCCCTGGACATCGTAAGCCAGTTCATGAACGTGGTAGAAAGTAGGAAGAAGAGACAGATGGCTTAGGGAGCTTGAAAACCAATACAGGGGAGCTCACTGGGATTTGTTTGGGCTTCTTCATCCATCCCAGACATAGTAATGGTGCAGACAGACAAACAGAGAACAGAGTACAGAAAGATGTGTGCATATAATCTGAGGCTTGGAGGAACAGCTGAAAGGGATGTGAAGAGACACATCCAAGACTCTATTCTTAAGGCTCCACTATGAGCCTTAAAAATATCTCTGTGACCCACGGGAACAGAAGGCAGTAAAACCAAACCTCAAGCTAGAGGAAAGCAGCAAACAAAACACAAGAAGCCAAACTTAAGTCGAGCCTATCCATAACTGTATTAAACAAAAAAATGGTCTAACCACACCAATTTAAGAGGGTCAGAGACATAAAAACAGAACCCAGCTCAATGAGTTGTTCAAGGAATTCCCTTCAGATACGATTACACAGGAAAGTTGAAAAGCTGGAGCGTTGGAGCAGATGTGCCGCTGGGACGTCTCCTCCGTAGAAGAGAGTAGCTCTCCAGCAATCACCCAGGGTTGCTACATGCTAAAGGATGCGCTGGGACAAGCAGGGGAGAAGAGCCTAGAGTCTGCAGCAGCAGCTCAGCGACTCCCTTACTTCTTTCAACACAAAACAAATCAGCACAGACAATAAACAGACACTCGGGAATCTCTTCAGACCTACAGATGTACTAGACATACATGAAAGTATGAGCCGTCAATTGCGTTGAGAGTAAAATTGCCAACACAAGATGGCATCCAGTAAAACTAAGGAAATGCAGTATTTTTTTAACTGTTAGCTTTGCTTCCTACATACAATTAAAACAAAACTGAGCAGAACATCAAGTGAGTCGGCGGCTCGCTGCATAGTTAACGAAGGCCCAGATTTACATGCACAGAAGAAGAACCGCGTTCAGGCTCGGTAGCTGAGTTTTTAATAACAGGCTCCATCCTCACTAACTGGAATGTGTAAGTCTTACTGCTTTTTCTAATCATGTCTTACATTTCAAAGAGCTGTGTGGCAAAGGCATATCGTGCAGGCCAGCTGGAAGTAACTGTGCCTGTCTCCTTTCGTTTGCAGTTTTCTAAACTAACCAATAACTTTGAGAAGCTGAGGTTACACCAGATGAAACAAAACCAAATTCACCGAAAGGAAGCCCCCAACAAAGAAGACATACCCTTTGAACTGAGCAGTTTGAACCAGAAACTAGAGGTGAGCGCCACTGGGACCTAGGTTCCTGTGTTCTGAAGGTGGTTTGCTGCTGCAGGTGCACATGGCCCTCAGAATGGCTTCTCAGGGCACCCTCTGCTTCAGGCACTTAGTGAGTCCAAATATAGCTCGGATTTCTAATACATACTATGTATTGGGGGAGCTAAAAAATGCACAAAGACTTTTCAGCTGTTGAGTGAAAATAAAGGACACCACTGGGATCAGTTAAGCTGAACGCTTAATACATCTTGTGATGTCCATTTATCTATTAGGTACTAAATCCCAATGAGCCTCTCACTGTTTTCAGAGCAGTGCCTGAAGTCCAAGTTGGTATTTGTTGTTGTTGTTGTTTTGTTTGTTTGTCTGTTCGCATAGTGTGACTCCATTTAAGTTGTCCCATCTCACCGAGAACTCCTGGGAGCCAGTGCTGCTTGGGGGCCACTTTTTCCTCAGCCTTTGTGTTACCCAATTCTATTCCTTTCATTCTTGGGTCCTAAGCCCAGCAGCCCATCCCCAGCCAATAGTCTCACTCTTATCCCTCCGCGGAGCTCAGGGTGATCCCGTGTCTCCCAGTGACCAAGGTCAGAGACAGTTTAGGGCACATTGGCCTTTCCCATCCCTGTCGTTGTCCAGCTGGATCTGTCCTTGACCTTTCGTCCTATCTTCCTCTCATCAGACATTAGCACCTTATTCTATCTGCTCTTTATTCATATTCCTGCTCCAAAATCTCTGTAAAAGCAGAGAGAATCGCAGTTTGAGACCACAGCCGTGGAACTAGCCATTTTGGTAGAAAGCCTAGGCCTCACCTTCAAAAGCCCCACGGGGTCTACATCTTGCTAGTAAGATAGAGTCCTTCAGATATAAATTCCCTTCCATCTAGTGAAGAGCATTCAAGGAAATCCTGACACCTTCTCCCAGCCTCCCGGCCGGGGTCACTGGCCTCGCAGGGGTGCTGAAGCCCCTGCTCTGTAGAACCCACCCCTTCTTGACATGAAGGTTAGAACAACCACTCTCCGTTTGGTTGGTGCTTTTGGGCTTGTGGAGGAGAGCCACATACATGTACATACTCTGACATACACTTCCTCATGGCTATGTTTATACTTACTCAAACGTGTATTAAGTAAATACGGTGTAACTTGAAAGCTTTTCAAGCATCTTACATAGCTGCCTTTTTTTTTTTTTTTTTTTTTTTTTTTTTTTGCTTTTTTGAAAAACGGCACTGTTTTATTTCTGCTAGCAGGTGTGGGCTGCACGTGGTGGTGGGTGTGGTGGGCTCAGTGCAGGTGCGGATGGTGGGGGAGCTGATGCCTTGATGGCTGAAAGGCAAAGGAGACAGACATGCTTCCGGGAAGGCTAGAGGGTAGGACTCGTGGCACACTATAGCTAAGCCACCAATAAGATTGGGAACCTCTTGGAAATCTAGCTGCCCATCCTGTTGAGGTCCAGCTTCTCCCCCAAGTGGTCCAGGGCTCCAGGGTCCTTCTGGTTCTTTGAAAAGGCAGCCATCTCTGTGTCCATGAAGGCAAGGGGAGTTGACAGCTGCTTCCATCCTTCCCAGTGTACTTGTGGAAAGCAGCCATCAAAGACTCTATGCATCGCTCAGTCTCTGTAGGCTTGGACATTTTTGCCAAGTTCAGGATCGAAGTCAGGCTGCGACTGAGGCTGATGGCCGCTGGGACAGGAAGGAGTGACCCGTAGCTGCTTCCTTACTACCATCTGGAAACTACACGCATGAGATGGGCTGTTCTTGTTTTAGAACATGTAGCATGTTCTCCTTTGGGCCAAGCATGTTTGATGCTATAGTGCCATCACTAGGGACACTGCGTAGGTGCAGTAGTGGCTTATAGCACAGAGCATCCCGTGCCCTGCTCATTTATTCACTCTGTGATATTTACGCAGTGCTAGCCTCACAGAAGTCCCATTGTCCTTCAGCACTTTAGGCTAATGGGGCTGGGGACAATTCCATCAGCAACGTGTTTGTCTCACAAGTGCGAGGACCCGGGATCAAGCATACACATTTGTATTTAGATATAAGCTGACTTACTCAGGGGTGAAAATGCATGAGTTCAGAAAGTTCCCTTAAAATACTTCAACAAATAAAGTGAGAGATGAGATAGACTCGTAGTGACAGTTAAACTGGGTGAAGATCATATCTACTTTTATGTAAGTACAAAAATTTTTCTAACAGAAAGTTAAGATTCTTTTGTGATTTATAGAATCACTGACACTTCACTAAATACAGCTTCCCAGTGTTAGAAGAAGGGTTCTTAACAAACAAACAAAAACCTAATACTCCAGTTATCACCAGAGCCACTCTCAACCTAAGCTCCCCCAGAGGAGACTCTGTAGTCCTAAGAATCCCCCTGGAGGGCTGGGTGACCCCACAGGACCGAAGTCTACATCCTCCATGCAAACGTCCAGGAACTCTCATACTCCTAAATTCATCCTGCTGGCTGCCTAGCCTTGGATGCAAAGCCTCTGATCACCCAAGGCACCTGGCTGTTACAGTACCCGCTGATATCTCTGTGACACTGTCTAGCCACCCTGGACCTCATCTATTTCTGTTTTAGTTCTTATGAGCTAAGGTTAATGCTACTGTCGCCCCCTAAGGCATGTTGGGGAATATTTATTTTAAGATTGCTTGTGGTTGTTACGTAGGTGATGATAAGTATTTTTATTATCTAAAAGATATGTTCTAATATGGGAGTGTGGGTCATAATCCTAATCTCAGCACTTTGGAGGCTAAGGCAGAAGACCTTGAGTTCAAGAGGTTGGCCTCAACACTGATCCCCTATCTGAAAAACATCAAACATATTTACTGTGAGTCAACCTTATCACAATTTTTGTTATTTTCCCCCCAAGAGTTCTCTTTAAATTAAAAAAGTTTTCATTAATTCCAAAAGTTAGCATACAAAATAATAGGTTTCCTCACAGTATCATCATAAATATTAAAATCAAATTCTTGAAATCTAACTTGCATTGATTTTTTAAACACTACCCCTCCGCATCTATTTGGACATTAATTTTGTAAATGTGTCACTGATGCTGAAAACTCATTCGCTACTTGATTTTTACATCCTTGAGTGTCAAAATCAGTCCACAGCACTAAACGGACTATTTCTATTACTCTAATAACTAGAGCCTATCATAAGGTATTTTCATATGTGTAGACAGGCAGGTGTGTGCCCACATTTCCCCAGCTGTATTACCTCCACTTGCTTTCAGATTGCCTTTAATTACTACAAAGTCTTGCTAGCTTACAGACTTCCTTCACTGATTGGGACACATTTAGGGGTGAAAATGCATGAGTTCAGAAAGTTCCCTTAAAAATACTTCAACAAATAAAGTGAGAAATGAGACAGACTCGTATATTTTTTAAAAAATTAAATTTCCCCCAAATATTCTTCAAAATCATTTCTGTGTAGGAAATATGAAAAGCGCTATTTTTCTCATTCGAAGCAAGATACAGTTTGCATTCTCAGAATCAATATAGTCCACCCAGTCCCTGGAGCCATTTTTAAAACACTCCAGGCAAACGGGCCATGCTCCAACTTAACATAGTGGGGGGAAAAATATCCTCGTGGCTTTTATGTGGCAGTTCTACTGTACTGTAATAGCTTGTTTACACACTGTGCTGCTCCTGGCCTATATATTCCTTTAAAAGTGGGGCAGGGGTGAGTCATGAGAGTTCCACCAGGTGCCGTAAGCAGAGCATTCAGCTTGTAGTCCTCTAAAGCCGGGACAGAAGGGCACACTGCAGAGGCCAGCCCAGGAAGACGTATGATGTAGGGGCATCTTCTCGGGCACCTCTGAAGCCATGCCCTTTGCTTACACTGTTCTGTTGTACATGAACAGGACCGCCGTGCTCTACGCTGCATGGCTTTAATGGGCACGTGAGCAATTGAGCATGCTGTATCCAGCTAGTTCCATGGTGGTTTTTTTCCTCGACTGACATATTTAAAGGAAACCCAAGATGGGTTTTCTGTTCCCCAAGTGAGCCGACTTTAGCTTCACCCTATCCATAATGGCTTTGAAAGCCAGAGGCCAATAAAGCCAGCATCTTAGCTCAGGCTATTGTAGCAGAGCACAGAGGCTAGGAAGCTTTGACCAAGAGCCAACAGGGTCAGATTCTGATGACAGCCTCTTCTTGGTTCGTGGACAGCTGTCTGCTGGTTGTACAGCAGGAATGGGGGGAAATGAGAGGAAATGCTTATCTTTCACTGGGGGGGGGGGTGTCAGGATACTATGTGCGTGCATGGAAGTCAAGAGGCAGCATCAGAAGTCTTCCTCACCTCTTCCTACTTTTTCTGTTTTTGAGACTCCATTTGGCTAGAATGGCTGTGCCAAGGATCCTCCTGCCTACACCTCCCCAGCACTGGAATTACAGATGGGCACTGATGCACCATGTAGGACTTTTATACACTGGTGGGGATTGAACTCAGGTCCTTGTACTTGCAGAGAATGCTTTATCAGATGAGATGTCTCACAGACCCCTGTCTGTCTGCCTTTCTTTCTTTCTTTCTTTTTAAAATTTTTCAAGACAGGGTTTCTCTGTATAGCTCTGGCTGTCCTGGAACTTGCTATGTAGACCAGCATCCACAACCATGCCCAAGCTGATCCCTGCATTCTAAATATGTTATTACAAGGACACTAATCCAACTCCCACTGGCTCAGGGATCTTAACTCAGTCACCTCCCAGAGGCCCAGCTTTCAATTTCATTATTGTGTGCAGTAGGCTTCATTCAGCATGTGGAGTTAGAAGAGGCACAAATATTGAGTTCTTAGAACTTGATAAATATACATCTTTTAAATTTTATTTTATTTTTAATTATGGAGAGGGTATGTGTACACAGATGCTACTGGTGCCTGCTGTGAGGCCAAAGGTGGCAGACCTCCTGAAGCTGGCACAGATTCTGGAACTGAACCGTCATCCTCTGCAAGAGCAGTGCACGCTCTCAATCACTGAGACGTCTCTCCAGCGCCTAGACTCTGCTTCTTAAGTAACGAGAGAACACACCCAGTGACTGAGTGTAGAGAATCAACGGGAAAGCTTCCAAGAAATGGGCAGGAGGTGCCAGCTGATGCCAAAGGCTGTTTGACTCTTCCTTGTTAGTACTCACCCTTTGTAATGAGAGATCTATGCTTCCAATAATGTTTAATATTTCTATGTGTGCTCAAATTTTTATAATTTCCACAAAGAATACCCAGGCTAGGCCTGCCTAGTCTGAAAAAATCTGAGAATCCCAAATGCTCCAGAGTCCCAGGCTGTTTGAGCAGTGACACAGCACCATAGGTAATTTGGGTGACACAGGACATATGAAACATAGCACATAAGGTCACTTTTTGGCAGAGTGCACACAGGGTGTGTGAAACAGGTGAGTATGTGTCTAGACTTGGATGGCATCAGTAAGGCATCTCATTATGAATAAGAAAATAATCCAAAATCTGAAATGCAACTCCCTAGTCCCAAGTGGTTCAGATGCAGGAAGCTGAGCCTATAGTAATCAAACAATCAGTGTGTAATTCCAGCATTGTCTTGTTTGTTTTCCTAATAGGTAAAGAATAGACTTTTTGTCATAATGAAGATACACAAAGGAGAAGCCCTGATCATTGCTTTTGGTGGATAATTATTTTCCTTCTTTCTTTTTTCTTTTTTTTTTTTTTAATCCTCTCATCTCTGTTTTAAAAGGAATTTAGAGCAAAGTCGAGGGAATGGGACAAACAAGAAATTCTCTATCAGACTCACCTGGTGTCTTTGGATGCTCAACAAAAGTTGCTGTCTGAAAAATGTAATCAATTTCAGGTAAAGTATTATTATCGTCTAAATTAGAAAACCAGGCTAGAAGTGAACTCCTCCCATCCTGGCCATCCAGCACGGAATCCACCTATGCATGGGAACGTGACCTGGCAGGGAGGTGTAACTACTGTGGGGCGGGTGAAAGTTCAGCCATGTGTGCGAGCCCTCTGTGACTATGACTTTAGCCTCCGTGTCTGAAAGTCGGGTGCTGCTGTATCGTCACACAGCTTACACTGCTGGGCAGTTTGGGGATCACGGGCAGGAGGGTCATGATTTTAGGCCAGCCTGCACTACGTAACAGGATTGTGGCTCAAGAAACCAAGACAAAGCCAAAATGTAGCATCCATCCGCGTGGTTTGTTTTATGTGCCCCTCCCCCACCAGTAAGGCTGAGCGTGTCCTCAAGTGCTTGGTAGCGCTTTCCACTTTCCCTCCAGTCATTATCACACACACACACACACACACACACACACACACACACACACACACACACACACACACTGTGCCTTCTGCTTGTGTCACGCACTTTATCTTCTGCTATATAGGTGTTTTACATATTAGGAATTACTAAAACCAATTGTGTGTTGGCAACTGTTTTTTCCTCAGTCTGTTTCAGGTTATTATTTCTTTGCTATAGAGGCATTTTTCAACTATTATGTAGTTGAATTAATATTTTTTTCTCTTTTTATAGCCTTCTAGATGTTCTTTATTGGTTAAGAAGACTTCTCCTCTTCTAGACTCCTTCCTTGCTGAATAGCTTTGCCCCAAAGTTATACAGATACATTTTCTCTTCATAGCACATAAAGCTGACGTTGTACACAAGCATAACGCTGCACTGTACAAGCCATGCTTCATACTAAAAGACATCTTTACTAATTATTATTATTATTATTTTTTCTTTTTTCTTTTTTTTTTTTTTTTTTTTTTTTTTTTTTTTTTTTTTTTGCCTCTTTGGAAGCCTCAATATGATTTTCTTCACTCGATTTACCTGGCTCTCATATTTCTCAGAAACAGGCACAGAATTACCAAGCTCAGCTGAACGGGAAGAAGCCGTGCATGGAGGACAGCAGCCCTGAGCCCCCTCGCCTAGTGTGCGAGTCGGACCCTGGCTGCGGGGCCAGCCACCGGGATGAGTTCATCATTGAGAAGTTGAAGTCGGCCGTGAGCGAGATAGCCCTGAGCAGGAACAAGTTGCAGGACGAAAACCAGAAGCTCCTGCAGGAGCTGAAGATGTGCCAGAGGCAGTGCCAGGTGAGGGTCTGGGCGACCAGCTCCATCTCCAGTTGTCGCTGTTGAGCTGCAGGCGATGCCTCGACAGGGATACGGGCAATTGTAAGGCAGCTTTCTGTTGCGTTGTGCGTTGTCAGCTCAGGTCAGACCTCCCCTCCATGCGTGATTCTCACCTGAGTAAACTCAGTAATCGGGTGGGTACGGTAGCCTCTGGAGCCGTCTAATGGCATGATGACAATGGTCACTGGCACCTGTGCATTGGAACAGCAGTTACAAACCTTTGTGCCTAAAATCCACACCCCGGTGTCCAACCATCACCCCCTTCGCTCCTATCTTTTTTATCTTTTTTTTTATTATTAATTTATTCTTGTTACATCTCAATGTTTATCCCATCCCTTGTGTCCTCCCATTCTTCCCTCCCTCCCATTTTCCCCTTATTCCCCTCCCCTATGACTGTTCCTGAGGGGGATTACCTCCCCCTGTATCTGCTCATAGGGTATCAAGTCTCTTCTTGGTAACCTGCTGTCCTTCTTCTGAGTGCCACCAGGTCTCCCCCTCCAGGGGACATGGTCAAATGTGAGGCACCAGAGTACGTGAGAAAGTCATATCCCACTCTCCACTCAACTGTGGAGAATGTTCTGACCAAAAGCAATCTACAGATTCAATGCAATCCCTATCAAAATACCTACACAATTTTTTAAAGACATTGAAAGTTCAATTCTGAACTTCATATGGAAAAACAAAAAACCCAGAATAGCTAAAACAATCTTGTACAATAAAAGGTGCTCCGGAGGAATCTCCATACCTGATCTCAAACTATACTACAAAGCAATAGTAATTAAAACAGCATGGTACTGGCACAGCAACAGGCTGGTTGATCAGTGGAATTGAATCAAAGACCCAGATATGAATCCACACACATATGGTCACTTGATTTTTGACAAAGAAGCCAAATCCATTCAATGGAAAAAGGATAGCATCTTCAACAAATGGTGCTGGTCTAACTGGAGGTCTATGTGTAAAAAATTGCAACTGGACCCATATTTGTCACCTTGCACAAAGCTCCTGTCTTATTTGCAGGCTTAGATCATGGTGAGAGGCATGGAGCTACCCTTTGGGATATACCACTGCTAACTCTACATGTTAATCCACTTCCCATCACTATAAAACACACTTGAAATAGTCCAGGAAGATTAAAGGTTTCTTTAGGCTCAAGGTTTGGGAGGGGCCTGGTTACTTCAGCCCTGTAGGGCAGAACATCATTACAGGAGAGTAAGATAGACCAAAACCTCATGGCCCACAAGCTAAGGGAAAGGAGGACAGGCTGGGGTGTCCACAGGACCCATCTCCCAAAGGTTCAAGCACCTGGCCCACAGAAACTCTTTGGAGACTAAGCCTGCAGCACACAGGCCTTTGGGAAATCATCAATATCTGGTCCATATGGGGTCCTAAGCCTCCATTGAGCAAGCTTCCAGAACTGACGATCACGGTAGCATCATTGGATTGATGACTGATGGCTTTGTCTTCCTTAAACCAGCTTTTTTTTTTTTCTTTCTACTTTTTGCAATTAACAGAGAGGTTTGGGGACAGCATCCTTCAAAATCAGTCACTGCTGGTCCCATACTCACCCCTTCCTGTGTGCCTTCAGACACTTGAGGCATCCTTACCTGCCTTTCTCTGCTTCCATTCCTCCTTTCCCCACCTCCAAACATTTCTTTCTACCGCTTTGTTCATTCGGTTCACCCGTTCCTCAACTCCTCTCACTTCTCCCCATCCTAAAGCACAGTCCCCGGGCAGACCACGTCTCTGAGATACCCTGCCCCTGTATCATCTGCTCGTCCACTCTCAGCATCCTTTCTTAGTCCTGGGCCAGCCTCTCCTTCCCGACACTGCTGTGCCACCTACAGGGCTGCTCTGAAATGTCTACATCAACATCTGCTCTTGCCCTGAGTTGGAGAGGAGACAGATCTTAAGGCCCCCACGTTCTCTCTTCCAGTGGCATTTCTAAGAGAACTGTGTGTCCGCCATCTTGAACTCCAGCTTTTTCTGGAGAAAGACATTATTCTAGCAGGAGCTGGAATATACAGATAAACAAACAGACCAGATTAAGCTGAAAATAGTAGACACTGAAGAAGCCAGACATCCTGTAAACATAGGATAGGTGTGGTGGCATTTCCTCTGGTCCCATCATAGCCTAAGATCAGCCCTTCTCCTTACGGAGATTGCCCAGGGTCTCCTAGTATTCGGTTCGCTAGTTGCCCACCTGCCTGTGAGAGCTATTTGCACAACTTCTGGGTCCAGCAGGCTCCTCTCCTTGTCTGGGATGGGACATAGGTCCCACCTTCTATCTGAAGACAACTCAAGCACACATTTCACTGCTGTCTCCACAGCCGGAGCCTGCACCAAGATCTTCACTCAATGACTATGCTTGTTATTTTTCTAGGTCCTTCCAAAATACTCTGCCCTGGGCTTCAGCTCACACTGCAAGGACTTTGTGTTTTGTGTCCTCTTGGGCTCTTGTTGGCTTTGGTCCCTGCAAGACTGTTCCCTGCAGTGCCTGTTGAGCCAGCAGGGACAGACATGAGGCTCCACAGAGCTTTGCTAGCCAGACCGTGTAAATAGTCAGCTCCGCGTTCATCAAAAGACCCCGTCTCCCTGTCTCAGCAAAATAGAACAAGAGGGAGATGCTCAGGGTCCACCTCTGGCCTCCACAAACATGCACGTGCACTCTCATGCCACAGGCAAGTACACACACACACACACACACACACACACACACTACATTATTGAAAAGCAAGCCAACTTAAAGAGGAGCATGTTCAAGAGAAAAAAATCTGTTCCCAAATAAAAAATATATTTTAAAGTAATTTCAGCTTTCTCTTTGAGAAAAGCACCAAGAGCCCTGCCTTTTTATTCTACCCTGTTTCATTTCCGGGTGTCGCTCATGACCTGCCCTTCCTTGTGCTTGCAGGAATGCCAAGAATCCACTGTCTGTTAGTTCATTTGAAGGTCTGAAATCACTGCTCCTCTCAGAGCATTAGGCATGTCCCGAACTAAGCAGATAAGCCCTGGATTTGTTTTTCAAAATTTGCATTTTGCTATTTAAGAATAACCAGAGATAAATAAAATTGGAAGAATCTGCATTTGAAAAAAAACCAAAGTTGTCCTCTCGTTTTAGTCACCTGACAGAACGTTCCACATCTTGCATGCAAATGCAGAAAGACAACTATTCCTATTTGGATGGATGCAATTTAATATGTTGCAGCACATTCTGATAGCAGCTGGGTCTGCGTCTTCTCAAGGGACATCATCATTTGTCTTTCTACAACCTTGCAGTGTGTCAGCACACATATCCCAGTGCACAGGATTATTTACTATGCCACACGCCCCTCGTGTTCTCAAGTATGCAGCGTTCCCCACTAGAGAGTAATGACAAAAATAAATGGTTCTGCGTCTTTCAAACATCTATGCTGGGAAATTTAAATTCTCATTTGCTTGTTAATATATTGCTAAGAACTAGAGCAACTCTGTCCAAGAAAAGTATAATCTAACCGTAGATCTAGTTTAAACTCTGGTGTCTTTGTTACTGAGTTTTGTTTTTTCTTTCTTTCTTTCTTTCTTTCTTTCTTTCTTTCTTTCTTTCTTTCTTTCTCTCTTTCTTTTTCTTTTTTCTTTTCTTGGTTTTCCAGACAGGATTTTTTTCTGTGTAGCCTTGGCTGTCCTGGATTTGACTTGTAGACCAGGTTGGCCTCGAACTCACAGAGATCTGCCTGCCTCTGCCTCCCTGAGTACTGACAAGGATTCCAAGGATGCACCCGATTCATCATTTTTATTTTTGAGATAGGGTGTCATGTAGCTCAAGCTGCCCTCAAACTCCCTGTATAGTCTAAGATCACCTTGAACTTTTCATCCTCTACTTCCTGGACAGGGATTTGGGGTGTGCACTAACATATTCAGTTTCTGCAGTGCCAAGGATAAAGTACAGGGCGCCATGCATGCTAGATAAAGATAGAGAAATGAGTAGATTCATTGCAAGTGGTATATTTATTCAGCCAATACATGTGTGTGTATCAAAACATTGTCACTTAAAATGTTATCAAGAGGTAAAATATTAATGAAATATCTTAGTTTTTATAGTATGCCATCAAAAATCTGTGTATGTTACACTACAGCACACCTGCATTCTAGTGCTAAGTGCCTGACGATATTTAGATCTCATGAAATATCCCAGTTAAGGGGACCTTCCAGTGCTTAAATTGTTCCAGGCATGCTTGAAAAGTGTCCCAAGAACAAAATCATTTTCTGGATATTTGGCACATTGCAAATACTTGATTTGACTTTCATACAAAATTGTACCGATTCAAAACTACATTCTAGTTTTAAAAATCAATTCTTATGTCAACTCAGGCTTATCGAATACAAAGCCAAGAAGATAATTCTAGCTTGATCAATATCAACAAATTCTCCCCGTTGCTCTTGAGCGTCTGCAGCCCATTTACATAATGCCATCAACTACAACCTATGTTGCGTCTGTCAAATCACCATCACCAATTCTTACAATGGAATGTTTCCATCTTAACATTCGCACACCTATGTCTCTGGATCTTTAAATAGCATGCTTCTCCTGGATGCTTGGCACCACAGAGAGTTGGTTCCTAGTAACAGGGAACAGACCACTCTTGTCACTGACACTGTAGGTCATTGGCCTGGAGTTAGGGCTTCCCCACTTCTCACCCCCAGAAAAGACACACCCACTTCCTGCCCACTGCATTGTTTGATAGCCCAGGCTGCCCTCCTTCACCTGGGAAAAGAACGGTGACATTTACATTAACAAAAAATGGCTTTTCTACTGTATAATTTCTTGTTTTACGTCTCTTTAGGTTTTGAAACTAATAGCTCCATCTGAAAAATCCCATGTTCAAAACAGAGAGTATCTAAACTAATCTCATAAGACACCATTTTGAATCTGTCTTTATACTTACTTATTTCTGAGTCACCAAGAATATATGTGGCTAAGTATTGTAATTGGTCCCCTCCTAAACCCAGGCCAAACAACCCTTGGGGAAGATGTATAACTGAAGGCTTTTTGTTTTAAGAAAAGTTCCTGAGAACTTCCCTCATTTAAGTGGAATCATTGCTCATGATTCCCAAAAGCAGAACCAACCCACAATACCCATAAACTGGTGGACAGAACAGAATGTGGCACGCCCACATAATGGGATATAATTCAGCCAGAAATGGGAATAGCTGTGGTACTGCATGGATGAACCTTGGGAGCTTACTGAGGGAGGAAACCAGCTGCAGGAGCCACATAGTGTGTGGTACCTTCGATCCCTAGGGAACGGCCAACACTGCCGCAGCAGATCATCCAGCAGGCCATGGTCATGAGCCTGAAATGGGTACACAGCACTGCCAAGGGATGCCAGCATGCCTCACCACACCCCCCACACATGACCACTCCCTGCTTGCTTCCAACAATGGACACCAGGCTCTGATGTTCCCCACATCCAAAATCACAATGCTCTCTCTCCTCCTTTCACTTCTGAACTGCTCAAGACTCTCGTGGACCCACAGGGTCAATGCTTGTCCTAGTTACTTCAGCACCGCTTGACTGTCATGGGGCAGGAAGGGACTGAGGGCTCCTAATGCATCATGTTGCCAGCTTTGCCAGAAAAGCCGACTGGTGGCTTCGGTCATGAAGTTATCTGTCATTTTCTTACTATTTTATTAACCAGAAAGTGCCAGCATTGATTAGAGCTCACACTCTGTACTTTATTCAAACTTGACTGCTGCTTCAGGTTCACACACAGTGTGACCACATTGATGTGGTTTGGCTGTTTGTTCTTTGTATCCAGAGTGGTGGGCACTCAGATCAATTGGTATTTGTGTCACAGAGCACATAGTGGGAGCTCACTGAAGATTTGTCCAATGAATGAAAGGTGGAATGGAATCCTGTAAGGCAGAGAAAATAAACGAGTAAACATGCTTTACTTCAAATTAAGTATGTTGATTTATAGGCATTGATTTTTTTTAATTTTTAAATTACTTAACAGTTTCATACATGTATACAGCGAATTTTGTTCATGTTCACGCACTATTACCCTCTCTCAGACCCCTCTCCCTCCCACTGTATCCCTCTTTCTAACAAGACCTCTTTCTACTTCATGTCTCTGTTTGTGTGAGTGTGTGCATGTGAGAAAAAGTGCTTGTGTATGTATGTGTGTATAAGAGAGAGTATGTTTGTGAGTGTGAGTATATGTGTGTATGAGAGAAAGGGGGGAAGTAATATGTGTGAGAGTGTGTGTGTGTGAGTATATGTGAAAGAAATGGGGAATGAGTATGTGTGAGTGAGTGTGTGTATGTGAGTGTGTGTGAGAGAGGAGTATGTGATTGTGCTATGAGTGTGTGAGAGAGAGGAGATGAGGGAGTGTGTGTGCATGTGTGTGTGTGTGTGTGTGTGTGTGAGAGAGAGAGAGAGAGAGAGAGAGAGAGAGAGAGAGAGAGAGAGAGAGAGAGAGAGAGAATGATCTACCTTCTGGGTTTCATTAGAATTATTTGCATGGGCATGCATGTGGACTTATTTATTGATGCACGGCCAACTTGCCTGTGGCTACACCATGGGAGAAAATGACTTCCCCTTCCACAGCAGCCATTAAGTACCGGTAACTCCTCAAGGAATGGTGAGGATGGTAACAGGCCCTATCTTGCACAGGTGACCATAGCAGCTGTGCGTTCATGACTGGAACAGTGATGCCATGTCCACAGGCCATCACGCCAAAGAATTCTTCCTCGTCCTCTGGCTCTGCCACTCTTCCTTCCACAGTATTTCCTGAGCCTGGGGGGGGAGGGGTGCGGTGGCTGATAGAATGTCCCATTGAAGGCTGTGCACCCACAGTGACGTCCTTTCAGCATTTTGACCAGTAACAAGTTTCTGAATTAATCACTACTCACTGCAAAAAGGGAAGCTTTCCTGACCACGTTGAGAGCACCACAGTATTTAGAAAGCAGTTTAACAACATGTCTGCCTATCAAAGTAGCAGTAGATGCCTCTTCCTTAGATCTTAAGATCCCCCATCACCCATGAACTAATGAATTCCTTCCTGTAGAGCAAGCCTCAAATCCAATCAGAGTGTGACTGGTTACCTCCATAGTACCTATGCCACTATTGCCCTAGCAGCACATGCTGCGGGCTATGTGGGCAGTGTGCAGAGTCTACCACTGGGTGATAGCATGGATGATTTTTCTCCCATGACAGCACGTGTAGCACATCCTGGCACTGTGAAAGCTGTCCAGCAGGGAGGAAGTTATCGGTTTGATCTCCCTGTATCTTGCAGTCAGAGTATATGTTTCAGCAGTGGATCTGGTGGGCCACCAAGAGCGATGACCAGGTCTCGAGTTGTTTGGGGGGTTAGATGTTGTTTTTCTGACGTATTGTACAGCATAATTCTAAAGTGAACATCAAAAAAACATTGTGACTGCAGGCCATGGAAGCAGGACTGTCAGAGGTGAAGAATGAGTTACAGTCACGGGACGATCTCCTGAGGATTATAGAAATGGAGCGACTGCACTTGCATAGGGAGCTGTTGAAAATGGGAGAATGCCAAACTGCTCAAGACAACAGGAAAAGGTACAGTTCTCACACTGGACGACTGGAGGGAAGCTTCTCAAAGCAGGGTGTGTGTGTGTGTGTGTGTGTGTGTGTGTGTGTGTGTGTGTGTGTGTGTGTGTTCAAGGGCTTCATGGGTGGACTGGAATAAAGTTTAATTAGCATGCATTCTTTCGGATTGCCATAGAAACAATAGGGTAGAGCTGGTGTCTGATTATAGATTTGCAGAGAAATGGGGTTTATTCTTTATTCTAATTGCTTCTACCTTGATTGCCTATAAGCCTGATGCTAACCTTTTCACTTGCTGTGGTGCAGTGACTGTGCGTCTGCACTCATGACCTGTAGCTCCATATAGAGAGTCATTGCTTGTCCTGGAGGGATGGCTCGGTGGTTGAGAGAGTTTACTCCTTTTCCAAAGGACCCTGGGTCAGTTCCCAGCACCCATGTCAGGTGGCTCACCACCGCTTATAACTGCAGTTCCCAAGGACCTCATGCCTCTGTCCTCTGTGGGCATCTGCATTCATGTGCACAGATGCACATACATACACACAATTTAAAATAAAATCTCTTTTATTAAGTTACTGATAACACAGATTGTTTCCCTCCTTAAGAGCAGGCATTTATTTCATAGTGCAAATGCGTCAAAAAGTGGGTCTTCTGCAAAGTCTCAGTGTGTGATGTTTTGAAGAAACTATAACAGTTCACTGGTGTGGAACGTTCTTTTGAGAATCAGAAAGCTCATGAAACAAATGATAGGATTTTAAAATATATGAATAGCTAAATGATCGAGGGTATTTTACTGAAAGATAATTGTTATTGCTTTGCAGGCAGTAATAATTCCTCCAAACTTGTAGGACACGGTAACCTTGAGAGACAGCTCAGTGCTTAGGAGCAATGACAGACCTTCCAGAGGTCCTGGGTTCAATTCCCAATAGTCACATGGCAGCTCATAACCATCGAAGTTCTAGTTCCAAGCCTCTGCTGGCACTGCACACATTCACATGGTGCTGAGACATGCAGGCAGGCAGAATGCCCATATACATGGAATAAAAATAAACCTTGGGGGGGGTTGGAGAGATGGCTCAGTGGTTAAGAGCACTGTCTGCTCTTCCAAAGGACCTGGTTTCAATTCCCAGCACCCCACATGGCAGCTCACAACTGTCTGTGATTCCAGTCCCAAGGGATCTGACACCCTTGTCCCCCTACCAGTGCACATTTAAAAAGTTAAATAAATTTTTAAAAATATAAAAACAAAATTTTTAAACCTTGGGGAAAAGAAGCCAAAGTCAAGCCAGGCATGGTGGTGCAGGTCTTTAATCTCAACGCTAGGGAGGCAGAGGCAGGCTGACCTCTGTAAGTTCTAGCCCAGCCTGGTCTACATAGTGAGTTCTAGTGTAGCCAGTACCACAAAACTAATAATGTCCAGTCTAGACATAGCCAACTTTCTTTCAATGCATGGCTATGGCATATTTGGTCAGTACAAACTACTCCCTCTCCTCTGTCAAACTGTATGAACATCTTGGTCTTCAGACTATGCCTTTCTCCTTTGGAGGGACTCCCTCAGACGTCACATTCTGAGACCTGAGATGCTGGGCGTTGAGCATCATGGCTTTCCATGGAGGGTGAGCCTCCGGAGCCTTCGTCTTTCCCACTGCAGTTTTCATAGCCGTTTAGTGTGGCTTCCGTGGCTGCTGCCCATCTGGTCTCTCGGGTTTCTTTGACTTGGACTCTCCCTCTTCTTTATGGCTTACTAAGGCAAAGCAGCCAGGGGGCAGCAGTGCAGTGGTCAGCGATGCATTCCCAGAGCCTTTCCCTATGATATTAAATTGTCTTAGCTTTTCCATTCCCTCCTTGAGGGCATGAGCACCATGAAATGTCATGGTTTGCATCATTAAGAAATAACTCCATGCCCTAAAGAAAAACGATACTTTTGTCTAGTTGCTTGAGCAGGATCACGTTTTCTTCTTACCTGTCCACAGAGGAATTGCCCACTCATTGAACTGTGCGCGTTCACCACAAAACATCAGTGGTCAGTTCAGTGCAGAGCCATCCTGGGAATGCTCGCGGGGTATCTAGAAACAAGACCATTCTTTGCTCGCTTCCCAACCTGACTTAGTAAGAAATTTTAAGACTACTTTGGAAATGGATGCTTTTCAAGAAGCACTGAAAATACAAGCCATTGCTCAGTGAGAAACACAAGGACACTGGGAAATAACATGTAGTGTATGCTCTGGTGATATAGGAAAAAATAATATGTAGCATGTGCTCTGATTATATGGGAAATATAATACATAATGTGTGCTCTGATGATTTGGGAAAATATGTAGTGTATACTCTGATCATATAGGAAACATAATACATAGTGTGTACTCTAATTGTACAAAAAATATGTAATGTGTACACTGATCATATGAGAAACATGTTCACTTGTGTGCACAGGGGAGAGAGTGACATTCACAGAAAGGCTGAGTACACAACTGTGGTGATTACACACACACACACACACACACACACTCTGTTGTTCTAAGTAAACATGATTGTGGGAGTGGAGGGGTTATAACTGTGGTGGTCAAAAAGCTCAGTCAGGCTTAGAAGCCCCCCCCCCCTCAAGCCCCATAACCTCAGGACAACCACTGTGAATCTGTACCTTTTGAGAGATCCTTTCTTTCCAATCTTTTTCCGCCATTGCTGAGATTTGGGGCTGTGGTGTTTAACGCCCTCAGAATGTCTCTGGAGAGCCTCTCATACTCACAGGTGACTCCTACTGACTCACAGAAGACTACAGTGGTGACCTCGCCTAACTTCCGGTAGCTGCTGCCCCTGCCCTTCTTTCTCCTGGCGCTCTACTCTGTGTTGTAAAGATTGGTTCCGGCTTACCATATGGAGACGTGTCCCTCAACAGCTGTGCATCCTGTCTCTACAGCTTCCAGTGATCTAGAGTAACAATGTAATTACCAGTTCACCAAGCAAAGCTGCTTTATTTTTAACTTGTAGACTTGAATCTTCATTTGCCCCTTCTACTATGAAAGAACCAGAAAGGAAAAGGAAAGAATTGTTTTCAGGGGTCTCGGACCAAGCAAATCACGAGAAAGAATTAAATAAGGTATGGATTATGCTGAGACCCATTCTCCTAGCTTGAAAAGAATCTGCAGAAAACTGGCTTTCAAATCTTCCTGCTCCCTTGTTTTTTCCTGCTGTACTTTCTCCAAAAGTGTTAATCTACCAAGCAGATAATTCTGAAATTCTGTGTGAATACAAATCTTCAGTTATTCTGCCAGGAGGAGACTGTGGGTGCAATGTGGAGGTTCGCCCAACCCTCGCGAGAGCCCAGACTGGTGCTCAGCCCATGGGTGACCTTGGAGGGTTGCTACAAGCCTGAGGCCTCTCCAGCCTACATATCCAGACCCTGTCTCTACCTTTCCTCCCCTTAAAAGACAGATCTTGCCAGAGCTATCTGTCTGAGAACTAATGCAGGCCCAACAAAGAACATGTATTATAGAGCAATTGTCATTTCCTTCCTGGTTTGAACACTGATACCACAAAATCCCACTGAACTGACTTTACTAATTTTAAAAATATAATTTTCAGCTGTGTGGTGATGGCATATGCCTTTAATTCCAATAATTGGGGGAGGCAGAGGTAGATAGATTTCTGAGTTCCAGAACAACCAAGGCTACACACACACACACACACACACACACACACACACACAGACACACACACACACACACACAGACACACACAGTCCAAGAGACTGTCATGGTAAAAGGAGTGATTAGAGCCATGTATGGCTATAGCATTCTGGACATCAGAGGCTTCTGACAGAGTCATAAATACAGAGTAAAGCCAAGAATCCTCTAAGTGAGGCTCCGAGGTGGAGGGAAAGGCCACGGCACAGATCTCCCAGGCTCCTAGAGGCCCAGACTGCTGAGCTGTGCAGGGCAGTAGCAGATGGCTAGGGTAACTAGCTAGCTGCAGCTTCCAGAAGTATCTGCAAAGAGCATTTCCATTCCATTATAATAACACTGTCAAGGGCCATGCACTATGAATCTTGTGAGTGGTTTGCCTTTTGTGGGTACAGAGCTGTTTTTAGTCACCTATTTTGTGATAAAATTCACATTAAAAAGCCATGTCATTGGAAGCACAGATAAAATCTCATTTAGAAACATGCTCTGTGGAAGAGCATGTTGTTTTAATATATAACCACCATAAACTAATAAAAAAAACTTAATCCTCTTTCAGAATAGCATATTCTTTGTCCTAATTTTCTGAGTTTCATTTTTAAGAAGACTGTGTAAAGTATACCACAGGGACATAAAAAGTAAAATATGGACTGTAAAACTGCAAAACAATATGGCTGGTTCACCAAATAAACTATAAGGAGGAAAAATTAGGGGCAAGGATCAAAGAGATTCATAGGGAGAGAGGAAGCTGGCATAGTAGATAGAGGGCCTTGCAGCTAAGCCTGATGACCTAGGTTCCATCCCCAAGACTAATGGTGGGATGAGAGGACCACCACCTGTGAGTTCTCTGAACCTCCACATATGTGCCGAGGCATACATGCACACACACACACACATAATTTAAAGAGAGCCATAATATATTCTGGAGTTAAGTCCCATCTCTGAGACTCCTGCTTTTGGGGAGCTGGGCAATAGGCCCCTGGTTCCTGTTTGTTGAATGGTAAGGTTAGGACCATGTGATTTCTGATCTCAGCCACTAGAGCAGGCAGATGTGGAGAGGATAGTACCAGCCTGGGATGTAGCCGATGGGCCTCTGGCCACGGGTACCCTCTGCATTAGCTCTCTTTCCTTAGGTGTCAGTCCTGAGCCCTGGGGGTCCCAGTGTGCAGCCCACTATGGATGGGGGCACACATTCTAGAAAGCGACTGCCTTTCTTGAGGACTGTAATTAGAATGAGAGATTATGGGATTGGGTGAAAACGCCAGGCGCACACAAGAGAGTGGACTGGAAAAAGAGAGCTGGGTGGCCATGAGGCAATCCTCATTCAGTTTCACAAACTGGAAAAGCATTTGAGATTGGGGGCCATTTCACATTTGAATTCTGCCAGAAAATATTTGGTGATATGAAAGAACTGATCATTAAGATATTATTATGGTATTCTGGGAAGAAAGAGGGAAAGACAGGGAAAAAAAGTAGAGAGACCCTTATTCCTTCAGAGAGGTACGCTGAACTTTTAAAGAGAACATATAAAAGTCACTTCCCGCCTTTTAAGTTCCTAATATATTCATATAAGTCTCTTTGGGTTTTCTTGATGCCACCCCTAGACTTATTTCCTAGAGCACAGTTGATCTGAACACTCCAAACTCCCTCTGTGCACAGGGCTCTCCGGTCCCCACCCTTGGATGCACTCTTTGCCTGAGAACCCTGTCTTCTCCTGGCTTTCTGGCTCCCATGTACCCTTCAGTATTTTGTTTGATAACCTCTCCTCTGGGAAGACCATCCTGACCCAAGCCCCACCCCCAAGCCCAGCCCAGTTAGGTTCCCTCCAGGACAGCTTTCAAATGTCAATTACTACGCTGAACTCTAAATATCTGTTTATTTTTCTCCCCCTGCCCTGTATGCGTGTGTTACGAGAGAGGGGCCATTGGATGATTTAGCTCTGACTCTCGAGAGTGAGAAGCAGTTAGTGGGGTCTTTGAAACAATACTGGAGAGAGTTACCAAGGTGAGAATAACAGGAGCATCTGACAGGGAGAGCTTGGCTGATGCCCAGCTGGCTTTTGAAAGCTGGGGGGTGGTAAGGAGTCCAGGTCCAACAGGTCCTCTTATGGGAAGACAAGTGACGATGACAAGAGGCCCCAGGGGCTCACGAGAGACCAGTAAGGCGGTTCTTACCAACACATTAAGCTTAGTGTGTTAAAGCATAGTTCTGAGACGTAGTGTGCAGTCATGGCTGGCACAGCAGGATTTACACTTGTTTCAGTGTATAAAAACCTTAATTAAAGCCAAGAACTGTGAGTCCTAGTCTCAGATCTGGCACTTGCTCTTTGTATGATTTGAACAACTTGCTTACCCTCCTTAGGTCCCCTTTTTTTTTCTCCATAAGAAAGTCCTTATGGCTAGACTAGGTGGTGTTCAGCTATAATCCCAGAACATCAGAGGCCAAGGCCTGAGGGTCCAAAGATAAAGGCCAGTCTCAGCTGTGTAGGCAGACTCTGCCTCAAAAACAAAACAAAGTACTTAGCAACAATTTCTGTCAAATCTGTGGGAGAATTGAGTCAGCAGTGACACTTTGGACGTGACAAAAAGGCGGTGGACTTTTGGGGTGGGGAAGGAAACTGACTTAGGGTGCCACTTGTTGGTTAGCAAATGCTCAGAAGCGGGGTGGGCGGGTGCCAAGGGCTGCAGGCATCCTGACGGCAGGAGGACTAAGGGAGCCACTCACCTCTGTGAGTGAGAGGGGCTGTTCACGTCTCTGTGTCACTCTCACTGCAGATGAGGAGCCAGCTGTACCAGGAGGAAGAGCAGCGATGCTCCGAGCAGGAGCGGATGAGGAATGAGATCTCCGACCTCACCCAGGAACTTCACCAGAAGGAGATCACTATAGCAACTATCATGAGGAAAGCTGCCCTTCTGGAAAGACAGCTAAAGATAGAATTAGAAATAAAAGAAAAGATGCTAGCAAAGCAACAGGTAGGCATGCAGGAAAAGCAAGTTCTGGGGCTCACTCATGCTCATCGTAGCCCCTCCCCCTGCAGACCCCAACGTCCCCTCCCTCCCCCACTCCCCCTGGACTCTTGAAAGCTTTGGCCGCTGCTTCCTGGTGCCCTATAAAACCCTGTGCCATGGACAAACTGTCATCAGAGAAACACTAGGGGCCTACCCAGACAGCACACGCTTGAGTGGTCAGTCTCCTGCTGACGTCATCCTGCAGCTGACTTCCCACATCACGTGTGCCCTGCTTCCTTCCTCAGCTGTTTGCAATAGGACGTTTCCACTAACGCTTTCTTCTTAGGAAGTAATTTCAGCTTTCTTGAGCCCCCTGACCATTTAATAGATTGCTGTCAGTGCTTTAAACATGGAGGCGACAGCATAAAAATCGGTACCTGTTTACTAAACACCCACTCAGTACACAGCAGAGATTAGGAGGTTCTCCGGAGGTTCTAGGCTAAAGCCCTGCACACGCTGCAAGGGATGCTCATGCCTGCCTTCCCTCCCCGTTTGTTCTCTGACTCCTTATTGTCTTTACTAATCATTGTAGCCTGCTTTTGACAGCACCAGCTTTATGGCCCTCTCACTCCAAATCTAAGTGATTTTGGAGCACAAAACACGAATCACGACAATTTCCGTAAGAGCAGTTAAACTGTGTCTCTACAAAACCAGGACAGATTGGGTCTTCGTGCAGTCATAAGCCTTGTGCTGACTGACTGTGCCACACACAGGACACCAGCACAGGGCACTGCGTGCCAGCATGCTAGACGTGGTCAAGAGTGGCCACTGTGCAGGAACGAGGCTCATTTTCATCCCGCTCTGTTTCCTAGATTTTATCGATGAGCATATATGTTATATCTCCTTAAAGCAAGAGTTGTATATAGAAATAAGCCTTAAACAAAAGAGCAGGCCAGGTACGGAGGCACGTAGTTGCCATTCCCACATTAGGTAGAAGATACCAGGGGAAAAAAGAAAGAAAAAGCTACAAAATGTACTAATAGGCACACAAGGAAACACAGCCAAAACACTAGATGGAACGAATGACACACAGAAAGCCATATACTGCTTACTGTAAAAGTTAATTGGGCATTGAAGAAGTGTAATGGGCCAGAGTCTCTACAAGAAGGTTTTTAAAATCGTGATTACAAATTTCTACACATAAGAAATGGGATTTCGGACCTGGTAGGGGAAAAGTAAATCACTATTAAATTTAACACTGCTCAAAGAGGAAGAGAGGCTGAGAGAGGAAAGGAGGGAGCCCGACTGGGGGACGGGTGTTTCCATCACTGCCACAGAAGTGTTTGCTCCAGGAACAGAGTTAAGAAGGTGATGAGGTTCCATTGTTTGTTTGGTTTTTTGTTTGTTTGTTTGTGTGTTTTTGTTTTTAAGAAAATATTTATTCATTGTATTTTTCCAATGAAAAGTAAAAATTCTATACATGTAAAATTTACAACAGGATGTTTTGATTATTGTATACATTATAGAAAAGACAAATCTAGTTAACATAAGCATTGACCCATATTATAGCTAATATTTTTTATAATTTATTTATTTATTCATTCATATTACATCTCAATTGTTATCCCATCCTTTGTATCCTCCCATTCCTCCCTCCCTCTCACTTTCACCCTACTCCCCTTCCCTATGACTGTGACTGAGGGGGACCTCCTCCCCCTGTATGTGCTCATAGGGTATCAAGTCTCTTCTTGGTAGCCTGCTATCCTTCCCCTGAGTGCCACCAGGCCTCCCCATCAAGGGGACGTGGTCAAATATGGGGCACCAGAGTTTATGTGAAAGTCAGTCCCCACTCTTCACTCATCTGTGGAGAATGTCCTGTCCATTGGCTAGATCTGGGTAGGGGTTCCATTGTTTTACATGTGCCTTTTATCTGTTAATCTTTCAGGTCTCTGATATGAGATACAAAGCTGTCAGAACAGAAAACACACACCTGAAAGGAATGATGGGCGATTTAGATCCTGCACGGTACTTGGTAATATGCTGAATTCATTCCCCAAACTGAACTGGAGGTGGCTTGGCTGGTCAGGGCCGACCGGCAGTGTGGGCACTGCGCATGCGCACCAGGCACCTGGTGCGCCACACTGCCTACCGAAAGTGACTTGCCCAGGCTGAGAAGCTTGCTTTGGGCTCAGTGCCAATCACTTCCCAGACATGCAAGCATGCAGTTTCCTGGCTTTTAATCCTGTAGTTGCTTAAAACCCTATATCTTAGACAGCCGGACTAGGGCCAACCTTATGCTCAGTGAAGCCCTCCCTGCAAACCCGAATCAGAATGATTTGTCCTGCCCTTGCTTAATTCATATTTGGCTCTGTCTTATGGCTTGTCCCTTTCCACGTGATGACAAACAGGAAATTGGCATGATCAACAGCTCAGGACATCCGGTATAGAGCAAGTGTTCATTCAGTGTTTGTTGACTGAATACATACATGAATTAGCCCCTGGCTAGAAAACAACTTAAATGGCTCCAAGCCTCTTACTTCTGTTGTCTGATGTAGCAGTTGATGGTTGGCTTTTGTAGAAGAAATTTTGTTCGTCAAAATGCTGAAATATTAGCATTACTTGTTATATTTTCTTTTATTCGTGCAGAAAAAATCATATATATATATGATTATATATAATATATATGTATGTGTATATATAGCAAGGAACAGAAAGGGCAAGATAGGAAAATTTGAGCATCATGGCTGTTTAAGTTGGCCTGTTCCTTTACCCATAATAATGTAAGCAAGTGTGTCGCGGCCTTCGCCTGGCCCCTTGCGAAGCCATTGTTCTATTTCTATCATGTTGTGCACCTGTTCTCACATGAGTCCATATTCCAGCATCAAGACATTAGAAGCATCTGGAAGCACTCTCCCTTCTTCCTTGAGCATGGCTGTGGACCCTGTGATTGGAGCAAAGACGGATAAAAAGGGAAGCTTGCTGGTCTCCCTATCTGCTACATTAAAGACCTGTCCGTCATCTCTGCATTTTCATTCCCTAACATGGGACACACTAAAGTTAAAGCGGCTCCCAGCTCCATGGAGATATGTGTTTGCATCACATTACATAACACACACACACACACACAGATCAATCCAAATGTTTGTGTATATATACCGCAGGTAACCATAGCCCTGCTGAGGGGCTTTACTCTGCTCCCGTATGCTTTGTTCATGTCTGTTACTTGGTTTTTAAAGAGGTAAACCACACAAACATAGCAAAGCAGCCACTGATCACCCACCGCCCTTTCCCAGCCCCACCTGGGCTGCAGAGGCACTGTGCTAACAAGCCAATGGCTCTGTTGCTTTTTCCTGACCTTGCACAGATAAGGTGGGGGAGACAGTCACCCACAAAATGGCTATGTAACTCAAACGTTGCCCAAAACTGACCTCCATCTGTGTGTGTGGACAGCAGTGCACATCAGCACGTCCTAGGAAGGTTACCCTCACCTAAGCTGACTTAGCCCCTAATGTGCAGCCAGGGTACCTCAGAGCACATTCCTTGCCTTTAGCCTCTCCACCCCGCCTTTTCTTCCACATCTTGTTCCATGTGCCAGACAGTATACTGCAACTACTTGGCTTGTATAAATCACTGTGTATATTTGCACACCTATATAAGCACACACACACACGTTTATTTGGGGATTTTAACATTAAAAACAAAACAGGGACACGGGGGGGGGGGGAGCAGAGGGATGACTCTTCAGCATTTAAGAACATCTGCTGCTCTTAGGTAGAACCTAATTCGGTTTCCCATACCCAAGTGGCAGCTCACAACTACTGCCACGTCCAGTTCCAGAAGATCTGACGCCATCTTCTGATACCGGCAGGCTCCTGCCACACACAAGGTGCATGGTGCACATACATACACACAGATACATGTAATTATTAACTAGGCTCACATACTTATGTATGTCACACTTCTGTGTGTCTTATTTTTGTTTGCTTTTAAGTGCCTTTCCATACCAACTGGCTCAAGCATACTTTGCCCTTTTTAATAGTTTTCTAATCTTCCATAGTGTAGATATAGCCAAACTAAGACTATTTTATTCATAATTATTCTAGCCTTAGTGTCTTCAATTCTATTTTCATCAGAATAAATAGCTCATTAAAAAAAATCCTAACATGTAGATCTTGGAACAGCTTCCCAGAGGAGGAACCTCTGGCCCAGGATATGTGTGTTTTAACGTCACTACTCATCGTCGCCTATTTCTTTTTCTTTTATCACTGTGCCTTTTCATTGCCAGCACTATTTTTACGCTCTGTTTCAATAGCACTTTGATTATCAGTTCCCTGACAATGGGCCAGAATTGTTTCCTTCACTAGTTGGTAGTTTGTAGCAATATGAACTAGATACACTTTGTGCATAATTTCTCCCATGTTAGTTTTCTTTCCCTTGTCAGTTTACAGGAACATTTCCAGTCTGTTTTCTGTAACTTTGTATTTTTGCCACACAGGGATTTTTAAACTCTGTCCGGTCAAAAGTCACCCTCTCTTGATGGCCGTCTTTGGAGCTGCCTCCTTTGCCGCACGCACATACTCACTTTTGTGGTTTTTTTCAGAGGTTTTATATTTTTCCATCCCATTGTTCTATCTATTTAAATGCAATCTATAGCTTAGTTAAAATTTTCATGTAGACTAAGCTCAGTGTAGCAGGTTTCTCCTTGTGATTTCCTGTGGGTCCTATCGGAAATGGAATTCATTCTTGTGTTAACCTTGAAAACTTACTGCTTCTCTTATAATGAGATAAAGCATGATTCCCCGTTTCTTTATAACACATTCTGAATAATACAAATTTCTTTGACTAGTTCATGTTTCTTTCCTTTAAAATTATTTTCCAAGTTATTCACCATTCTTGTCACTGTCCTAAATGGAATATTTTGTTTTTACCACATCAAGCATCTAATTGCTACTATCGAAGAAGGTCCAACTTCCTTTATTCCTTCTCCAAGGGCCTTGCTAGTGTAGCTTAGCTCTCTGCCCATCCTTTTCCACCGCTCACGTCGGGTCTCGTTCGTGCCACACTGCCTTTGCTAAGCCCTCTAAGAAAATCTTAAGTCATGACAGTATTTGCTGGCAAATTTTCTAGTTTCTGACTATAAATGTCTCACTTTTTGAGTTTTGCAGGATGTAGGTTTTTTCATTCATGATCCTGTGTCGTTCTTTCTGCTGTATCGTGAAATTCAGCTGTTTGTCAGGGCCTTTTCCACAGCGATGACGCTGCGTGTTCCTTTTTTGATGTGTTTGAGACTACGGTTGACATATTTCCTGGTTTTGATCCAACTTTGGGTTCCTGGGCTAAATCTTGGTCCTGAATTAGCTTGATATCAGTGTATTCACTTAGAACAGCAGGATGCATTAATTCACAGAGGACTCCAAGAGGAAGCCAAAAGTGCCAAACAGATATCCCTCTGACTTCTGTGTGAGGCAGCCCTCTTTCCTCTGTCTCCGCTGGTCTATGGCAGTCTTTGGTGTTCATGGACGGGAAAGTGCCACACACCAATGCTCTGTGTCAGTCTCTGTGGTCCCACTTCTGACTCATGAACCAGATTTTCCCCTTTAATGGGGCATTCAATTCAGGTCCGCTGTGAAGCCCCAGTTTTAAAATAAGGTTATATTATGAGAAACCAGAGGCTAAGACTTCAAGAGGCATTTGTAGGAAGCCACAATTCAACCCATAATAGTCACACTCTGTCAGTTTAGACCATTGCTGGGTTTGGTGTGATGACACTTTATTTAAGTGAGCTTTGTCTACAGTTCTTTGCACTTGTTTTAACCTAATGCTGTGTTAAACACACACTGGAGGTTCCTGGCTGTGGGACGTCTAGAAACAGCTAGAGAATGCTGGCCTTGGTTTACTGAAAGTTGGAACAAACTTAACTTTAGAGCACCTTACCTTTTCTTCCTGGTTTGATCAAATCCCTATTTCTTCCTGAGGTCATTTGGATAATCTGTATTATTTTAAGAGATGCACTCACTTCAGTTGGTTTCCTATTACTGAAGTTAGTAAGAGCCTACAGCTTTATTCATCTCCCACACTCCAAATTCTTTTGTTAGGTTTTCTTGTTAGCTCTCCAAGGCTGGCCTCAAACCCCTTCATCAGCCTCCTGTGTGTCAGGGCTACAGAAATGAACTGTTACGCCCAGTCCTGGTTTTAGCTCCATGTCTTAGTCTTGCTCTTGGATAGTTGAACATTCTCTTCCACTTGTTTTAATTACGCCTGACACATTTGTTTTACTAACATGTAAAATAACGTCCTTGAGGGGTCTATGGCTTCGTTTACTTTTTAAATCTTGAACTCTCATTTTTATTCCCTGTGTATGATTGTTTTACATCCATCTGCATCTATGTACCGCGGTGCCAGCAGAGGCCAGAATAAAGCATCAGGTCCCCTGGCACTGGAGTTACAGACGATTGTGAGCCACACCAGCTGCTGGGAATTGAACCTGAGTCCTCTAGAAGACCAGCCAGGGCTCTTAACTACTGAGCCCTCTCTCCAGCCCTCTATTTAATTTATTATTAGAGTTTATCAGTTTCTTATTCCTGGTTTATTTTACTTTGTTACACTGTTCAAATTTTATGAAGTGAAGAAAACTCTACTCCTGTGTGTTAGAATTCTGTAAGTACAAAAAATATCCCATAATCAGATAAGTATTTCAGCAAAATTAGAATAGATAAATATAAAATTAAATTATTAGAACTGAACACTTTACCCTAGGTAAAAAAGAAACAAAGTACATACATTATTTTCAGCATCCTAACATTTGTGATATTTGGGTAATATTAAAATAGTAGTTGGCCTTTCTTTCTTGCTTGCTTGCTTGCTTTCTTGCTTTCCTTCTTGTTGTTGTTGTTGCTGTTGTTGCTGTTTTGGCCAGAACATATGCCTGTGTACCACATGGCCTGCAGAGGCCAGGAAGGTATCTGATTCCCTGGAACTGGAATTAAGGATTAAAAAGAGTTATGAGTTGCCATGTGCATGCTGGGAACAAAACTTGGGTCCTCGACAAGAGTAGCAAGTGCTCTTAGCCGCTGAGCTCTCGCTCCAGCCTCAGTATTTCCTTTCTAGACAAAGAAGTGACTGACCTTGAGATTGGTCTTATCTAAATAAGTTCAGATTTGAGACTGCTTCTGGTGGCCTAATGCTGACGCTCCTTGCTTCCTTCCGTGGAGAAGAAGCAAGTTGACCAAAGACGGGCACTGCCTTGCAGGCGGCTCCCTCTAGCAGTGCAGAAAGACTGGCTGGTTAGCCACAGTGGGGCTGAGTTTCTCCAGGTCTCAGTGAGATGCTTAGATGCCCTCCTGAGAGCCTTCACCCAGAAACCACACCTTCCTCTGCGTTTCCTAAACCTGAATACTATTCTATTCAAGAAGACAGTAAGGAGACATGGCCTTTGTCACAAAACAAGTAAGCATTTTAATAGCTTATATGTACATACTCCATAAGTATTTATAAACTTATTGTCAAAAAGACAGTAAGTAGACATGACGTTTGACACAATGGCTTATATGTACATATTGTAGGACTGATGTTAAAATGGCAGTATGAATGGTAGTCCATAGGCAGCTATTCAAAAATGTAAGAAAGTTTGGAATGACTTTGAACATTATTATTCTGTGTGAATGGTTCTCAAAGCTTGGAAATTTAGAGACTTCAAAAAGAAATGTCTAAGCTCCAACTGTTTAGGTTTCTAGGCCCCAAATTCCAAATGTCTGGGACTTCAAAAGCGATACGTTGCTTTTTGTGAGTCAAGCATTTTGTGCTAAGGTATTTCCCTTCTGGTTCCAGAGAACTGCTGGCCTATCAGCCACAGTGCAGCTTGGGATATTCAACTCACTGGGCAGAGGACAATAGAGAGCCGCCACACACAGCTTCCCACAACTTGTTGTGGGAGAACAGGATCTGTTTTACAAAACTTTATGAGAATAGTGCAAACACACACACACACACACACACACACACACACACACACACACACCTGCCCTGGAAACTTCCTATCGTTAAAACAACCTGTTCATTTTATAATCTAAATATATTTTATTTTATATTCTGGGGGTGGGGCATTCATATACCAAGTAGCAAAACTCTATTATAAAATGGCACTGTTCCAAATGCACAGGGTTGGCGCTGTCTCAACTGCAAGATCAATGCAGCAAAATAGTGCAGTTCTCAATCCCAGTCCATAATAAATTCAGCATGTAATTTGTTACATCACCCAGTTCTGGAGCATGACTGTTTTAATCAATATGCAATTTGAATAATTGGAATAATTTATTATTTTTACTGTCTTCTCTCTTTTATAGCAAAATTAACTCAAAATAAGCTAAAGAATTAAATGTGAAATAATGAAATCATAAAACAAATAGAAGAAAGTGAAAGTAAATATTTAATAGCTCCTTTTAAAAAAGTAAATTAGACTGTGAGGCAAAGAGGAAGGAGCAAAAGAAAGATGTTTTACTAGATTACAGCAAGGAGTCCTTTCCTAGATAAAACATGCCACACACCACAATTAAAACATTTTTTAAGCCGGGCATGGTGGCACATGCCTTTAATCCTAGCACTCAGGAGACAGAAGCAGGCAGATTGCTGTGAGGCCAGCTTGGTCTACAAAGCGAGCTACACAGAAACCCTGTCTCAAAAAACCAAAACCAAAACAAAACAAAACAAAAAACCCAAACAAACAAAAACAAAAAACAACTACCAAAAAAAAGACTTAAAAAAAAATTTTTTTTAAATAATCACACACAAGGGGGCTGGAGAAATGGCTCAGTGGTTAAGGGCACCGCCTGCTCTTCCAAAGGTCCTGAGTTCAGTTCCCAGCAACAACATGGTGGCTCACAACCATCTATAATGTTATCTGATGCCCTCTTCTACAGATAAAGCACTCATATACAATAAATAAATCTAAAAAAAAAAATCACACACAAAAAAACATAACTTTCAACAGACTAGATAAACACTGGATTTCTGTCTCTAGTATCAAAACATGTTACTAAGCAGAAATTCCTAAGTGGGAAAATGGCCACAGAATACAAAATGTGACTGACAACATAGAGTGAAAAGTGCCAAAAAAGAGCACGAAAACAGGCAGGTGATGTTGGCTAACGCCTTTAATCCCAGCTCACGGGAGGCAGAGGCAGGTGGATCTCTGTGAGTTCGAGGCCAGCCTGGTCTACAAAGCAAGTCTAGAACAGCCAAGGCTACACAGAGAGACCCTGTCTCGAAAAAGCAAAAAAACAAACAAAATAGAACATAAAACATATTCAACTTCAGTGACAAAGGCTGCTGTTTATTTACCATTAGCAAATCTAACAAAACTAATACTAAATTGTGAGTGTAATGAAATAAGACCTTTAGTCTAGTATTGGTGGGAATTGATTAGATTTTTTTAAGGATTTATTTTTATATCTGTGGGTGCATGCACATGTGTGTGTGTGTGTGATGTGTGATGTGTTCACATGCCCTTGGAGGCAGAAAAGGGTGTGAGATCCCCTGGAGTTGGAGTTACATGTGCTTATGAGATGCCCTGTGTGGGTGCTGGGAACTGAACTCTGATCCTTTGGAAGAACAGCAAATGCTCAGAACCTCTGCCACCTCTCCATCCCCGAATATATGAGAGTAGCAGGGGGGGAGGTGATGGGGGGGTGACGTGGGGGGAGGTGACGGGGGAGAGGTGGCCGGGGGGGGGGGGGAGGTGGCCAAGGGGGGAGGTGACGGGGGGGGGAGGTGATGTGGGGGAGGTGACAGGGGGAGGTGACGGGGGGGGGCTAGCACCTCCCACTGAGGCCCTCAAAGGCCGGCATTCTCATGTTCTACAGGAATGCCACTGTAGGTCTGTGTGTGAGGAAGTCACAGCTCTATTGCTAATTTTTAAACAGACTCTATTTTCAAGAACAGGAGTGAGTAACTAAACTGAACACCTCTTCATGTAGCCATTAAAAGTCTTTTAAGACATATTTTAACTAATTTACTAATGTCAATAATTTAATTCATATCTGAAATGTGCAGAGGAACAGAGAGTTCACCAAAACCACAGCACCTGGCACAAAAGAAAAGGCCCTGCCGAGGTGAGTCCACATGGGTGAGAGATGCACATCTCGTACAAGGTCCATTCAGTGGGGGTTTGTTTTACTCCCTAGGATGTGGACGTCGCTAACAAGGATCATTTGCGGCACACATCCATTAACAAACTTGAATACGAGAACGAAAGGCTCCGAAGTGATCTGGCAAAGCTCCATGTCAATGGGAAAGCAGTGTGGCCCCATCAGGGCGGCTATGATGAAGCAGGAACATGTGCCTACCAGAGCCAGCTGAAAACGGAGACCCGTGGAGACAGGTATGCTGGCTTGGCCGGAAAGAACAGAGAGTTCACTATCCCCTGCTGAAGACGTGCAAGTCATGTAAAATGATGGCATCTTTGGCTGTCTATAGTTTACCTGGTAGTGATCACTCGGGAGTCTGAGCACACTATTAAGACATACGTGCTGGCAAGAGACGTCCAGACATGACAGTGAGCTGGGCAGAGAGTCCCCAGGGATTTCCATGTGTCGTTCAAGAAGACATGTTGTACCAATAAACACGCAATCTTACTTTTTTAAAAACACTTACTCCACTAGGTATGATGTTAAAGTCAAACAGAAACCATGAGGTGTCACTTCTGTCTGTCCTCCCATGGTACAGATCCTGGTGTTGTCACTTGCTGGGTGACCAAGAGCTGGTACCGTAAGCAAGGCCCCTACTGACAGTCAGTGGGTAGAGTTCATGGAAGGTCAGTCACCACTGTCCATTCTCTCTAGTCCTGTGGTGTCTAAAATGTCTTAGTTCACATGCTGAGTCGCTATATTAACAATGACACATGCTGATTAACTCAACTTTAACAAAAGAGTTCTGGAGGCAAAGCACTGTTTCCCCGCAACTCCCAGCATGCTCAGCCACGCAGAACTTCGCAGGTCCATGAAGACATTAGTTTACACTGTGACTTCCTGAGAAGGGCTATGGCAAGCTGCCTGCCCCAAATCTCTCTGGCATGAGCCTTTCATGGTAGTTGAGAAGGTCCAGACGACGCTGCAACTCACCCTGCTCTCAGAAGCTGTAGAGCTGCATGAACACCCAGCAGTGTTTCCATGGTTTCTTCACTGTAGGGTGTTAGCGGGGATTGTAGGAAGGAATTCATGTAGTATATGCCGGTGCATGAATGTTGACCACTATCACTAATACTATTACTAATAAATTGAATTTATAATATCAACACTTTAATGATAATTTATGGTGGCTAAAATGTGTGTGATGGTGACCAGGCTTAATAGCTAAGCCTGAGGTTTGTAAGTGATGCCAGGCTCATCTTGGTAGCTAGCCAAAATCTATGGAACAAACCAGAAGGCAAGGGATCTGCTCAACCTTCTCAAGGCTCTAGAGCTGGGCTCTCCCTTGACTACCTCAGTCTTAAAGCCACTAGGATGGATTCTTCTTAGTTGTAGACTTTTGTTTTTATGTATGTGTGTGTGTTGTCTGTATGTTTGTATGTGCCCCGTGTGCATGCCTGGTGTCCACAGAGGCCGGAAGACTATGTTGGATCCCCTGAAACTGAAGTTTCAGATGGCTGTGAAGCATTATCTGGGTGCTGGGAACCGAACCCTGGTCTTCTGCAAGAGCATCAAGTGTTTCTAAGAATTGGAGCCGTGTCTCCAATTCCAAAGATGGAGTCTAACAATTCTACTGCTACTTGAAACTAAGTCTCTCCAAAGTGCTGAATTAACCCCTCTCTAGACAGTGGAAAAGGGGATGAAGGTCAGGGTGCTGTGGTGGGGGTACTGTAGCGCGGATGCCATAAGGATATTCTGGTAGAGGTGCCATGATACAGATACTGCGGTGGGGTGCTATGGTGGGACGCAATGGTTGGGATACTGTGGTGGGGGTGCTATGGTGGGATGCAATGGTTGGGATACTGCAGTGGGGTGCTATGGTGGGACGCAATGGTTGGGATACTGCGGTGGGGTGCTATGGTGTGACGCAATGGTTGGGATACTGTGGTGGGGTGCTATGGTGGGATGCAATGGTTGGGATACTGTGGTGGGGTGCTATGGTGGGGTGCTATGGTTGGGATACTGTGGTGGGGTGCTATGGTGGGACGCAATGGTTGGGATACTGCGGTGGGGTGCTATGGTGGGACGCAATGGTTGGGATACTGCGGTGGGGTGCTATGGTGTGATGCAATGGTTGGGATACTGCGGTGGGGTGCTATGGTGGGACGCAATGGTTGGGATACTGCGGTGGGGTGCTATGGTGTGACGCAATGGTTGGGATACTGCGGTGGGGTGCTATGGTGGGATGCAATGGTTGGGATACTGCGGTGGGGTGCTATGGTGGGACGCAATGGTTGGGATACTGCGGTGGGGTGCTATGGTGGGACACAATGGTTGGGATACTGTGGTGGGGTGCTATGGTGGGACGCAATGGTTGGGATACTGCGGTGGGGTGCTATGGTGGGACGCAATGGTTGGGATACTGCAGTGGGGTGCTATGGTGGGACGCAATGGTTGGGATACTGCGGTGGGGTGCTATGGTGTGATGCAATGGTTGGGATACTGTGGTGGGGTGCTATGGTGGGATGCAATGGTTGGGATACTGTGGTGGGGTGCTATGGTGGGGTGCTATGGTTGGGATACTGCGGTGGGGTGCTATGGTGGGACGCAATGGTTGGGATACTGCGGTGGGGTGCTATGGTGGGACGCAATGGTTGAGATACTGCGGTGGGGTGCTATGGTGTGATGCAATGGTTGGGATACTGTGGTGGGGTGCTATGGTGGGATGCAATGGTTGGGATACTGCGGTGGGGTGCTATGGTGGGATGCAATGGTTGGGATACTGCGGTGGGGTGCTATGGTGGGATGCAATGGTTGGGATACTGCGGTGGGGTGCTATGGTGGGATGCAATGGTTGGGATACTGTGGTGGGGTGCTATGGTTGGGATACTGCGGTGGGGTGCT
The DNA here is from genome assembly GCF_903995435.1 of Acomys russatus. Lineage (NCBI taxonomy): Eukaryota > Metazoa > Chordata > Mammalia > Rodentia > Muridae > Acomys > Acomys russatus. The sequence continues at coordinate 11,073,651 of NC_067150.1, read as the reverse complement.
ATGGTGGGACGCAATGGTTGGGATACTGCGGTGGGGTGCTATGGTGGGACGCAATGGTTGAGATACTGCGGTGGGGTGCTATGGTGGGATGCAATGGTTGGGATACTGTGGTGGGGTGCTATGGTGGGATGCAATGGTTGGGATACTGCGGTGGGGTGCTATGGTGGGATGCAATGGTTGGGATACTGCGGTGGGGTGCTATGGTGGGATGCAATGGTTGGGATACTGCGGTGGGGTGCTATGGTGGGATGCAATGGTTGGGATACTGCGGTGGTGTGCATGGTGGACGCAATGGTTGGGATTACCTGCGGTGGGGTGCTATGGTGGGACGCAATGGTTGAGATACTGCGGTGGGGTGCATGGTGGGATGCAATGGTTGGGATACTGTGGTGGGTGCTATGTGGGATTGCAATGGTTGGGATACTGCGGTGGGGTGCTATGGTGGGATGCAATGGTTGGGATACTGCGGTGGGGGTGCTATATGGTGGGATGCAATTGGTTGGGATACTGCGGTGGGGTGGTGCTATGGTGGAATGCAATGGTTGGGATACTGCGGTGGGGTGCTATGGTGGGACGCAATGGTTGGGATACTGTGGTGGGGTGCTATGGTTGGGATACTGTGGTGGGGTGCTATGGTTGGGATACTGCGGTGGGGTGCTATGGTGGGATGCAATGGTTGGGATACATAGTGGGGTGCTATGGTGGGATGCAATGGTTGGGATACTGCGGTGGGGTGCTATGGTGGGATGCAATGGTTGGGATACTGTGGTGGGGTGCTATGGTGGGATGCAATGGTTGAGATACTGCGGTGGGGTGCTATGGTGGGATGCAATGGTTGAGATACTGCGGTGGGGTGCTATGGTGGGGTGCAATGGTTGAGATACTGCAGTGGGGTGCTATGGTGGGACGCAATGGTTGGGATACTGCGGTGGGGTGCTATGGTGGGACGCAGTGGTTGAGATACTGCAGTGGGGTGCCCTATTGGAGATACTGTTGGCCATTCACGTTGACTCAAACTTGTATTCCCTTTGTAAACTTTGTAAACACGAGGAAGGAAAATGGCTAGGTCCCCACCTGAGGAACTCCAACAGCCATGCTCAAGCCCCTAGATTTCCCTAACAGACCTAATGGTCATTCCCAGACCCCACCCTACAGGAAAAATCTCACCAATCCCTGAGCTCCCCAAAGCACAGGACTTGAAATCCCACCAATCCTCACCCTGGAAATCTCTGCCCTGGAAAGCTCTACCCCCTAAGACATCCTATATAAGCACTGCCTACTGGTCAATTTCCTGCTGTCTTCTCCCTGGAGCACAGGCAGCCACCTCTGGATTCATCCCTTCCAATAAATCTCTTTTATGAGATTTACTGCCTGGTGTGACTCTCTCATCAGAAGGCAAGAAGCAAAGAAGAAGCAGCAGCGAAGCGGGAGAGCAGGACCAAGGCTCCTGAGCTCCTCAGCTCAGCTCGGCATACCCTCCTCTGGGAGCTGCAACGCTGAAGAAGAGGATCAGCTAAGCAGAGCTGTTACACTGTAGCACGCCAGCTCAGCCAGGGATATCCTCTCTCAGGGCTGCCACCGCTCTGTTGAGGAGACTTCCTCTCAGAGCTGCGTGGTTCATGGGCTCCCAGGATGCCTTTCGAGTAGGAACACCAATGATACTGTGGTGCGGCGCCATGGTGGGGATACTGTGGTGGTGATATCACAGCTGGGAATGCCATGGTGGGAGTGTCATAGTGGAGGTGCCATGGCGGGGATACTGTGGTGGTGGTATCATAGCTGGGAGTGCCATCCATGGTCGGACTGTCATAGTGGAGGTGCCATGGTGGGGATGCTGCAGTGGTGGTGGTATCCCAGCTGGGAGTGACATGGTGGGAGTGCATTAGTGGGGGTGCCATGGCGAGAGTGTGTTTGTCATCGTGGGCTACCATAGTGGGGGCTCTGTGGTGGGAGTAATGTGGTGCAGGTGTCATAGTGGGGTTACTGTGGTGGCAGTACAATAGTGGGAGTGTCATAGTGGAGGTGCTGGGGGGGAGGGGTTGCCTAGACGCTTCAGTGTAAGCACTGTGGGAAAACAAAGAGGCCTCTGGCCACAGCCAAAAGCCAGCCAGTCCTATGATGGCTGAACACATGTAAAAGCCTGTTTAAGAGGTCGTTTTCTAATCTAGCAAAGACCTCACAAGGCGCTTCCTACTACTCCACAGAGCAAAGGCCAGCCCTAAAGACGTGGGGGGTCGGGCGGTCTGGCTAGCTACGGGATGATGTCTGAGTCATTGAGGGCCTGGGCTGCCGCCTCCTAGCCTCACTCTGGTGGCCACACATGAGGTGCCACACCATTACTCTGCAGTTTGTTATTTTAAAAATATTGTCCTTGGCCCTTAATCTGCCTTTGTCAGGCAGTATGGCATATATTAAAAGTGCCCAACAAAAACAAGACAGTGGGGGACAGGGGCAGGAAGAAGGAAAGAGCTCGGTGGGAGGTTATCTTAATAAGCAGCCTGGGCAGCTGCAAAGCTGTGCCCTGCCAGTTGCGTTTGCTGAAAGTTTCATTAAATTTGTTTTAATGCCTCGCCTGATTTCCATGTTCTTCAGTGACCTGGTTTTGAAAAGAAACAGCATTTCAAATGTCCTGAATAAATTATTGCTATGTAAAACTCACTATGGGGAAGATGTGGAGACTTGGGGACACTTTGAGCTTAGCAGTGGAGCAGTGGAAAGCAGGGAGCTCCCTGCTGGTGCTAGCAGTGGAAGAGGAAGTCTTTCCCTCACAGTTCAGGTCAGGGAGTCAAGTAACAAAAGCTCTGTACACGTATATGTGTGTGCATGCAAATGTATGAATACGTGTGTATAAATATGTGTGGTGTGTGTGCATGGTGTACAAATGTGTATGTGTGTGTGTATGAATGTCTGGTATGTGTGTGGTGTAGTATATGTATGTCTATGTGATTGTGTGTATGTGTGCATGCATGCGTGTGTGTGTGTGTGTGTGTGTGTGTGTACATGAGGGTCTGTGCCTCTAGAGAGTATCCATATATTTATTAGGCATAAATTAACCAGAAAACACTCGTTATCTTTACATACCAATGGGTTAAACTATTTGGAGAGGGAAAAATAAAACTGCGTCACAAAATCTCAAGGCCACAGTGGAAGGAATTCTTCCTTGGAACTGAGAAAGATTCAAGCAGTCTGTGGTCTAAACAATCTGTTATTCACCCCTACTTGGAGTGATATCTTAATGTTCACTCACTTGAATTTTGAAGCGTTTTCAGGTGATCGTCAAAGCATTTAGCTTCTAGAATAATAATCTAGTCATCACTTTAAAAGTTTTATGAGACATGATGGAATTTGGCTAAAATGCTCTGAGTCTTGTCCTGAAAAGATAGTGCTTTGAAGCTACAGGATGATTTACAAGCTGATTTAGAGTACTGGGACCCAGAACTATTAATATGTAACTCATTTTAATGACAAATCAATTTTGTAATAAATGGAGCTTGTCTTTATATGAGAATACACACTTAAAAGTGAAGCCACAAGGGCTGGAGAGATGGCTTAGTGGTTAAGAGCACTAGGATCAGTTCCCAGCACCGCTGTCATGTAGCCTACAAACTCCAGTAACTCCAGTTTTAGGGGATTTGACTTCCTCTGACCTCCACCTGCGTACAAGTGATGCACTAAGCCCACACAGACACATACACATGAAAATAAATAAATCTTTTAAAACGTGGATTCATGATTTAGATTCTTATATCATGAACAGAGAAGAGATTTAGTAATAAGAAATGTTAATCGTTTAGATGGTTTCATGTCTAGCTAATAAACTGTCTAATAGGAAAAGCCACAAAATTGGCAGGTTTGTCATTACCACTTGTCAGGTCCCTTGTCTGAGGATGATTCTAGAAGCCAACACAGCCGGCCAAAGGTTCCAGGTCAGGAGACAGTTCAGGTCACAGAAGGGGAAGCTTCTAGAGACTGTGAGGTGAAGCTGGAAAGGGGGTCAGCGATAGGAGATGGGTCCTTGTCCCTGGCTAGGACACCATCCCATAGTCTAGGAGGAGGACCCCCAGAAGTGCCATGGACCACACATGAAAGGCCTTGCAAGCTGCAGAGTTCTGCCTCCCATCCAAGCAGATGAGTCGGCCATACTTCGCAGCCCTGAAGCGGGGCCTGTGGGAAAGCTAGTTGAACAGTTCAACTTGTGAGTGGCTATTAAAAGCCTTATGCAATAATTCTTAAGCCCACTTCAAATTGATACGTGCAGCATTTTGTGCAAGGTGGTTTTATGAAGTATTTGAGTAGCTATGTTCTAGAAGGGCTTTCAGCTATAAAGATGATTTAAGGCAAAGCACTTTACTTCATAATGTAGTCTTTTCCTTCAATCTCAATATTTTATTGATCTTATAGTATAAAAAATGTTCCTATATAAATCTTAGTAATTAACGCCGTAAAGCCATCTCTGCATCCACAGCAAAATGGATAATTGGGTAATTATTCAGATAATTTAGAACAAATAATACTTTGTGTGAAATTTCTGCGCAGTTGAGATAACACGCGCGCGCGCACACACACACACACACTTCTCAGATCACCTCTATAGTTGACTTGTTTTTTCCACCCTGAAGTGTAGACACCAGGCGCAGGCCAGAGTATGTATGAGAGAGCATTAGATGGGCTGTTACAGCTCAGTTTGAACTGTGAGACGTTTCACCCATTGCTCACATCATAAACCATGTTATTTCCATTTAATTTGCTGTTCTGTTTCCATGGAAATTATGGTGTGGGATAATAGGGGAAAGATTTATTTCAAGATAAGTAAAACTGGGAAACATGTTTGTTTCTCTGAGCTGATCTGCAGAGGCCTAGCACAATGCTCCGTGCCATTTGAATGCACAGACTTGAAGAAGTCTGCCAAAGAAGCGAGTCTTTGTGGATGGGGCTTCGGAGGAGAACAGAAAAATACAGTGTCGGGTCTTTTTTTAATTTTTATTAATCACTTTGCAGCTCGATCCCAGCCTCCTCCCTCCTCCCCTCCCAGTCCCTCCTTCATGCAACCCTCCCCCTATTCCCTCCTCCTCAGAAAAGGGCAGGCCCCCAAGGGGTACTAACCCACCCTGGCACCTCAAGTTGCAGTAAGATTAAGCACATCCTCTCCCACTGAGTCCTGACAAGGCAGCCCAGGTAGGGGAAGGGATCCAAAGGCAGGCAACAGGGTAGAAGACAGCCCCTACTCCTATTGTTAGGGGACACACATATTGGTCAAGATGGACATCTGCTACTTATGTGTAGGGAGTCAAGGTCCAGCCCATGCATGCTCTTTGGTTGGTGGTTCAGTCTCTGTGAGCCCCCATGGGCCCAGCTTAGTTTACTCTATATGTCTTCTTGTGGTGTCCTTCACCCCTCCAGCTCCCTCTATCCTTCCTCCCACTCTTCCACAAAGCTCCCTAAGCTCGGCCTATTCTTTAGCTGTGGGTCTCTGCATCTGTTTCCATCAGCTGCTGGATGGAGCCTCTCAGAGGACAGTTATGCCAGGCTCCTGCCTGCAAGCATAGCAGAGCATCATTAATAGTGCCAGGGGTTGGCGCTCTCACATGGGGTGGGTCTCAGGTTAGGCCAGTCATTGATTCGCCATTCCCTCAATTTCTGTTCCATCTTTACCCCTACACTTTTTGTAGGCAGGACAAATTTTGGCATCAAAGGCTTTATGGCTGGGTGGGTGGCCCCCTCCAGTGTGTAGTTTTAAATTGTACTAAAACACAGCTCTGAAAATGGTTAACACCTGTGGAAATCTGGGTATATTAGTAAGGATAAATAGGTTTCAATTAAACAGATTTTTATGTTTTCATGGTCTTTGGTGATCTGATTAAATTTAAGCCCTACTTTTATGAAAGACATTTATTTAGTCAAACAGGCTAAGTGGGATGGTCTTTGGTCCAATTTTAAGGGCTGTCATTTTGTTCCATTATTATTATTAATGGTTTTTTACTTATATCTTCCACCCAATATTTTAGCACAAACAACAAATTCCATAGTGTGCTTTCCATCCTTATTGTAGGTTTCAATCTTGGGAGAACTTGGGCTTGAAATTGAAGTTACCAATTCCTAGCAACATGTTCTTCTTTTGAAAGTCAACAGCTGTTTTCAGGGCTGGCTATTTGGTATTGGCTAAACGATTGGTGTACTCTTCCTTCTCAGCTTTCCTTGGTTGCCTGGCTCTTTGTGTAGAGCTGAGGCCCCATCCGCTTTGGCATGTCCATCGGTGTTTTTGTTGTTTGGCTCACCTTTGGGCAGTCATGTTGGTGAGACTTGTGGGTGACATTCCTGGGAGATAAACTCACAGCAAACCTGATCCCCTGGCTCTCTCGGTCTTCCTGCTCTGTCTTCTGCAATGCCCCCTGAGCCTTAGGTACAGGAGCTGTACTATAGATGAACCCACTGGGACTGGGTTCTACCACTCTAGATTTCGATGAGTTATACTTTTTTATAATGCTTCTGTCTGTTGCAAAGAGGAGTTTCCTCCCTGGGGGTGAGGGCTATGTTTATCTGTGGGTACAAGGACAAACGTTTCAGATGTGGTCAGGGGCTAGCCTGGTTTAACAAAATTGTGCATTCTCCTCCAAGACCCATGACCTCTCTAGCCCTGGGGCGCTGGTGAGGATTCCAGTACCAGGCATGATCTCCCTCTTGTTGAGTGGATCCAATCTGAGAGTTGTTATCACCAAGGTATGTGTGCCACTAATGCACCGTTAAGGATACAGTTCAATTCTGCTTGTTGATATGGGTCATAGATATCATAGCTGTGTAAAACTGTCACTTGTGTTGCTCCTTTGGAATCTAAAGTAACATTAGACAGACTGAGCAGTTTATATTTAGGAATATGTAAATAAATATATATAAATATACATATATATATTTGAATTTGAAATAGAGTAAGGAAGGGTGTATAGGAGGATTTGGGGAGAGAAAAGAGAAGAAAATGATGTGGTTATGTTGTAATATTAAAAATAAATAAAAATTCATACAATTAAAATAAATGATTGAGCCGGGCACAGTGGTGCACAGCTTTACTCCCAGTACTCAGGAGGCAGAGGCAGGTGGATCTCTGTGAATTTGAAGCCAGCCTGGTCTACAGAGTGAGTCCAGGACAGCCAGAGCTACACTGACTCTGTCTTGAAAGAAAGAAATAAATAGATTGATTGATTGAAGTGGGCCTGGTGAGCCAGAGTCATATATTGCCATAGTTAGAGGGCCTGGGGTGTCATGGGAAGGCAGAGGCACTAAGGCAAGAGAAATCTAAACTTAAGGAAAGACAGGGGAGACCCTGTCGCAAATGAGAAATACAAATAGAGCTAGGGTGTAGCTCAGTAGCACAGCACTTGCCTAATATTCTTGACAAAAACATGGGCTCAATCCCCAGCACCAGAAAGAAAGAAAAAAAAAAAAAAAAAAAAAGAGACTGGGTAAATAATTTAACTTTCCACCCTGGGCGTTTTAAAAGGACAAATGGACATCAAGATGACACCTGTCCCCACTGGCTGTCTGGAGGAGCTAGGTCGCACAGAGACATGGTTCCGACCCCTAAAAGCACAACTTGTTATGAAAGCCTGTGAAGTGCAGCACAGAACCCTAAAATGCCTTCTTAGAACTGCACGTGGCAGTAGTGTTGTGTGTTTTGAGATATCTGAAAAAAAATGTTTCAGCTTTTTAAATGGCCTAAAAACGCAAAAGCACAACACAGAGTCAGGAAGGCTGAGGCTACGAAAAGCAGTGTCTTCTGCTTTATCACTCTCCAGTCCAAGTTTTTAAAAAGAATTTGAGGTTATTCAGAAAAACCATTTATTTTCAAATAAATACCCAGAAAAACTCAGTCATTCAATTGGTTCTCCCTAGTTGAACATCAGGGAAATCAAAACCTTCAGCTACAACAACAAACATGGCCTTTGGTGGCTCCTATTGCCTTGTATATTAGAATGCTTGGTCCTCAAGTGGTGGGACTGTTTGGAACGGATGAGGAGGCATGGCCTTTCTGGAGGAGGTGTGTCACTGGGGTTTCAAAAGACACATGCCATTCATTCCCAATTAGCTCTCTGCTCTGTGGCTATGGATCAACATGTGAGGTCTCAGATGTTCTTTCATTCTGCCAACATAGACTCAAACCCTCTGAAACCGTAAGCCAAGTTAAACACTTTTTTAAAAAGATTTATTTTATGTATATGACTGCTCTATCTGCATGTACACCTGCATGCCAGAAGAGGGCATCAGATCCCAGTATAGATGGTTGTGAGCCACCATGTGATCTCTGAGGATTGAACTCAGGACCTCTGGAAGAGCAGACAGTGCTCTTAACCACTGAGCCATCTCTCCAGCCCCACCTCACCCCCCCCCTTTTTTTTTAAGTTGCCTTGGTTGTGGTGTTTTATCACAGCAATAGAAAAACAAAAACTAAGATACTGGCACTAACGTCCCTTTCTTCTCTTTTAGAATTAGCCAAGACTGTGAGCTGAACAGAAGCCCAACACCACCCTTGGCACCTTTGCCATTTCAAACCAAAGAAATGACAAGTCCCTTGGTTAGTGACGATGAAGTGTTCCCTCTGGTGAGTTACTGGAAGCTAACTTTTTCCCCCTGAAGAATAGGTTATTTAATGCTGATAGCAATACAGAGAAGGTTAGAATAGCTTAAAATGTCACTTTTTTTTCTTGTGGTGGCTGTTGCTGTTGTTTTAAGGCAGGGTATCACTATGTAGACAAAGTGAGCTCAGAGATCCACTTGCCTCTGCCTCTGGCATGCTGGCATTGAAGGGATGCAGCACCATTTCTGAAAGAAGGCTATAGGATGCTCTATAGACCATTGGACCACACCTATCTTAAACAGAGAATCTAATACTCCATCAAGAGTTGCTGGCGATACCTTTTAGTTTTTTGGTTTTCATTTTTTAGAGACAGGACTCAGTCTGGCCCAGACTGACCTAGAATTCACCATGTGGCGCAGGCTGGCTTTGAACTTGCAGCACGCCTCCTGCATCAAGTTCTCAAGTGCTAGGATTGCAGACATGAACCACTATACCCAGATAGGTTTTAACATATACTAGTAACATGTATAAATTGCACAAGGCCATGTGCTGAGTCATCCCGGAGAGCAGCAAAGTGTTAATTCCCTGAGGCAAAAGGATTAGCCCAAGAATGCAGAGTACTTCCAGTGAGAGAAAACTCTGCTCTCTCCCAGTGGGGTCTAGTGGCTACAAAGAGGCTGCTTCGTGTTAGTGAGGGGTAGCACATGTCCTGGGCTCAAAGTCCACAGAAGCTAGCTAAGTAGCTCTCAGTGAGAGAGCGGCTCTGCTATTGGGTCCATATGTAATACCTACTGGGGTTGCCAAGGACATAAAATGGGACAGGTACAGTTATCCATCCTGAGCTTGGAAGCAGGACAGAGAGTCACCTACAGAGTATGCAGCCTTCTGCTGCAGGGGGCACAGCCTTACTCTGGTCTTAAACATCTACGGCACAACTTTCCCTCTGAGGCTTATGAAATGTACAAGGCAATCTCTCTGCTGGAGATTTTTCTAGAACAGTATTTACCACTCATCTGACCCCAGTGGCAGGATTTCTACTGTGGAACCCTCCTTTGTTCTAGACCTGCTAGCCTTCCGTGCTGTCCAGCAACAGCAATGGGGTGTTCTGTCCAAAAGCACAGGACTCCAGGCTACATTAACTTGGAGTCTACATGGCTATCCTTGCCTGCCCCACACAACCTAAAAATCAGGCCAAGCCCCCAAGTCTTGCATGGGGCTCTGTTTTACCCTCTAGAGTGTGCGCATCTTTCTGGCCTTGGATTTAGCAGCTTCGCTAACCGGATGCCTGTGTTAGTGTGACCTTTTGAGTGCCCAGATGGGCAAGGTCCCTTGGAATTCATTGTGACACATCATTATTAGCACAGGTTAGGGCAAACCTGGTGTCGACAGTGTCCAGCCCTTGTGGTGGACGGCTGTTTCCAATCCTCTTTGTCCTGAATATTTAGCAAATGTGTGATGCTCAAGGCTGTTTCCTTAGATTCTGGTGGGAAGGCTGCACCCAGCACAGAAGGTCCAGTTGCAGTGTAACACTTGGATAAGTCTGCAGGACTCTGCTGTCACGAGTGAACACGAGTTTTCATATACTAATGAACTAAACTTATAACCAGGCCACGGGCATAAAGCTTCAGTTTTCTTGACAAACAAAAAGGAAAGAATACTAGAGGCAGGCTGGTACATTGGTGCACATCTGGAGTCCTAGCACTATGGAGCTAGAGACAGGATGATCAGGAGTTCAAAGTCATCCTCAACTACAGAGTGAGTTCCCGGCAAGCCCGGGCTACATGAAGCACTGTCTAAACGCTGATGAAGAGGACGAAGTTTAGATGAAAGAACAGGAGAATTAAAATATTGTTTTAAAATAATTTTATAATTTTAAAGTAAAATAATATTGTCCTTTATCCCATAACATTTTTCTTCTTGCTTAAATATACGCTAAGCACATCACAAGCTGTGAAATGTCCCACACCTCACAGCAGGGTACAATGGGTCTACCAGGGTGTCCTCAGCCAGCCTCCTCCCTGCCTAACTCCCCCTAGGCATTCGACCCCCTCATCAAACCTATCCTGGTTTCTGTTTCTGACTGAGCCATCTTTATCCAACCTGCTACATCTTCACTCCCCATTTGGGACTTGCCTATGTTCTGCATTACCGCCCCTGCGAGTCAGCAAAGTGTGCTCTGCTTGGGTTCCCAGGTCCTTACATCCACCCTGGACCTGCAGCTGGTCACTGCAGCTTTCCTTCCTGGAGCGCTCTAATGGCGCAGTGCTGACATGGCTCAAAGCCTTGAGGGTTTCCTTAGCAGAACCATGCTACAAGGGGAAGAGGGCTCTGCCCAAATGCGGTATCTCGCTAAAGCTGCAAAGCTGGTTGTCAGGGAGCTGCATGCCTAGGGACTGTAAAGGCTCTGTATTGGTCTCACCTCCCTCTCCTCCCTCTCTCCAGTCTCCACCGGACATGTCCTTCCCGGCCTCCCTAGCCACGCAGCACTTCCTGATGGAAGAAGAGAGGCGGGCTAAGGAGCTCGAGAAGCTGCTCAACGCACACATCGACGAGCTGCAGAGACACACCGAGTTCACGCTTAACAAATACAGCAAGCTCAAGCAGAACAGACACATATGAGCCTTGCACCTTTTCTGTTTGCTTCCTCTCCATGAGAAAGAAAGAAAGAAGAAGAAAAAAGAAGCTCTGGCAAAGCACTTGCAAAGAGAACTTAGGAAACGGAAAGAACTGCTTTAGTCTGCACCAGTAAATCACTCCCGTAAGGCAGCTAGAAAATAGGATTGTGTTCCATGAAGCTGCTTCTGTTTCTGCGTTTCACATTCTAATTGTTCTGTTAGGATAGAGTAAACATGGCTGGCCGCCCCCACCCCCACCCCCCCAAGGGTTTCTTTCCTGTCTAAGGGATGGTTTGGGATTAAAAATGAATTATTTCTGATTTTAATCATGTATGCTAAGGTCCCATTTCCTGTGTAACGGGCAGCGAGAAAGAGACGTGCTCACCTCCAAAATGTAAGGAAACTGAGTGTAGCCTCTCGGTGCTGGGCACAAAATCTCAACAACTTCTAAAAGCGAAAGATGCCAAAATAGACACACAGGACTATGTAAACACCCCCAGATTTGTTTAAAAAGCAAAAGGATATGCCTTTGCTGTTTTTACATTCGCTTTGCTAGTGTCTCTGCCTTAACATCAAGGGCTTCGGATGTGCAGTGTGCACAGAAGAGAGCCATGCCGCCCCGAGACACAGCAAATGTGCAGTGTGCACAGAAGAAAGCCATGCTGCCCCGAGACACAGAAAATGCAGAGCACCGTGTTGCCTCTGTCTCCTTTGTAATCACTACTGTTCGTAATACAATAAAGGAATGCAAAATTCAATTGCTTTACAGGTGTCCAGTTTCTGCAGAAGTAATAGCAAGAAAATGAACAATGAAATTCACATAACAAATACACAAGAATAATCATCTGATATCCTGTCCTTTAAAAATGGAATATACACACACAGACTCATTCTCTCTCCCTCCCCCTCTCTCTCTCTCTCTCTCTCACACACATACACACACAGATACACACACACACACCACATATCTCAGCACCATTTACGCTTAAGCATTCAATAACAGCAAGGCTAGTGTCTTAGAAGTTGGCAAGATGCCTCAGTGAGACAGTGAGAACTTTATGGTCTGTCATGAGGACCTGAGTTCAGATGTAAGCACCCATGTGAAAAGACTGGGTATGGCCATCCACACCTGTAAGCCTCATGCTATGTGGGGCAGAGACAGGAAGATCTCTGGGGCTTCCTGGCTGCCAACCTAGGTTCAGGTTCAGTGAAAGACCCCATATCAAGGGATTAAGGAGGAAAGTGACAGCGCAGGACCCCTGATGTCACCCTCTGGCCTCTACATGCACACACAGGTAAACACACGTTCACACACATGCACTGGAAAAACAATAATAAAAAAAAAAGTGAAACTATCCTGTAGTAAGCAGAGCATACAGAGGTATCCATCTGGATCTCTTGACTCCTGACGCTCATTACAATATCACTTCCTGTAAGTAGGCAGATGGGGAACAAAGATACATTCAAACCCCGGGAGAGGTCCATGCCCCTAATGTGCCCCTTGTAGGGAAGCCATAGGGTCGGTGGTGGTACCTTTCTGTTATGGACCAGCTTCTAGCCTGGGCACAGTGAAAACAAAACATGGATCTAACATGCTTGACGCCTTGAGGTTGATCCTGCACTGCACAACAGAAATAAAAGGGACCGAAACCCCAGGCAAATATAGAAAAAAGGCTTGTGGGTGTTCCCCTTAGAAGATGGGGAAAAAGTATTTGTTTAGAAATGGGGCCTAGGGCCAAAGCACACTGAACCCATCTGATCTTGCCTACATCTGTACATCCCAAAACAAATAGAAATGATGAGATACCTTCACCGTCTCCTACGTCCTGGACCACTTGAGCCTCCTCAGGGTAGCCTCATCAATGAGCCTTGTTCGCTGAAATCAAGATCTTGGATACACCGTTCTTATGCCTGAGCGGTAAGGAGAGCGGAAAAGTGTGTCCTATGGACTAGTTGCCTCCGCGCACGGCGTTATCAAGTCAGAGCAGACTGATTTTAAATCACCACTTTAGCACTCCACTTCATATCAGCTTTCTTTAAACCATGGCTTTCATGGATTTTTTTATTTGTTGTTGTTGTTGTCTTGTAACAGGAGAAAAAAATTAAGATAATTTGATGGGGCTGGCAAGATGGCTCAGCAGTTAGTATTTGCTGCAGAAGTCTGACAACCAGAATCCATGTAAAGGTGGGCGGAGAACACAGACTCCACCGAGGTATCCTTTCACCTCCGCAGGCAAGCTGTGGCACGTGCACACCGGGATACACATACAGATAATAGATAATTCTTTAAAAATCAATTAAGCTGCTCACTTATCCAGTCAATTTGGATATTTTTTAAGCGTGATACCCTGCTGTCTATTTAGGCTACTATAGAGGAACACCTTAGACCAGTCTGTGGTGGACTGCTAGGGCCTGGTGAGGAGGGGTGTGCAAGGCTCTGCCCCCAGGGGAGACTCTGCTGTCAGCCAATGGCTGCTGAGGAAGGAGTGGGGCCACTCATCAGTCGCCCCTGACAGTAAACATCCCCAGGCTCCAGCAAGCAACCTTAATCAAACCCAGTGGATTATTTTTTTAAAAGTCAAGAAAGTTCTTCTTGTAGGTTTCTAGGACCCTCTGGATCCTTCTACTTTGCCATTCTCCCATGCTTCTCTCATCTAGAGTCCCAATAGGATGTCCTCCCCTCTGTCCCAGTTTCCTGGTAAGTGAAGGCTTTCATGGGACATAATCCTTGGGCTAGTATGCAGATATAAGTGAGTATATACCATTTGAGTCTTTCTGCTTCTGGGTTAACTCACTCATTATGATCATTTCTAGCTCAATCCGTGCCTCATATTTGACCATGTCCCCTGGAGGGGGAGGCCTGGTGGCACTCAGAGGAAGAATGGCAGGCTACCAAGAAGAGACTTGATACCCTATGAGCATATAAAGGGGGAGAAAGTCCCCCTCGGGCACAGTCATAGGGGAGGGGAGTAAGGGGAAAATGGGAGGGAGGGAAGAATGGGAGAATACAAGGGATGGGATAACCATTGATATGTAACAAGAATAAATTAATAAAATAAAAATAAAATAAAAAAATAAAAAAGTCAAGAAAGTAAGAGGGGAGTGTGACAGGCAGAAAGAAAAAAATAATAAAACCTTTCCTATTTTAGATAATACAGTTCCCTAATAGGAAGTCACAAGGAATCTATTTTTAAAACTCTAGATGCTAAGAAGTCATTGGGGTTAGCCTTCAGGATACAAGATGACCACACAAAATTGATTGCTTCTGTATATAGCAGTAATGGCTGTATATTAACATAAAAATATTCCTCTTGTGATCACACCAATGAAATGCCTACTAGAACCCTAACAAATACGTTTAGGAGTTGGATACAATCAAACTACTAAAGGCTGATCACAGAAATCAAAGGTTTTTTTAAGCACGGGAGTGGCAAGAACCATACTATGGGTTGGAAGGCAACACAGCAAATGTCTCAATTTTCCAAAAATTGATAATATGTTTCAACACAATTTCTATCAAAATCCCAGCATGAGTTTTTGGCTGACATGAGCAAGATCATTTTTAAGATTAGACTGAAATTCAAAGAAATTATAAAAGTTTTAAAAGTTGAAAACTATAAAGTAACAAAAAGAGTGAATCTATCTAGTTTCAAGGCAGCATCCAGAAGTCTCTCAACTCACTGCAAGGGTGTATCTTGACTCCCTGTAAGCTTAAACTACCTGGAGGTGAAGATGCAGGCGATGCTCTTAGCCTTCCAAGCGTGGAGGCCTAACCACACCTATCTTGCACATGCTCCCATTTACACTGTCCTGCAGCTGAGCAGCATTACCCAGCACAAGTCGACTTACAATAGCGATATGTTGCCTTCTGCGCTGAGCCTGAAAAGCAGCGGTTTCATGACCCTGTACAGGGGTAGTCAGGATTGAGGGGTTCCACATTGGCTACGCTTCCTGTTGCTGTGATGAAATTCCTCAAGAGAAGCAACTTACTGGGGAGAAGGTTTGTTTTAGTCCACATCCATCCTGGTGAGCAAGGCACAGCATCAGGAGCCTGAGGCAGCTGGCCACACTGCATCTGCAGTCAAGAAGCAGAGTGATGGACGCCTGGGTTCAGGTTTCCTTCCCCTTTTTTAGATAGTCTAGGATCTCAGCCCAGGGAAGATCCACAGAATCTTCTTGCCTCAATCCACCCAGTCAAGATAATCCCCCACGGGCATGCCCGGAGACCCTTCTCTTGCGTGATTTTAGATCTTAAGTTAACAGCTGTGATGGGCCATTACGGGTACTGATAATGACCATAGGAATAGTCCCACCAACGTGTCCAACAGACTCCTCACAAGCATGCCCAAGCTATTCAGAGGAGGTATGACAGCCTTTCAACAAATGCTGGAGGGACTGGACAGCAAAAAGGAAAATGTGTTGGGGGTTGGTCTGGGGCTGTGTATTCAAATGCTAAATACTAGAGCAAGTGATGGTGTGTGAGCCTTGCTCCCCAATTTTAAAGCTGATTGGTTAATAAAAATAGCTAGCAGTCTGTAAGTGGGCAGAAGAGAAGTAGGCAGAGCTTAGGTTCCTGGGGTTGGAGTCAGATGGGGGCCACGAGGAAGGGAGAAGCAGGACAGGAAGCTGCAGAGAGGGAAGTCACCACACAGCAGTATGGACTACGAGCAGGTGGCCATGAGGGCTGGTCTGATGGAACAGAAGCAGCCCAGGCAGGAACAACTATGGTTAAGTAACTTGGGGTGTGTATCTGGGAAATAGCAAAATAGCTTAGAGGGTTGCTATCTGCCCAGTTATGGTGCATTAAGCTTTTATAAATTTAAAAGGTCTGTGCCTCAGTTATTTGGGAACTAGCTGGGGTAGAGACGCCCTCTAGAGTCTACTATCTCGTCCACAACATACTGGTTTCCACCTCATTTGATGTTTGTGAGAATGTGCTTGTCTGGGTAGCAACCGGATCTTGGGGAGCATTTGAATACATAAGACCAGAGCAACCCCAATAAAAATGTACCCCTTATGCTCAAATTAACTTTTTGAAATCAATAAATAAATACACTTAATAATTGTACAACATGGATTGTGTCAGATGTGATGGCATTAAGCCTGTGACCCCAGCACTTGAAATGCTCAGGCAGAAAGATTCTGAGAAGTTTGATCAAAGTCAGCCTGAACTATGTATGGTTTGAGACCCTATCAAAAGTAACACACACACACACACACACACACACACACACACACACACACACACACACACACACACACAAACAGAGCTGGGGGATGGCTCACTTAGTAAGGTGTTTGCCATGAACATACAAATCTGAGCTCAGATGCCCAGTATCCATGCACACATCGTCCACTGTGCCATGTGCCTGACAACTGCATGAAAATGGGCAGAAGTCTAGAGCCGCTGGTCAGCCAGTCTAGACACACAGCAAGCACCAGGTTCAGCAGAGACTCCTTTTTCCCAAATTAGGTAAAAAGCAATAAAGATATTCAACACTGACCTTTGACCTCCAGACATGAACACACATACATGCATATACAAATACATGCACACACAAATACATGCGCATGCGCACACGCGCGCACACACACACACACACACATACACACACACACGCACAAAGATCATGGACATAAATGTGAAGCCATAAATCTTTTTAAGAAAAATGTCTAGCTGTCTCTGACTCTGCCTTGCCTGAGAGAGGATGCTCCTAGTCCTGCTGCGACTTGAGGTGCCAGGGTGGGTTGGTTCCCCTTTCAGGCCTCCCCTTCTTTGAGAAGAAAAAGAGGGGGGGAATGTGGAAGAGGGGCATGAGGGAGGGACTGGGAGGAGAGGAGGGAGGGGGCTGGAATCAGGCTGTAAAATGATTAAATAAATACATTTTAAAAAATAAAAGCCTAGGATTAAATACTGTGGGACTCACAGCTTGGCAGGGCTCTGAGATGTGACAGAAAAATCAAAATGCATAGAAAGGCAAACTGGTAAGTGGGGGAGCTACCAAAACCACAAACATTTGTTCAGCTAAAGGCCCTGTTAGGAGGATAAAAGGGAAACCTACTGGGAAGAATTTGC
This sequence comes from Acomys russatus, assembly GCF_903995435.1. Lineage (NCBI taxonomy): Eukaryota > Metazoa > Chordata > Mammalia > Rodentia > Muridae > Acomys > Acomys russatus. The sequence continues at coordinate 11,056,394 of NC_067150.1, read as the reverse complement.
AACTTACATAGCTGACAAGAACAAGTGTCTAGAATGCATAAAGATCTCCCCAAACCCAACAGCAAAACAGCCAACAATCCAATTAGAGTACAGTTAGAAGACCCGAGGAGCCATTTCAGCCCCTGCACTGAGGAGAATCCAGGGGTGGCAAACAGGCGGGAGGGGAAGGCTGAGCATCAGCCTTTGGGAAAATGCAAATTAAACTATAGTAAGAGTTGGGCTGGAGAGATGGCTCAGAGATTAAGAGCACTGCCTGTTCTTCCAAAGGTCCTGAGTTCGATTCCCCACAACCACATGGTGGCTCATAACCATCTATAATGAGATCTGGTGCCCTCTTCTGCTGTGTAGACATACATGCAAGCAAAACACTGTATACACAATAAATAAATAAATCTAAAATTAAAAAACAAAAACAAAAAAAACTATAGTAAGAGTCGAGATGCTGGCATCAAAAAACAAAAAGCAAAAATCCTCAAACAAGGCTAGAAACATTACAGCACTTGCTGCTCTTGCAAAGGACCCAGGTTCAATTCCAGGCACACTCATGGCGGCTCACCACTGAAACTGGACCGCAGGCAATCTAACAGCCTCTTCTGACTTCCAGAGCTATCAGGCAAGCATGTGGCACACATACAGACATGCAGGCAAAGCATCAATGTACATAAAATAATAAAATAATCTTTAAAATATTTTAAAAGAAAACACTCAATAAATTTAAACAGAAGAGTGAAAAAAAATTTTTTAAGTGATAAAGCAACAGCTAGCAAGCACAAAGTAATTGAAAGGGTGAAACCCTGCGAAAACCTGTAATTCGTCTCAGTGGCACCACTGGCAGTCTGTCCTCAGACACTCATGATAAGTGTGAGGAAATTAATCTTGTGGGGAGCCAGGTATGGGGTACACACAATCTCTGTGTTATTTCCTACAGTCACATGTGAATCTATAGCTATCTCAAAATAAAAGGTTGCTTTTTTAAAAAAGCAGCTATTCTTAGCCCCCACCTGCTCAAACAGGCAGCAAGCTGGATCTGGTCCACAGGCTATGGTTTATTCTACAGTGCTCAGTACAGACAAGAAAGGCCGTGCTCTCTAAATGGCGGTGCTGGAGAAAGCAGTCCCCTGGGTATGGCATACTATTGCTCTGTTTGGTTACTCAGCAGTTGAGGCTACCTACACAAGATTAGGCCCATTGATGTTCCCTTGTGGATGGTGAGGGGCTTGTGAGGCCTTTCCCCTTCTTGAAAAAACAACTGGTAAGTGGGGAAGAGATATTTCCTCAGTGGTGGAACCACTGGTAAGTGGCCCACACTCCTGTGACTAGGATTTGGCATCTTCTGGGTCCTGTGATCATGCTGTGGTTTAATATCTGCACCATGAGAATTCTTCTCATTTCCCAGCCTTTACATTCAGTCTTTTTTTTTTTTTTTTTTTACCACAACCAAGCAGGAAAAGAGGTTTTCAATAATTTTAAACCTCTGTATTTAGCCACTGGAGAGATGGCCCAATGGCAGAGAGTGCTGGCTGTACAAGCCTAAGGACGGAAGCTGGAAGCTCAGCTAAGCGTGCCTATAAACTCGATGCTGTGAAGGGCGGGGACAGGAACACTAAGTGTGCCTATAAGCCCAGTGCTATGGAGGGCAGGGACAGGAACACTGCTGGGGTTGTTGCTGCCAGTCTGGCCCAGTTACACTCTCAGCAAAATGGTTGCGTGATCTCCGTATCCCGGACAACCATCATCCTTCATCCTTTTGACAGCATCCTGCTCTAACAGATGCATGGTGTATCTCAAGGCTCAATCAGTCCTCGGACTGGTGGTGTCCAGCATTTTTAACAAACTTGTTGATCATTTCAGTGGCTTTTTGTTTTCATTTTGTTTTGTTTGTTTGTTTGTTTGTTTGTTTGGAGGGGGTGCTTTCTACTCAGATCCTCTCTTCTTCTAATTGACTCATCAGTTTTCTTGCTTTTGAGTTGTGCCTTTACATACTTGGGATACTAACCCATTATCAGATGTATAATTTGGAAATATTTTCTTATTTTGTGTTTTTGACTATTCATTGTTTCCTTGACTGTACGTGAGATTTTTGTATCCTCAATTTGTCTACTGTTATTTTGAGGTCCTCACTGTAGGGAAAACAAGACACTAAACCCTCCTTGTCCAAGCCAGTCCTGCAGCTTTCTTGTTTAGCCCTTGTTTCTCCACTCTCTGCCGACCCCGCCTGCAAATGTGCAGTGGCTAACCGAACCCTTACCCTTCCTATACACCCAAGCGAGCTGTGAATGGTACCAAGTGTCATATACCGTAAGCGTCAAAGAATGTAAAACCCTAATGAGAGAGGATGTGAAAGGCTTCTTAGGGTCCCCCTCACTTTCTCTCCCACTTCTAACTTGGGCCAGCTTCTTTGAAGCCATGATCTCAGAGACATGACCACGAAACAAATGACTCCAAATCCCAGTGCAAATTCTTTTGCTGTATTTTTCTCTCTCTCTCTCCCTTAAGTGTTTGAACTTCATAATCTTATAGTTTCTCCATAAAAATGCTCATAACGGTCTCTACTTGCCTCCACTCATAAATACTTCTGGATTTTACTGCCCTATGTTAGCCACCACTCACCAGAATCACTCACCACTTACAAAGGGGGCCTGGGCTATCTTCTCGCTGGTAGCTAGCTAGCCAGTTTCCAGAAGAGTCGCCCACACAAAGTCGCTGCACTGTGAGCACCTGAGACCACAGCTCAATCAGGAAAGGGCCAGGAAGCTCTTACTCCATGCCCATCCGTCTTCTGTACCCACGACGAGTTATTTTTAGTTTCCAGTGATCTGATGAAGGTAACTCTGTGTGGCTTCCTGTGTTTGGCATGCTTAGTGCTTATTGAAACCTTTGAATCTGTAGATTTATACTTTTCAGCCAATTTGGAAACTAAGCCAATTTTTATTCATGTTTCCAGGTGTGTGCTCTTAAGAACGTACATTTCCTGTTGCGGGAATATATTGCTTTATTATATCTATTTATCTACCTGATCAAACCTACTGATCTTACTATTCTGATATTCAGTTGCTTGAAAGATGAATCGTAAAAACAAACAAGTAAAAAATAAGCAAATATTTCTGCGGTACCCTCTGTAGCCATTTACTTCCTGTACATTTGAGGCCAAGTTATCATCCTACACATCATGGGGTTTTGTTTGTTTGTTGTTTGTTTTGTCTTGTTTCCCTTCAAAACAAGGTTTCTCTGTGTATCTTAGAACTATCTCTGGCCTGTAACTCACACTGTAAACCAGGCTGGCTTCGAACTCATGGAGATCCGCCTGCCTCTGCCTCCAGAGTGGTGGGATTAAAGGTGTGTGCCACCACACCCGGCTCACTTCCTGCCTTTTACTCCTGACTCCTAACTGCCTTCTTTCACCCTGCATGGCACATACATCTTTTATTTACCTCACTGGGGTCACAACTGTCGCCATGGCCTTTGTTTCTGTAATCTACCTGCCTCATCTTTCGCCATCTTCTCATTTTGCACTTGTTTTACATTCTTGCTTTACGGATATGTCTTTGTAGATGTAATTACGTCTTCGGAACTCCAATCTGGAAGGATTGTGCCAGGTGGGCATTTTAAGTTCTGCCAACTTGGAAGTGCAGAGGCTGAAATGGGCCAGCTGGGCTTCCAGGCGGCCAGTGACAATGTTGGAAGCAGAAGTGTTTCAAAGTGGGGGAGTTTGCAAAAGAATTTCATAGCAGGTTTTCTTAATATATTCTGTTCTGAACCAGCTGGTAACTTCAGGGCCACATCTGATCGCAGAAACTTAGCAGGCCTTGTGAAAGAGCCAGGTGACCAATACTGGAAAAGGAATATTCAAAAGTTGAAAAAGAAAAATCTTCCTGCTGGGAGAGTTCAAAGACAGGCAACTTTTATGAAACAGTGGGGAGAAAAAAAATGCCAAAGGAAGTAGAGAGGCTTAGCCAGTCTTCCCGTTTTCACCAAGCACTGGGCTTCTCTCTGGGAGTCACAGTGCTTATGACTTAGCAGCTGAAGGGATTAAAAGCCTTTCTGAAAAGGCTGTTCTTTTCCAAAGAACTGGAAGGCAGAGAAATAATGCAATCCAGCACCCAACATGAACTAACAGACTAATGTCAAGGAAGTTTACTGTGGAAGGCACGATACGACACAAGAAAGCAGGACCGCTGCAGCAGAGGCGGCGTGGCCAGCCAGACCAGCACTCTTGCCCATATCCTAATATCAGAAACATGGGGACAGAAATGGTCACCCACAGACCCTGCACGTCTCCATTCTTACCACAGACATTGAGGAAGGATTTAAAAGGCAGATCTCATGTTTCCTTAATCCGAAGGTACTGCTTCTCATGTCTGGTGTCTGCACAGTGGCCTGTGGCAAGTACCACAGAGAACACAGAAGAATCAACAAGGCTCCTGCAGAGAGAAACCACACTCCCGGTAAGGTCAGGAAACTCGCCACATGAGATAACATCAAGAAATAGCTACAGAGGATGCAGACACACACGATGGTGGACATAACCAAGACACTTCCTTCTTTCTCTCCCCTAGCAAGTAAATGATGCGCTAAGATCTTCTGTGGGGTGGGGGAAGCCATCTGTTTAATCTTGCCTACAACCCAAGGCAAGCGTTAGCATCTCTAACGCACAGGTGAGCCTGGCTGCTACAGGAACTGGAGAAAGCTGCTTGCCTATCACTGAGCTAGCCGGAGAGAATTAGAAAAGGCAGCCTCCGAACTCGGCAATCTGAGCCTTGCTCTCTCTGGTGCAGGCTCATAAGTAACCAGAGCAGCCACACAGCATGGAGCAGGTGGCACAGGTGGCACAGGTAGGCAGGCCACACAGGCTCCCTGGAACCTTCTCTCTTCAGGGCTCCTGGTTCTCTGAGCTCTGCGTGACCTTTTACTCATGTGAGAATCTCTGGGTACCAGAGGTTGTATGAGACTATGTAGCCAGACATAGTGCCCCCCCCCCCAGGCGCCTGGCTGGTGCCACACTGAGAGAGGGCTGGATCTGAATTCTTCGCACTTAGTTTCACACTCCCAGCAACTGCACTGATGGGTCACAGAGATTTTGCTTAGGCAAAGAATGGATAAACAAACACACAGAGTAGTATTGATTTAAAGACAAAACAAGCAAACAAAAAACAAATGAACACCTACCACTATGGTTCCTATTCCTATTTCCAACCTGATTTCTCTTCTGGAACATTCTGGCTAATGAGGACTGGGCACCAAGAGTCCCATATCCCACAGCAGAAACCTCAGCATGGCGCTCTGACACTCCTAACACCTCATTCCATTTCTTCATGAAACCACTGAGTAACGGGATAATGTGGAAGCCAGTGCCTCAACCCACTGCAAAATGCACCCGCTCGAGAGAGCACACTTTACCTTAAGAATCTATAAGCATCCACCCAGCAGATCCACAGTAAACTGACACTTCATGCTAGCCAGGGGTGGCTCACAAGGTTATATTAACTTCAAAAGTCTACGCTCAGCCCACCTCCACTGAGCATACCTAGTCACTGCCTCTGGAGATACAGTTCAAGCCTGTATGTCTTGCCACAGAACTAAGGAAAACAGCGAGTCAACCAAGCCTTAAAAGCTATGACGGGCTCAGCACGTGTACATCCTGGGATCTGAGCTGCTGAAAACCTGGGGAGCAGGACTACACGTGTGTTCTGTGAGGTTCTGCACACACGGACAAGGGCAGAAACGGGCATTTATTGAGCTCCTGAGGTGTACTGGATAGGATGCTATGTTGGCTTTGTATTTCAATTTATCCTTTTACCATCGCAATGGTAAAATTAACAGATGTGGAGTCCCAGAGCTCAGATTAGAGAATCTAGGCCTGCTCAGCTGGAAAGCCAAAGAGGTGGGATCCACAAAGAGCTTTGGTGCCCCAAACTCATACTTTTAGATAACTCAAATCTCATATGCCAACACCCCCCGAATGTTTACACAAGGAGCCCACAAGACAGCCATCTCTCTCCATGTCTCCTGGGCAAGGCTCCTCCTCTTCACCTGGATGGCTTGGGAGAATGTCTGTTAGGCGCCCTGTAGGGGATACTGAACTCATCCACTAACGGCACTTCAGACGCCAGGTAAGGCCTATGCACACCCACCTGGGCAACGCAGATCTGAGCGAAGCCACCGGAACCCACACTAGTATGGAGACTGTGGCCTCTGCAAGCCGCTGCTCCCAGGTTTGCTTCTTCGCCCACACTTGCCAGTAGCAGCTTAAAGCCCATTAGCTTGGGCCACCCCTCAGAATCCATGGCTTGTCGAACTGGAACTGAAACTTTAGCATTTCAACTGTTGACCCGAAGAACGGGATCCGAGTCAGATGTCTGAGCCAGAGTAGAAACAGGGCAACCTGACCTACCCCGGAAGCTCATAGTTGCAGGGTGCTCTTTCTGGTAAATAACAGAAGCCTGTTGGTCACTTGGACAGGAAAAACACCCCTTAGGAAAGCCTCCATGAGCGTGCCCACCATCCCCTCTAAAAAGAAATCCCTTGGTAGTAAGCTTTCCCCATCCTCTTCAGTTCACTGTGGGTTTTGTGTAATTTCTTTTAAGAGAGACTGGCTATGTTATTGAGGATACAGGCCCAGGTGACACCATTTTCTTTGTCACCTCTATGAACAAAAGTTCCCAGGAAGAGGTTGCACCTATCTGGAACAGGCTCAAAACAAGACTCTAAGTCCCCTACACTTAGGATCTTCTTGACACTTTGTCACCCCACACTTGACACATTTTTTTTTAGTAAATCTCTATACAGAGCCACTGACACTCAGGGGTAGGAGGTGGCACTAACTGGCTCACCCAAGTCGGCATCTGCAGACATCAGCGGCAGGTGTTCTCTCTCCCAGAAAGGCTTTCCCAAGAAATATCCAGAAACATCTGTGCTGTCAGAAAGTCATGTGACCACCGCTGACACGGGGAAAGCCCTTCTCTCCTTGCAAATCTGTAGTCAGCAGTGACAGAGTCAAGGGACAGCCATGGAACTCACTTCCAAGGCTCCATCAGGGCCCAGGATCCAACCGGAAAGCCCGCTGCTCAAAACAAGGCTTGGCCAGTTCGCATTTGAACTCCATTTTGAAATGCCAAAAGCCTGTATCCATCAACTAAGAACAAAATTTAGCCTGATCTGTTACCACCAGGACTAACAGGTGTTGCCATTTGCAAATGCGGCATCCAACAGGAAAGGCTAACCAGCAAGGAAGCCTGCCTGGTCATGCTCCAATGAGAACCCCGACCTGGCTGAAAGGGGTCAACTAGCACTGCTCTGTCCTGCTCCGGGCTGTCCTTCCCAGGCTCACAAAGATGCATCAAAACATCATCTTCCTGCAAGGATAGAATGGCAGCCAGAGAAAGGGAGGTGGAAACAGCCTAAGGGGAGGGCCAAGGAGAGAAAGAGGCAAAGCCTGGGCCAGGGACACGAAAACAAATACCCAGTTTAAGACTATTATCTCCTTTATTCAAAAAAATAAATATTTCACTTTGAGTCAACATATTTCAAATCCCATCAAGCACAGAGAAGAAATGCTGTCGCCTTAGAAAGTTGTGAATGGGAGCAGGAAAGCATGTTGCTGGGAAAGGGAGGGAGGGCAGCCTCACCCAGAGAACCTCCTTTCCCCACGTGCAGCTATGCATTGATTACAAGAGAAAAACAAACACGCACGCACGCACGCACACACGCACACACGCATGCACACACTGCTTTTAAGTCTGAAAGGCACATGAAGTGGACCATCAGGTGTATGGCACATTCACTGATAAAATGTTCCCTATTCCCTCCGCCCCCCAAAAAAGTAGAGAAATCTTAATCAAGTCAAAGAGCAGAGAAGACAGGGCACTTCTGCTCGGATCTCAGCACTGTGGGCATCTCCGCAGAGGATAGCTGGCATGGAGGCAGTCACTCGCTGACCGCCGGACGCGTGGCCACATACACAAACACGACGATCAGCAGCACCACCACGGCCACGGTTGGCAGCACCACCGTGGTGATCTGCTGCCGGGCCTCCTGCATGGCCTGCTTGCGCTCCTTCTTGTCCTTGGACGTCTCCTTCTTTGGCTTCCCTTTGAGCTGACGCATCTTTGTTAGAGGATGCTGGGGAAGATACGTTCAGAGAGGGCTTGGGAGGAAGAGCTGGACACAGTCCTCTGTCCAGGCGGGAGATCTCTGCAAGGAGAACACCTGTGATCAGGAAGGAACAAGGGAAAGAAAAGAAATCTCAGGGCTGGGGCAAGGGCTCAGTGGGTAAGAGATAACACTACCCGTGTGAGGACTTGGGGACTCAGATCCCCAGTACCCACATATTAGGCCAGGCGTGGCTGCACAGGCCACTGCACATGCCAGCACGAGGGAACAGAGACAGGCAGCCTAGTCAAAACAGTGTGAGACCCTGCCTCAAGTCAGTAAGCGAGAGCAATAGCTGAAGACCCCCTCCCCCCCGCTCTGGCCTCCGTGTGTATAGCAAGCACCCCATCCTGAAGAGAAGCCCCTTAAGATTCAGCAAGGTCCAAGGGAAGAATCATTAAGACTCTGTCAGAAAGTCCCCTCCCCCAACGTTACGTAAGCAGTAAGGACTTCTGAGAAGACCCAGGCCAGATGAGCTGAACCGCCTGGAGAGACTCTAATCTCTGGAGCTGCCTGCAAGCTGTGCAAGCCTGCAAGCATAAGCAATCACGGTGCTTATGCAGTGTCACCCGTGCTGTGGTGAGATTTTGCTAAAGCAGCTTCCTGTGCGCCAGGCCTGCTCCTCTAAAGTGACCCTGAATTTATTAGTTCACTAAGTTGGACTTTGACAGTATCAATACTTTTGTCTGTCATTGGCTCTCTATCTGAAATAAAACAGATACATGGCTCCCCAGGAATGGTGTCATGTCCTCAACCTGCCCACATGGCATAGATTCCTCATTTACATGCACCACAAACACACACACACACACAGAGAGAGAGAGAGAGAGAGAGAGAGAGAGAGAGAGAGAGGAGACGAGAGAGGAGCGAGAGAGAGAGAGAGAGAGAGAGAGAGAATAGTTCAAGCAAACATAGTACACATATTTACAACTTGTAAACGGGAAAAGAAACAACAGGGGCCATGACAAGGCGACTCTGTCCAAACCCTCCAGAGCACCTGCTAGTGCTGGGCACCCTGCAGCGCTGAGGCTAGAAGTTGGGGGCTGGCTCTGCCTTCTAGGAACCACACTGCTGGGTGCAGGCTGTGCTGAGGGGAGAGTAGAGTCTAGTCAGATCCACAGTGAAGGCATGAGTCCATGGTCTCACCAGCCCTCAAGTGGCTTCTGTCTCGTGTTAAATTCTGAGACTCACCGAGACGCTCAGGCATCTGGAAAATGAGTTAGCACCCTCAGATAACTATAGCCTCTCTATGGAACTCTGCTTTTTAGTTTTAAGCAACAGAAATATACTTTGGCTGACTCAAATTAAGAACTTCACCCAAAAGTTTTGGCACCTCATAGATTCCTCAAAAAGTAAGAAGGGCAGCTCAGAAAGTGGGCAGCGTAGGGGAGGCTGCAGTGCCAAATTCTTGCTCAGATCCAGTTCCCAACGCACAGCCACCACAGCCTGTGTCTTCTCCGCAGGCCACAGTACCAATGTGTCTTCTCCACATGGCAGTACTTCGGCCGTGCTAGAAACACACGATGCTGACTGCCAAGACCAACTAACTCCACACCACCCAGCCTATGCTCAGGGTCAGTTTGTCCACAGTCCACCCTCCAACTCACTGCACACAGAGCAATCGCCAAACACAGGGAAGGAATCAGAGTTAGATACCGGGTGGCAATATACCAACCAAGATGATAGCCAGGGGAGCATCCAGGGACCCACATGAGGTTTCGTACTTCCTGGTGCTCCTCTGACAAAGGCTTTTATAGCAGAGGCCAGACCGCACATTCTGTATTGTCTGGGGTGGCCTGCTAGCGTGAGAATGAGGAAGCAGACATTCACAGCTGAGTGACCCTTCGGTGGAAGAGGCTGTTCTGAGTCAGGTCTTGATAGTATTCGTTTTTGTTTAAGGGATCCTAATCTCTCATTGCTCCTGCTTCCTTTGGAAACCTGAAGATGCACTTCACCCAATCAGATGACTAGCATAAATGTTCTTAGATTGCGTCCTAGCAGTCCCAGACAAGCAATGCAGCTCGCCCCTCACTTTTCAACAACTCCACACAGAGGTGGTAGTAACCACAGCCACTGGGTTCTTCTCCAGCAGCTGTGGCAATGCAAGCCTCCAGCCTGAGGCTGCTGAGAGGTGCTGGAACCTTTCGGAGGCAGGGCCTGGGTCACTGACAGCCATGTCCTTCTCTCTCTCTCTCTCTCTCTCTCTCTCTCTCTCTCTCTCTCTCTCTCTCTCTCTCTCTGCCGTCCGTCAGGAAGTGACCAGGGTTACTATCACAGCCTCCTCCTCCTATGGTGTGCTGCACCCACCAGGGGAGATCTAACTGACAACTTTGGAACTGTGAGGCAGAATGAGCCCTTCTCTTCATGGACTAACTATGTAGGGCATCCGTTTCTGGAGGATTCTGTAGTGGGTCCGCCCAGCACTGCTGCTTTGGAGGAAGGCCTGGCATTACAGACTCGCCTTTCCAAACCCTCCAAAGCTCAGATGTGCAGCTGTTAGGTTGCTTCCTCGAAACCCCGCACCATCATCAGTGCAAAGAAAACCAAGTAGGATCGATGTGGAAATGTGCGTGCCTGGTCCAGGGAAGGCTCTGCCTGCCCACTGAGTCCGGGATGGCACTGGCTGCTGAGACACTGCTACCACACTCTTGCGCCTGGCTCGGGTGGAGCAGGCTGATCCACTATCATCAGCCTCAGCTGCTACGCGAGGATTCACAGCTGCTGTGCTTGACAACAAAAACAAGGCTCGGTGAAACTCAGGCCAGAGCAGTGAGATCTGAACCCCACTGTCCTGCAACAGGCTTAGTTTCCCTACTGTTGAGAGAAAAACACCATGGGCTAAGGAGGACCTCCAGCAGTCATCCTGTCTGTAAACAGTACCCAGTGGCTTGTGACTGAGGGACAGCTCCCAGAGTCCATCCTTTTCCTGTAGAAGCAACCAGTAGTGCTGTTCCTGGTGGCCATTTCACTGCCAGGCTGCTGGGCAGTGCAACCGCACAGCTGTCTCTTGCAGAGTCCCTTCAGGCTGGCCCTGAGTCCTTGCACTAAGCACCCACTCTGGCTGACACTAGTGCCTGGCTTCTGGTCCTGCTCCTTCTGCTGCGGCTGGTACCTCCCACGCATGTGCAACTAACTCTCAAAGGCACGAGTGTCCATGAGGACCAGCTCCTGACATTTTTAAGACACACTGAGAAGTTCCCTGAGGCTGAGAGACACAAGCCCTGAGACCCCCGGGACAACACTAGCTGGGTCAGGATTCACAGGACAAACACAGTCCAAACTCTGGGTACTTCAACAGGTTATGGGTGGCTCCTGCCCAACTGTAGTAAGGAGGGGACGGGCACTGGGGCGGTAGAGTCAGCTCTCCCCAGGGTCTCAGTGAGGCCAGGGGCTTCATTCCGAGGGCAGCAAGGGCCCTTGATGGCTTGACACAGTGTTCTAATTTGCTACCTACTGCCAAAACCAGCCATGACCAAAAACAACTTGAAGAAGAAAAGGGTTCATGTCTCACGTGTCCTGACCACTGTCCATCGCTGCGGAAGTCAGGGCAGGGGCAGAAACTGAAACAGAGGCCATAGAGGAATGCTGCTGACTGGCTTGCTCTAGCAGCTTGCTTTTTTGTAAATGTAGCTCAGGACCACCTTGCATGAGGTGTCAGCACCCACAGTGGGATGGGCCCTCCCATATCATTCACCAATCAAGAAAATGCCCCGTTGGCCTATAGGCCAATCTGATGGAGGACATGTTCTCAACTGAGGTTCTCTCTTCCCAGACTGTCCCTAGTTGTGCCAAGCTGGCAGTGTAAAATAAGGTAACCCAGCATACCCAGGGAGGTGCAGTGAGCAGTGTGTCCCAGGGGAGGAAAAGGAGAGTGGTCTAAGTGGGTGGTGGGGTCTTGGACATGGGGAAGTCATTTGATGAAGACATCAGAGTGCTTGCCAGAAGCCCAATGGTTAGGCCTTAATGGCAGAGCAGACGTGACCAGTGAGGACCTGGCAGGGACAATGCAGAGGACTCCAAGCCTTGGAGACATTGGGTGGGCCACCAGCTGGCTAGTGACATGTCATGAGAGAACTGACAAGACAAAGGCCCGGTACAGGAGAGAAGATCCCAGGAAGACATTAAAGCTCTGGTCACACCTGCCCACGTGTAAGATTGTCTACTGAGTGTTGCCATGGAAATACCCAGGAGATCCTGAGAATCTGGAGCGGAACTACAGCAGGTCACCACAGCAAGGCAGACGGAGCACAGGACCTGGGACTAAACCCTGCTCACACACCCGCAGCCTGGAAGCTGCGGGTCAGGAGACATGGAGAAGAGGAAAAGAAACTGAAGAGAATGCTCCTCGTGGGACTCAGGAAGGCCAAGGTCACTGCTGAGAAGACACGACAGATGTAATATGCACCCACTCATCACTGCACCGGGCCAGCTGTGGAGGAGACAGGCTGTGACCAACAACTGCACGCGGCTGCTGAAGTCCCAAACTTTTTATTTGTCTGGCAATAGCATGTTTCAGAAAGTAACTGAGCATGTTGCTCCCTTCCTTGAGAGAATTTTGCCATTAAAAAAAAAAAAAAAAAAAATGGCTAAACAGACTCAAAGCACAGCTGACTTCCATGCTGGCATAAACACCTTCATATTCTCCCAGACTGTAAAGACAGACAGCACACGTTCTGAAAAGTGAAGTGCAGACAGCTGGCTTTACATTCTGATAGAAGACCGTGTGGCCAAAAAGGGTTTTCTGATTTTATTTTGATAATGAGGGTAACCAAAGGGTGTCCGAGGGTCTCGCAGAATCAAAGAGAACCCTGGGTATGAGAAGGCGCAGAGGTGAACACACACTCGCAGTGGGGAAGAGGAAAGAGCAGAGAGAAGAAGCTGATGGAAGGACACGGGGGCACGGGTCTGCCCTGGACACAGGAGCAGTCACAGGAAGGGTAGGTGACATTGGAGGAGACACGGGAGTGGGTGGGCACCCTGGAGGGGACACAGGAAGGGTGGTTCTGCCAAGAGGACACCCTGGGGGTGGGCATACTGAAGAAGACATAGGAGGGCTGGTTCAGCCTGCCTGGAGGGGACACAGGAGAGTTAAGATTGTACTAGAAAGGAACAAAGTCTTCTGGGGATTTTTGTTTGGTTTGGTTTTTGTTTTTGAAGTAAACTAGAGAATTTAGCTTCAGAGCTGGGATGCAGGTCAAAGGAAAGGGAGGCTTAAAATAATTATACTAAAAGGAAAAAAGCAGACAGGGAGAGATGGCCCACATGGTGGCATTGTTCTTCGAACACACTGGGGACCCCAAGTCACTAGCCTGGGCCTAGGCTGTATCTTGTGGACATCACCAGGACTTTGGAAAGCAGCTGAGCCACCTGGCCTACGCTCCAGGCCTGAGAAGCATGAGCGGCCACTGTGGTTGGACAGGCTTCTACATCTGAAATGCGTGGCCTTCCCTTGAGACACACAGGAGAAAGAACTACAGACGCTGCTGCTCCGTGCCCTGTATGACAACAGCAGGGACCAGGGTGTGGTTGGAACCAGGAACAGGGAGGTCCCAGCTCTACCGTGCCCCTCTTCCTGAGGCCACTGGTGTCTGTTTCCATGGTGATAAACTCCTTTTTCACCTTGAGCTGCCTCAGATGTTCTCTACACTGAACATGGAATACAGCCCCAGTTTAAATATTCCTCCGGAGCCACAGCTTATCCAAGGAGGGAGTAGCACTGCCCACCACCAACCTACAAGTGACCGTAAAAGTCTACAATGCCATCACCCTCTGGGCACACCCCACACACCTTCCTGTCCACCCCTGGCTCTTTGGGGCCACATCTGATGGGTTCACCTGTCCCTTGCAGAGAGGAAAAAGAGGTTTTAAGCTCACCACTTCAGCAGGCCTCCCTCAGCAGCAGCTCCGGCCTGTCCCTAGCCCATGCTCCCAATTGTAACTGTTTCCCCAACAGGATTCCTTACACATATGCACTGCTACATTCTTTGATGGACGTTTTTTGTCCAGGTTGGAGATCACACTGTACATACCTGATCTACGCAGTAAGACGGAAGCTGATGCCACCAGTTCGCCACCACAGCCTCTAGCCCCCATCACCGAGGAAACGGAAACATCACAAACACTGAGTTCTACCTGGTTCTAATGGGACTTCACATGTCCAACCCCCACCAACGGAAGCTGATGGCAACTGGCCGACTATGGACTCTTCCAAGTGGCCAGTGGGAGGAGTCTGGAGGTAGGGGGTGGGTGTATGGGGGAGATGAGGAACTGCTGTGGTTAGGGGTTTTCTCTGATAACTTTACAGCCTCCCACGCATGTGCACATTGATGGACACACACACACACACACACACACACACAGAGTATATGTTCTAAATGACCTCTTTCCCCCCACTTCATATCAGAGATCATAATGTCTATGGCATTATGTATATGAACCCTAGCAGGGCAACAGCTGGAAGCAGGGCTCAGCCTCAGCTCTGCACATGCAGTTACAAGGCCCCGGGCAATGGATTCCATTTTCCACAGCATGACTCCTCTGTAAACCAGGTGGGAAGGCTGCTCTGCAGAGTTACTGAAACAGCAGAGACAACCTACTACCTGTTCTCCTACTGTACGCCTTGGGGCCAAAGCTGAGCCCAGTGAGGAGCGCACGGAGGCTGACCGCCCAGAGAGCGCTGCCCTTGTACATGAGGCTGGATGTTCTGAACACACCTACGGCTTGGTTGTTTTAAATTTACTGGGAGACAGAATCCTCAACACTTTCTCTTTCCCTTAGTAAGCAACCAGCTGCTGGGCAGTTGTTCAAAGGCTGGTTCCTGCTATCAAGGGCAGACTCTAGAGAACAAAGGTTACTCCCAAGTATACCATGAAGACAGAGAAACTGAGGCTAGGAGCTGCAGGCCCCAGATCCCAAGCGACAGGCACCGCTGGGTTTCCAACCTGGCTCAGGTGCTGCTCCACGCCTCTGCTCCCGAGCAGCCAGAATCAGCATCTGTGCGAGACCGCGGGCCACCTTTCCAGCTCGCCAGCTTTAAAAGCTGCAGCCAGAGTACGTGTGAAAGTCAGACCCCACTCTCTACTCAACTGTGGAGAATGTCCTGTCCATTGGCTAGATCTGG
Source organism: Acomys russatus (assembly GCF_903995435.1). NCBI lineage: Eukaryota > Metazoa > Chordata > Mammalia > Rodentia > Muridae > Acomys > Acomys russatus. Next base: position 11,041,126 of record NC_067150.1, on the reverse strand, counting down.
GTAGAGGTTTGAAGTTTACGGCCTGTATTGTCCTTGGCTGGTGCCATAGTTTGAGCGGGACCCCTGGGCCCAAATCTGCCTATCATAATGTTCTACTTGTAGGTTTCTAGGATCCTCTGGATCCTTCAACTTTGCCATTCTCCCATGCTTCTCTCATCTAGAGTCCTAATAGGATGTCCTCCCCTCTGTCCCAGTTTCCTGGTTAGTGAAGACTTTCATGGGACATGCCCCTTGGGCTAGTATGCAGATATAAGTGAGTATATACCATTTAACTCTTTCTGCTTCTGGGTTAACTCACTCATTATGATCATTTCTAGTTCAATCCATTTGTCCACAAATTTCAGGAATTCCACGTCCCCTGAATGGGGAGACCTGGTGGCACTCAGAGGAAGGATAGCAGGCTACCAAGAAGAGACTTGATATCCTATGAGCACAGGGGAAGGAAGTCCCCCTCAGTCACAGTCATAGGGGAGGGGAGTAAGGGGAAAATGGGAGGGAGGAATAGGAAGATACAAGGGAGGGGATAACCATTGAGATGTAATATGAATAAATTAATAAAATAAAATTTATTAAAAAAAAAAGAAAAAAGAAAGATAACTCTTGCCATTAAAAAAATAAAAATAAAAATAAAAAATAAAAGCTGCAGCCGCAGGAAGAGCGTGAGCCCTGCAGGCTGTCTTACCGGCTACTGACGGATTCCGTCTCAAGACAGGCTCGCCCTGGTGCCTGGAACAGTGTACTCGAAAGCTTTTTGCAAACTTTGCTTACTAAAGAGATGGGACTTGATTCACTGAGAACCCCAGCTTCTCACGCAGGCGCCTGGGCTGCACAGTTGTGAAAGGTAAAAGCAGGGCTGCATCCTGTCAGAATGAGCATGAGGGCTCGGCGGCTCCAAACACCCTCGTGGTCAGTGCAGCCTTCGCCACCCATCGCTATACTTGCCCAGGGCCAACAGCATGAAGGCGGACAATAGTTGGAGACATGGCCACCAAGTACAGTGTGACCTAGCCTGGAGTCCATGTTAAGTTGCTGAGGACTGTGGCAATTATATCTCACCACTCAACACATGAAGAAGAGTCCAGTATCCACGCCCAGGGCACGTGGCCGGCCTGTTCTCTGTGTAGGCCTCACTTCTTAAGCAGCAGAGAAGATAGTTTATGGAGCTGCCTAAGACAGCGGCAGTCTTTTTCTCCTGCTGTGACCACTTTGCTCCACTCTGGCACAGAGTAGGGGCAAGGGGCAGGCAGGCTACTAGGGAGACTAAGAAAGACAGGAAGTCTGACTCCCGCTGAACGGCTGCTAACCACCTGCTCACTTACAATGACAGCCATGCAGAAGCTGGCTCCTCTGTCACCTACTGCTAACAGGCCAGAGGCCTGAGCAAGCACAACCAGACGTGTGTGTGTTGCATGTGTGTGTGTGTGTGTGTGTGGTGTGCATGTGTGTGTGTGTGGTGTGCATGTGTGTGTGTGTGGTGTGCATGTGTGTGTGTGTGGTGTGCATGTGTGCGTGTGTGCATGTGTGTGGTGTGTGTGTGGTGTGTGTGTGTGTGTGTGTGTGTGTGTGTGTGTGTGGTGTAGGGGAAATCAGAACTACAGACAGAAGCACATCTCACAGTGAGGGCAGAAGGATCAAGAAAACGCACAATTTGACAACACCAGGATCAGTCACGCCTGAAATAGAACGGACTGGCATGAAATGCCAGGGTTCTCAATAACTCCAGCAGGTAACATTTCTTAGCAACTGGGGTTTGCAAAGTGCTTTCCTGTGCATTATTCATTTCATCCTCACAGTCACTCTGCATGGCACTTGTATTTCTTACTTAACGAGAAAAGACAGCACACACAGAGCAATTAAGGGCATGGCAGGGGCTCAGCCCTTTGCCAGTAATTCTAGGGATGGTGACTCTGGACGACCACTTCGCCTCTTAGACCCTTAATTACCTCATTGTAAATTAGGGATAAAAATACCTCTCACTCAAACATTTCTTAAGTTGTACTGTACACTGGGACAATGGCAGGAAGGAAACAGTGCTGTGGACAGGGGCTGTCTCCACTCAGGGCATGTAAGGAGACAGACACCAGCCTCCAGGAGGCTGCTAATTTTCTGGTAAATGGCAGCAGAGGGCTTCAGGAGAAAGTGACCCTGCCAGAGCCTGGCAGAAGGTAAGGAATGGCCTGTCAGTCAGGAGGGCAGCAGAGCAGAGTCAGCCCCAGCCCCGCTGGTGGCCATGTCTGGCATACCTCAGGATGACACAGGTCAGCAAGGCTGCAGAGGGCAGGAGAGTGGTGCTGCCGGGTCTCAACCCCTGGGCAAATGGCTCAAGTGCCTATTTAACATATCAAAGTGGCCATCAGGTTCTCCCTGCAATCCCTTAGTCCCTAGCCACTGCAGAGCCCTCCTGGCTGGCATACCTCCTCCAGCCTAGGGCCTGGGCTGCTCTTCCCTATAGAATCCAACCATTTTGCAGCTCTCTCTTTGTACCTCTGGGCCTTCTGGCGGCCGCACCCGGTTTCCCTGCTCCCCTCTCCTCACAGGGCACAGCTCAGCCAGTCTCCCAGATGTCCACTCTACACTCTCCCAGATGTCCGTGCCTCTGCCTCTGCCCTCCCACATATCTAAATGTCTTCCTTTACCATACCTAGGAGCAGCCATGTTCATTTTATTTTATTTTATTTTATTCAAGTACAGTGCTGAAAGATCAGAAAGCTAGAACAGACCAAGAGTGAGATGAAGACCCACAAGGAATCTGCTAACTTTTTTTTTTTTTTTTTTTCAAGAACTCGGTGGCAAAATTCCCCAGAGGCAAAAACTGAAGCAAGGGGCTCAGTGGTGAAACTAATGAATCCTTCATGCATGGTGTGGTGACTGGGTCCTGGAGAAGGGCACATGTGGTCACATGCTGGGTACACTTAGAGAGCCTGACAGATTGGCAAAGTGGCATGAAGAGAGAGAAACGAACCAAAGACTGATCTGAACAAAACACACTGGAGTGTGGGGATTCTGGGAAAGAAGAAGCTGGACACATGAGGCAGCTCTGAGAGACTGTGAGGCACATTAAGGCCTCAGCAGGTAGCTGAAAGGCGGCCAGCCTTCAGTCTGAGGAGACGCTGGATCCTTCTGGTCTGGAGCTATGGAGCTATGGGAGATGAGATATGGTCAGAAAAAGCTGATGAGTACGCACAGGCCAAAACTGGATCTGAGAACTGAGCCCTGCTCCCACTGGGTCAGAGAACTGAGCCCTGCTCCCACTGGATCTGAGAACTGAGCCCTGCTCTCACTGGATCAGAGAACTGATCCCTGCTCCCACTGGATAAGAGAATTGATCCTTGTTCCCACTGGATCTGAGAACAAAGCCCTGCTCCCACTGGATCTGAGAACTGAGCCCTGCTCCCACTGGGTCAGAGAACTGAGCCCTGCTCCCACTGGATCTGAGAACTGAGCCCTGCTCCCACTGGATCAGAGAACTGATCCCTGCTCCCACTGGATAAGAGAATTGATCCTTGTTCCCACTGGATCTGAGAACTGAGCCCTGCTCCCACTGGATCTGAGAACTGAGCCCTGTTCCCACTGGATCTGAGAACTGAGCCCTGCTCCCACTGGATCTTGGAGAGCTGAAAGGAACCAGTAAGAGAGAAAAGAGAATCAGGGGAAAAAATGAGTAAGAACAGAGTATCTTGGAAGAAGCCAAGTGAAGAAGGTGTTTCGGGGGAAAGAGGCTCTCCACTTGGTATGGCCACGGCTGGGGCAGCAGAGCCTCTGAGCTGTTGCGAAGGGGACACGGAAGCAGGAAGGAGGCGGGAACATGCAGCCCTTCACAAACCCTCAGCAGACAACTCCTCAGTGAGGACTCGGGGCAGTCCTGTTTTGCCATCTGTTGGCCCACAACTACAAGCAGGTCACTTCATCTCTATATGCCCCAGGCTTCTCACCTGAAAAATGGAGTGAGTAGTTGCAGCTAGAGAGCTAAGTGTGAGAACAACACCTGCTGCTTAGTGAGTAAATGCAAGGACCCGTCAACCCGTTCTCATGACGGGGAGTATTGACAAAGCCACTGTGCATGAGAAAGTAATGTGGGAAAGAAATAAGCAGCCCAGCAGGCAGCGAGAGGGAGAGGGGAAAGTCACAAAATACCTGTTCAGGTAGGGCACGGGGTTGCTAGAGGGCTATGGTGTCTGGCACTGCACAGCATCCAGCTCCTTACAAGATATGCATCTCAAAACAAGGTGAGGCAGCTGCACCCAGACAGAAAACCCTGCTGAATCCTCAATTGTACCACACTCGCTATGCCACAGCCCTCCCTTCCCAGCTTTGAATTACTGCCACGTTTCCCAGACTAACTTACAGTCGCGTGCCTCTCCTGCTTAGGAGAAAACACTCTTGGCTCAGAGATGACTGGATCTTGGCAGGGACCTCATGAGCACAGACCGGCCTCATACACACCTTCCATTATCCAAAGCTCTGTGCATCAGCAAAGGCTGAGCCGCATGTCAAAGCTGGAGCGCTGGAAGGCGAGCCCTGAGCCAATGAGCAGAAGTTACAGGGAACTAGGCTAGGAAGTTCTCTATCTCTAAAAGAGGCCAAGGGAGGCAAAGAGATGAACTGCAGTCTGCAGAAATTCTACAGTCTGGTCAAAGAGACATCCCTCACAGCTGCCGCTGTTTCCCTCTAGAGCGTTCTCTGACTGATGAACAGGTTCCTCTGAGATGGAAAGCACATTGCATGTGTGAAAGCGCCCAGCAATGTGACCAGCTCTTCCAGACACTGCCAATCTTCAATGGCAAATCCTCCTCAAACCCATAGGCACCCTCAACTTCACCTGCTATTCAGTCAGATACTTTAAAACAGCAGGCATGCCAAGCAAGACCATGTCATCTATCAGCTAACGACAGCCCAACAATACAATGGTTTAGGACTATAAGGCAAGGCTCAGGGGAGAACTCACGAGGAGGTGCGGGCCAGTCAGATATATGCGTTCAGTCTAAGTCTAATTTCTCCATCTGACCATCTCACTTTAAAGGCCAGTTGGAGGCACAGCCGGCCTAACGGTAAAGCTTCATTGTATCGGCTCTGTTATCTTCTATGTCACGGAAGCCCCCTATAACCTTAGCCTTGTTTGGATAGAATGTCACACACCATGTTGAAGCCATCTGCGGTTCTCCCTGACCCCTGACCACATACTCAGGCCTTCAGCTCTCCCTGGCACCAGGCCTTCATTCCAGAAAAAAGAAACCAATATTAAGGTTCTAGAACTAGCCCGGGGCCCAGAACCCAAGTAGGTAATGGGTGAGTGTCAAACCTCAGCAGCCTGGTCCACACCCTGCTCTTCACTAATAAGCTTGTTAAACCTCATCCAACAACTACCCGTGTTTAATATTCTTACATGTCATTTCCCACAGATTGAAACAAGGTCCTTGAGGGGACACAGCACATCACCCCATGGCTCTAGGCCCCCTGTGGCTGATGCTTTACGTTGTACCCCAAACAAGAATTTGCCAAACTGTCCCTGCCACCAGATCTGGGCACACACCCCTCTCCATCCTAGATGTGAATACGGCCCTACATTTAAAAAAAAAAAAAAAAAGAATAGCAACTGCCTATCCCCAAAACACCAAATGCAAGGCAGCCTTGGTATACTAGATGCCTGATGCTGGTGGTGGGACCTGTTCTCTTGGGACTTCAGTTCTGACTGAGGAAGAGCACAATAAATAACTGTGTGTGCTGTGGGGAAGGACCAAGCCGTGAACACAGATGGAGCAGGAAGGGGCTGGTGCAGACTGTGATGTAGGACTGTCTTTCTCTGGTTACAAAGGATATGAGGAGGGTGTGAGGAAGAAGCGGGGAGGTGAAGGTCCTGAGGCAGGAGTAGCCTGAAATGTGTCACATTCAGAAAGATGGCTGTGGCAGTCTGAGCAGACGGGCCCATGTGGTCAGTGGTGCAGCAAACAGCGGAACTAGACAGATGGATTGAAATGACTAAGAAAGCCAACTGGTGACAACTTGAGGCCTATTATCTGGTTTCACTGTAGCCCTAGATTCCTTGGGGAAAAAAATCCAAATATTCCACAAAAGACGGTGAGCTGGGTGCTATAAAGTTTACCAAGCAGTATTTGTTCATGGGATTTCCTAAGAGTGGGTCTTGAGGTGGGAGAAGGAAAAAAGCCCCATCAGACAATGACCTTGAGCTACTAATGTTCATTTGTCATTAACAAATTGACAAATATTTGGCCTTGAATTCAGAGACCCTCTTTTGGTTTGAACTTGGTTTAGCCTGACTTACTGCTTGAATGAAGTGCACAGAACAGCAGGGAAGGCGAGCTGCTCACATCTCAGATTTCCCAATATCCCAGCTTAGCCATGGCTTCTGTCCACGCAGATCCCCGTGGAGTCACTATCAGTAAGGCCTACATCAAGCAGAGCGTGTATGGTCCCTGGCCACACTCATGGCTGCTGACTTGTTCACTAGGGGGCTAATCTGGCTCCTACAACATTAAACTTAGAATCTGATGTCACTGCACCCCAAAGCTGCAGAGGGAGGAACAGGAAGATACAAGGGATGGGATAACAACTGAGATGTAATATGAATAAATTAATAAAATATATTTTTTAAAAAGCATTAAAAAAAAAAAGGTAAAGCTGCAGTCCCCTTGGCTTTCATCGGCTCTGTGACCTGCCTCCCAGTCCCTCAACTTCCAAATGCCAGGGTCACAATGGAGCCAAGGGCTTAGCTTGGCTTAGCTAAAGCACTCAACCAATCACACACACACACACACACACACACACACACACACACACACACACACACACACACACCTTCCCCGCCCCCTGAACCACTCCCACCTCAACCCTGTGATCCCACTGCCCGTGCTACACGTTGCTGACATGCCTGGGCCTCCCGGGTCCTCCATCTGCTGACTGTAGCCCTGGAACAATTCCTCCACAGCCACACGTCTGTCAGCACATAGCATTGCTACTTTAAGCCTTCCCACCTGGCTGGTGTCAGTCAGCCCAATCCTCTTGGTAACACTGCTGGAGCCAAAAGCCCAGACCTGTCCAGGGCTACCCTCCTGTGTCTCCCTGACACCCTTCACTCCCCTTGTGCTCCCCTCTATCCCCATAGCCTTGAATTTGGGGCTGATCTTTGTTCCCAAAGACTGCCAAAACAGCTGCCTAACCTGTGTTTTCTCTGAAGCTCACTGTCCTCTCAGTCCCTATGTATGAAAACATCCCTAAACCCCTGTAGCAGCACTGCTCATATGGACAGGGTTAAAGCCTGCCTGCCTGCCCATCCCCCTCACTTCCCCTTACCAGCAAAAACATACGGCAAACTTCAAAATCACTGTAGCAGCAGATATGGAGATATGGCGTGTTTTCAGCAGAGGGGTGCCGATGACTCACCTAAGCCTCATGCTTGTTTGCAAGTATAGTCACTGGAAACTTTTTTCAGCAAGAAAATATTACCGGCATGAATATACATTACTCGATATGCAGGGTTAAAAAAAAAACCAGCCTGTCAGACTAATAATGAGAGAGCCAAGCGAGCAGTAACTGATCGTTCAACATTCTAACCGTTAGAAACCGTGAAGAATTCAAGATTTTGCTGACACAGCGCCATTAAGAGTACCATTTCCAAGATCTGAGGAAACTGGAAGCCAGAATGTCCAAGCCCAGCAGGGCCCTGGCTAGCGGTGCCAGCAGTGTGAGGCATGCACTGCACCACTGCATTTCAGCAGCAAGCCCAGCAGGGCCCTGGCTAGCGGTGCCAGCAGTGTGAGGCATGCACTGCACCACTCCATTTCAGCAGCAAGCCCAGCAGGGCCCTGGCTAGCGGTGCCAGCAGTGTGAGGCACGCACTGCACCACTGCATTTCAGCAGCAAGCCCAGCAGGGCCCGGGCTAGCGGTGCCAGCAGTGTGAGGCACGCACTGCACCACTGCATTTCAGCAGCAAGCCCAGCAGGGCCCTGGCTAGCGGTGCCAGCAGTGTGAGGCACGCACTGCACCACTGCATTTCAGCAGCATGTCATCTGTCATCGCTAAACTAGAGTCAGGCCTCACAATGGTGGGTCTAGGCTTTTGAGTCCCACATCCACGAGAACGGGTTAAAAGAGCCGGAGAAATGACCCCGCAGGCAAAGGTGCTTTCCACCAAGCCTGACAGCCCGCACTTGATCCCTGAGAACCACATGGTGGGAGAGAGCCGGCCCAGGTTCCTCTCTGACCTCCACACATGCCCTAGCACGCCCCTCCCCCAAACACAAACACACAATAAAGTAAAAAAAATTTTTTTTAAAGAATAGGTTAAAAGACACAGGATGGGACTCAATGCTGCTATCTTTCGGGGGCGGGGGGTCTTAGGAAGACAGTCATACTCCAAAGAGGAATCTGACCTAGAACTCCTTAGTGTAAATTCCACAACAGCATTCCTCTAGCTACAGAATTAAGCTTGTCTCAAGTAAGCTCCACCATGGTGTGGCTCCTCCTGGCTGCCCGAGCTCACGCCCCACCCCAGCACGTCTCCCACACCTACCTACTACTCTGCCACCTATGGGCCTCCCACCATAAAGGTCACATGACTTTCTACTCTAAGGGTGGGGAAGGGGCCCCCTCTCTGAGCCCTAGGGCTCCTGGTCATAAACGTGACCGCAGTGCCGTGACACCTGCCGACTCCCTTGTGAGGCATCTCATGGGCCTCTTTTCCTGTGATTCATCAGTCATATTTCAAACTTAAGATCACAGAACAGCTGTGTTCACTCGAGGCCACCAAAACTCCAGCTGGGATTTCCGTATTTCTGTTCATTACCTTGAACAGGAAGCCTGTGAAGATGGGGTGTTAGGTCAAGGTGGAGGAGGGGGTGCTTTTCAGAGATGTGCTGCCGTGTGTAAACACTCCACAGAGAAAGTTCAAGGTCAAGATAAGGAAAGCTTCAGGACAGAATGCATTTAAAAGGAGGGCTGCACTGTCGTAGCTTTGCGTTTCTTTTCTCTCTGTAGGATGTCAGTCTTCTCCACCACCAGCTTAGAATCCTTCATGAGCTCCTGAGTTACAACATTACTGAACACTCTTAGGTCAAAAATATTTCAGGAAGAGGACCACTCGGGGAGGGGAGGCGGTGCTATGGTGTTATCTCACTGTGCATTGGCCGCAAACTTAGGAAGGTGCCCAACAAAACAATGATCCACCTCTGAGTCCTAGGAATAGAACAAATCAGCCCATTCCAGTCCCAAAACACAACAGCCACCCCCATACAGTACGTCCTTGAGAGCCTGCCAGTTATTTTATTGCATTTAAAAAATCAGTCATTGTCATCTTCAGTAAAGATAATGCTCAGCCCACGGTGGGGGGCGGGGGGTGGGGGGAGACAGGCAGCAGGTGCCGGGCAGCCAGCTGACAGGCTATGGCAGTCAGCTGGGCAAACAAGAAGCTGACTTGGTGTTTGATTAGGTTTGAGACTGACTTAGAAAAGGAGGCAAGCTGACCATTACCAGACAACTCTCCAAATCTTGGTTTGAAAAGAAAAGCAAGTCAACTACTACGTGCCTAGCTGAGGTGGGGGGAAAGGATCTCCAGAGAGCAAAACATGGCTACATGAAGCTCAAGGTGCCCGCGCCACACCCACATTTGCTAACTGTACAACAGCAAACAGAAAAGGCTCCTGGACACAAAGGAGTCATGGGGAATGACAGGCACGTGGAGGTGGTCTCATTACTCGGCTTTTCCTCTAAGTAACCAAGTGTCCCTGCCACTGTGACACCTTAAGGTAGAGCGCAACCAATGAGACCAAGTTCAACTGGGAGGTGCACAGCTGCCTCTGTTACAGCCCCAGCACCACACCAAGTGCCAGAGCCTCACGGTTAGGAAAACAAAGCCGGAAGCCAGGCAAGGCGGCACACACCTATAATCCCAGCACTCGGGGAGGCAGAGGCAGGTGGATAGCCGGGAGTTCAAGTCCAGCCTGGTCTACAAAGCAAGCCCAGGACAGCCAAGGCTATACAGGGGAATCCTATTTCAAAAATCAAAACAAAACAAACAAAAAGCCCTGAGGTATCTAACAACAAGCCAAATGGATAGAGGAAATATAATATAGAATTATTTCAGCCATCAAAGGCAAAATTATGTCATTTGCAAGAAAATAGATTATACCAAAGATTATCATATCGTGCAAATTAAGCCAGCCTCAGAAAGACAAACTTCAGTTTTCCCTCATTTGTGCTTCCTAGATTTCATGGAGATATGTAGAGTGATATATACATATATGACATGAAAGTGAAGTAAAGTGCTTAGGGGACGAAAGGCAACAATGGCTGGGAAGGGTGACAGCGGCAGCAGAGAGATATGGGGGGACACACACTGCAAGTACAAAATGCCTCGATGTGACGGCATAACATATAATGGAAACGCACAATAAAACCTTTTTTTTTTTTTAATTTTGCTCTATTCTACAACTGCAAGCACACGGCCTGATAGATTCTTCGTTTACAGCATCATGGGAGGTTTGCTGATTTCTCAACTCAAATCGTCCCAGTAAAAGCGTACTGTCTCAACTCAAATAGTCCCAGTAAAAGCGTACTGGGATCAGTCACAGGCCTTGCGACCTATACCTTGAGAGCATGGTTCTGTTTAGAGGCCTCCTGTTCAGTCCCATTGGCAACTGGTATCAAATACAGAGGAAGGCCTTCCAAAGGAAGAGACCGGAAAGGTCAGCCTATTTCAGGAAACAATGGTTCATTGAAACTGCATCCTGCTCTCTAGCTAATCTGCTTCCTTCTGGACCACAACCTGGCCTCGCACTGCGCCGTCTGTTTTCCAACTTCCCCATCAGAGGACAAATCAAATGTCAGTTGACAATCTGCTTTCTAATTAAAAGTCGATTTCCTAATTTTTTAGAAACTACATGTAGCTGAACAACGCCACACGGTAACTCAGTGTGCAACGCCACCTTGATTGACAGGACTATTTGCAATTGTTTTAAAAGGGAGAAAGAAAACATCATCAGATGCGGCAGCATCAAGCTGATTGGACAGACTTCCTGTTGACTTATGCAGAAGGACCATGCAGCGTTCATACTGCTGGCCCTAAGTGGGAGAGGGCGCTTTCAAAGCTGCTAGGCTGGCAGCAGAGAAGCATCAGGGTACACAGAAGAACCAGATTCCTGAACGGAACCTGGAGTTGGAAAGGGTGGGACTCCAGGTTTCTTGACACAGGCAGCCAACAAGGAAGGGAGAAAACAGACTACCTCTACGTCCGCTCATGCCCTCAGAGCAAGCTTTGACCTTCTGAGCTTGCCTTCCGTCCGCCTGCCTGTCTCCTCAGACTGCCGGGAGAAGGAAACTGGACGTCATGTGTAGAATGACCTGCAAGTGGGAAGGCACTCTAGACCCGAGAGACTGCTATGGCTGTGGTCACCAACGAAGGGCTGGACTTGTCCACTCAAGGATAGCAACCACGAAGATGCCAGGATGAGTTTCTCTGGAATAATTACCAGGTGCAGGCAGTTTGGGAAAGGGAACTACAGGCTAGTTTAAAGTAAAATGCTCTGGTAGGGAGACAGTTACATGCAGCTCTTCACTAAGCAGCCTTAGAGGTGAGGTCTGCCAGGCACAGCCAGTGAGATTGAAACCTCACCCCAGACCCTCTCCTGTGCCACCCCCCCAACTCAAAACACCCTGGGCAGACATTTGAGGAAGGTCTTTGATGATCAAGGAGAGGCCCAGCAGGAGAGAGGAGGCACGTTTGCCATCTTCTCAAGGATGAGTAGAGTGTTTTACCTTTTCTTCAAATTCAGGAACCACAGCTTCAAGGATGTCCGCCAACTGGTTTCCGGTCAGGGTCACCTGAGTTGTTCCTGCCGAGAAATTAAAAGTACAAGTGTAAGAGAGGTTTGGAGCTGGGCTACCCATCCTGACTCCTATCCGTGCTGGGAAGGCAAACACATGCTCCCTTCTCCAGCCAACCAGCGCAGGAGGAAACACCCAGCTGCCCTATCCAGCACACCGGTGAGAGTCCGCAGCAACCTTCTGCCCACTTAAACAGCGAGAGAGCATCCTGTTTCCTGCAACCAGCAGTCACAGGTGTAAAATAGGAGGCCCAGGGCTGGGTCCAGGAAAGAAAGCGGATGGCGAGGTAGGCGCTTCTGAAATAAAGCCTTGGGGGAAAGACAAGAGGAGGAAATCTCACACCACTGTCTCAAAAGTATTCAAGGATAAAGATGTCTGGGACCCTGAGTGCAGAGCCAAAAACTGATTCCTAAACCCCAAGAGGCCCCGACTGCAGGGAAGAGGGGCACAGTGTGGGCAGGATCTGTAAAACAGCAGCGGAAGAGTGTCACCGGAAACACAGAGTGGGGTGACCCTGAGATGAGAAGAGTAGTGGATCAAACAGACCCACAACTCAAGGCTAAGCCTCGACTCAGTGCACTGCCTTTTCTGCCTTATCAATAATCTGTCTGAAGGAATAAACATGCGATTTGCCACCAGGTTTGTGAGTTGGCTATGGCTGACTCTGTTTCTAGTCTAGCCTGCTTTCTGATGTGACTTCAGTCACCTGGCGGCTCAGCCAGGCTGGAGGAGGGTCTAAAGTGAATTCACTGACCTAATGGTGAAGGACACTATTTTGTATTTCCCGTTTATTGAATGTATACACACACACACAAGTGTGCGTGCTCATATGTATGCATATACATTCTACATACATACACACACACATATGGACAGATGCATGCACACTTACACACATAAGAACATCCCAGACCTATGGCCAATTTCTATCAGTTGCCATATTTCCCTGTTAGTGGTAGCACTGGTGAATCAGGAGTCACACAGGCTTCAAGAACCCAAACTCCCAGGCTGAAGAGATGGCTCAGTGGTTAAGAGTGCTGCCTGCTCTTCCAAAGGTCCTGAGTTCAATTCCCAGCAACCACATAGTGGCTCACAACCATCTATAGTGTGATCTGATGTCCTCTTCTGGCTTGCAGGTGTACATGCAGGCAGAATACTGTATACATAATAATAAATAAATCTTTAAAAAAAAAAAAAAAAAGAAGAACCCAAACTCCCATGTGTTGTGGAGCACTGGCTGGTAAAGCTCTGGGATTAATACAGTGATGGCAAGATTAGGACAATCCATTCTTCAGAAAGCTACAAATGTCAGGTTAAGGCACCTGGACTCCACTGGATCACTGCAGAGCAGATTGACCACACTGTCATTCCGAAAACACAAAGTTTGCACACACTCCCAAGAGAAGGTAGGACCAAAACTGCAATGTCAGAAGCAGTGGACTGGAAATCTGTGAATGAAGAAGCCTGAATGGCCTTCAGCCTTGACAGGGTCCACTGCCTACTGAAGTTGGCTTGCTGGCTACCAGGTATCCTGGCTTCTGTGCCTGGGGAACAGTTCTGTAGCCCAAGGACCTCAGGTACTTCAGCTCTCGTGAACGGATGCTGGTGGAGAGCCCGATAGGGACAGTCAGCCCTGGTGTGGCTCTGCCGTCTGCCCATCCTTGCCTACCCATCCCAAACAACAAAGAGCCAGAACTGCCACTGATTCTGTGCAGGCCTCGGTTTCCCCAGCCATAAAACAAAGAGGATGACAAGACTTAGGAAACAAGAAAAGGCTCAAACCAGTGCCACCTGCTGCCAACTCTCTTGCCACTAGGCTAGCATGTGATGAGAGGAGCCACTCGGCTGTGTGGAGCACAGACTGGAGTATGAGCTGCAAAGCAAACTGCCACTGAGCGGGGAGGAGTTTAAAACAGCAGATTTGTTCTCAGTGCTGAGGCACAAACTCTGAAACCAAGCGGACAGCACACACACACACACACATGCCCTATAGAGGCTCTTTCTCCCCACCCAGCTCGGATGGACACCAGCATCCCTGGCTTGTCGGTGTGTCATCCTCATGCCTGGCCTCATCTTCTCACTGCTTTCTCCCAATCATCTGGTCAGAGTCCTCCTGACTAAACAAACCGTGATGGTTCTACCCCATGGTGCTCAAGTCAGCAAAGACACTTTCCCAGTCAGCCCCCACTGGCTTGGTTATTACTGGGTTCCTCAAGGGCAAGTTATTACCTTTACCATACGTTCATATCAGTGCAGAACTAGGGAGAAATAAGTCCTACCCAATTTCCAGATAGCCTGAGCAGCACCAGAGCAAACGGACCTCTGATGTGGCCCCTGGAACCGTGCTTAGAGCCCTGCTCTTCCTCGATGGCCCAGAAGCCAGGAGGAAGCTGGACCAGGCCACAGCAGCAGCTGTAGGGAAGGGAGGGAGGTAGACAGCTGGTTCTTGGTTTACACAGCTGCCCTCTCACCCAGCCCTCTGGCCCTCACATGGCTTTAGCCTCAAAGCTAAACCTACTGGTTTTCTGTCCGAGTACCACCCAGCAGAGTTTTAAATTTCCAAGTTTGAAAACAGGAACAAAACTATATAGAGACTCCAATCACACGGCTGTCAGTGTCCCTTCTCCACAGGCACTGGTCCTCACTCACTTCCCACACTGCTGTCAGCATACCTACTCCACAGGCACCGGTCCTCACTTCCTACACTCTCGGGCAGTTTTCCGGGTTTGAAATGAGTGAAGAAGGAACTGGAAGACAGAGCAGAACAGGACTGCATTTCAAAACAGAAGGCCACTGTCCCTTTGCAAAGTCACAGCCCTGACGGCAGACAGCATCAGAAGACTCAGGAGTGTCTGAACTTTAAACTCAAAGGTGAGAGTGTTCCAGAGCTGATGGAGCCACAGGCCTGCTCATCTCTCAGCAGGTGTGAACCTTCTGGAAGGCCACTCACCACACTCTGATTAAAAAGCTTAAAAAAAAAAAAAAAAAATCACATATACCCTTTGAAGCCACAATTCCAAATTCTACGGTAGAAAGCAGAACTGAGACAGAACAAAACTAGACAGTCAAGGATATCCATGGTATCCTTATGTGTAAGGTAAAAAACCAGAAAGACCTCTTGCCAACAAAAGGAAATTATTAGGTAAATAAATGTGGTAGATTCATAAAAATTTTTATTAAGCTATTAAAATTTTAAAAATCATGTTATGCCGAATTTTTAATAAAAACAACTGCAGTAACAGCTAATCCTTAAGTAAGCTAGGTACTACCTAAACATGTAATACATACACACACTTACAGACATATGCACACATACCCTCTCTCACATATACACACATGCACAACACTCACACAGACATGCACACACACTCATATACACACACATGCACAACACAGACACACATTCACACACACACACACATACACACACATACACACACACACACATACATCAACTCAGGAATACAGCTGTTTCATTCCAACTTCACAATCAGGAAACGAGTGGGTGAAAATCAAGATACTTGCTCGAGGTACTCTGGCATGGAAGAGAGGGCTCTGGGATTCGTCCACACGGTCCAGCTCAGAGCCCCTCTTAAACAGCATAGATCTAACAAGAGCCCTAAAGATGGCAGGCCCTATCCCGAAAGCTGCGCCTGTAACCTTCCGTGAACAAGCGCTGTGCAGGTATTATCAACAACCCTGAGATCAAGCCAGCACGGCCTCCAGGCCAACAGAGGCCTCACAGTGGGTGTAAACCCAGTGGGAGTAACTTAGTGACAGCCTGTCTCAATATTGGGAAAACAGTTTTTAAAAAAAGAGAGTCCGAAGATACAGCTCAGAAACAGAGTGGCTTGCCGAGCATGCCTGAAGGCCTGGGTTCAAATCCCAGACTGAGAAGAGAGAAAGCAATCATCTGAGTGAGACTTGAAAGCCACAGCTAACAGAAGCAAGAGACTGGGGAGCAAACCCCCAAGCCAGCTAAGGGGTCAGTCTTGCCTGCACCTTGACTTGGGACACTCTGGTCTCTAGCAACTCAGGGAATAAACGCATGCCGTGTAAAGCCGCTCCATAGGCAAGAAGTCACCACGGCAGTTGGCAGTTACAAGAATGCCATGCAAACACCTACACTGTGCTGCAGCCAACGCAGGAGAGAACACTCAGACGTTAAGCGATAAAAACATAAATTGAAATTTATACACAATGATCTTAATTATGCATACAAAACACACGCAAATACAACAAAATGTTTTAGTGATTATCCCTGAATACAAGCATGTTCAGCATTATGCTTTTTTTAATGTTTTTTTCAACTTCTATAATTAGTGTAAATTATTTTTACTAAGAAAAGAAAGGTTTTTTAAATTAGCAATTTATGATATTTCTCCAAATCTAACTCAATCACAAAGACTAAAAAATCAAGAGGGCCAAAATTCCCTCATTATCATCTTAATTCAATCTCAGACCACGTCACCTGAAACAAATCAACAGCTCAGGCCCACCATGGCTGCAAGAGAACCACCAGCCCTCAGTCTCTCAAATTTTAATTTTTCAGACTCTTGGTGGGAGCAAAACGCGTCAGAAGGCGTTTCAGGCTTTGGAAACAAAAGGTAGCAGAGGATGCACACGTTTTCCATCTTCTGTCTTCCCCGACGAGGGGTGGGGGCGGTGGAGGGTTGCAGGGCCGACGACTCATTCACAGAGCCAGGTCAGCCCGAAGTCTGTAGCCACGTGCCAAGAACAGAAAGCACCAGTGAATGTAATGTAAATGTTTAATTTCTCTGCGGATAAGTCACAGGAGGAAACTTTAAGAACCAACCTAATCTCCTTACCACGTCCTGAGCCCAAGGCTACCCTGAGTCAGGGCTCCTGCTATCAGCTGTGTGGTCATGCCATCCAAGGTCAGCTTCACCGCATCGACACCTGCACTCTGACCAAATAGGCTCGCGTGATGTATTATGGTTTACCACCACCATCACCACCGATGTGTAGACAGCACTGGACCAAAATACACAGCAGGATGTCTCTCTCTGATCTGCACTTCCTTACAAGACAGCAAAAGCCAAGAGTTGCTGGTTCCCTCCACACGGAGGCCAGAACCAGGCTCACAGAACACACACCATGCATGTTACATGATTTCAGACTACAGGGGCAGAGCAAGGGGATGGGAGCCTGCCGAGAGCAGAGGGGTGGGGGAGCATCCTACGGTTTCCCTAAGTACATTTACGAATTGTTTGATTGGCCAGCCAATGAGCACATAGCCTATGATGTCTCTTCAACACGCTGCCCCGGGGGCTGAGTCGATCTGGCATACGGGTGACATCATCATCTGGATCACAAGGATGCCAACAGCAGTGTCCAGGGCAAGCCAGAGCTTTAAACACAGGGTAGCCAGGAAAAAATGACTTAGTGGGGTATACCTTCCTACAAAGAATTCCTGACACACCTGCAGCTTCAGGGACTAGCCAGTCAGTCCTTAACTTCACAGTGTTATGAGTGTCTAGTGGTGTCTAGACTTATGGGGTCAAGCAAGAACATCACACTCAGCCAATTTTGCCACCTATTAAGAAGGAAAGGCCAGGGCCGGGAAGACTGTTCTTCCAGAGGACTGGAGTTCAGTTCCCAGAATCCATATCAGAAGGTTCACAACTTCCTGTGACTCCAGATCCAGGGTATCCGGTGTCCTCTTCTGGCCTACACGCTCAAATCACATACATAAAAACAAATCCTTTTTAAAAAGGAAAAGCCAGGGTATATGATTATTACTCAAAGAACACTCGAAGGACCTAATCCTCTGAGCCACACCATCAAAACAAGTTTCACAGGCTACGTACACAATTTGAGATATGTTCCACTCCACAGCTTTCTTATTCCGCTAAAAGTGTACAAAAATAAAATCACACACATTCTGAAACTAAAAACTTGTTAGAGCATTACCAAATCCTTATGCACCTAACACCTGGGTGGTAACATACACACACGCACGCGCGCATGCGTGCGCACAGCTATGTGTTTCATCTGTTCAAAAACCACCCATTCAGCCCTTACTACAAAGGGGGAGGAAGAGGAGGAAGGGGGAGGTGGTGGGTGTCTCACTTTCTTATACAGCCCAGGTGTGTCAAGTTGGCACCCGAGATGAGCCATCACAGAACAAATGATCACCAGGTGATCCAGAAACAGGACAAATGCAGAGGCCTTGAGACCACAGGAGCTCCCAGGCAAGTAAGCAAAGCCATTCTTCCTGCTAAATGTTCCGTGCCAGGACAGCTATTTCCTTCAGGAATGTGAACTTGGCTGGAGAGACACCTTGGCGAACACTTGCCACACAAGCACAGGAACAGGAGCTCCCATCCCAAAAGCCCCTTTACGGCCTGGCAGTCATGATGGCCACTTGTGATCCCAGCACTTAGAAAGGAAAGACTGCAGGGCAAGCGAGCTGGCCAGACTAGCCGGAACTGGCTCCGGCTCCAGGCTCAGTAAGTGACTCTGCCTATGTAAACGTGCATACACACCCATGCGAACACTGCACACGCACAAAGAATGTTCAGATATTATAGAACTGGCTTGTTACTGTTGTATTTAACCTAGTAAATATCTTAACATCATTTCAAATTCTAATATATAAGTGTTTCTAGACATGGTCTCTCTAAATGAAACCTGTTCTGATGGCTTAGTTGGGGAAAGGCCTTGAGAACAAAAGGGCTGGGCTCAGATCCCCAGAACTCAAGCACAAAGCTCAGTACAGTGGCAATATGATCAGCAGATAGGCAGATCTCTGGAAGCTTGTGGGCCAGCCTGGCCTATGTGGCAAAGTTCCAGCCACTGACAATCTTAAACAAAGGGTTAACAGGTACCTCAAGTCCAGTAGCCAAGGTGTACCTCAGACCTGTGCATGCAGGCACTTTTCAGTGCACAGCTTCCTGCCCTACACATTCACATTTTCACACACACACACACACACACACACACACGCACACACGCACACACACACAGAGAGGGGCGGGGGGAAGCTGTTCAAGACTATCTCACTAGTTTTTAAGACTTAGGTAGAAGAGTCCTCAAACCAAACACTAGTCTGGTGCCATGAAGGTCAGGGAACAGAGAAATGGAGGCTGACACTCGGACGTCAATCAACACTGATCTTCCAAAAGGCAAGAGACAGGGGAGCGCTAACCCCTGCAAGGACCACTGGCAGACTGGCCTTAGAGTCACGAAAGCAGAAGCACTCAGTGTGCCACAGACAGATGATTCTAAGAACAAATGCAACGGGAAGGCAAACGGCAGGGCGCCAAAGGCCCATTATTACACCCTACACAATGAAATACAAATTCCTATAAAAGAGCAGAAATGGGGAAAATATTAAAATTTAATGATGGAAAAAGAAGAACAGCCAGGTCCTACAAAACAGACTTGTATCCAAATAAAATCCTGGAAAGTGAATGAAATCATGGCAAACAAAACGTAGGGTGTTAATGTCTTAAGATGCATTTCAGGCATGTCTGGAAAGTAAAACTACAGGAGCCAGAAAAGAGCAGTCAACTGCAGCAGGAAAGAGAAGAGAGAAAGCACACAGCTGCAGTCTTGACTCTCAGGAGGATGAGTAGTGGGACCTCTGAGAGCTAGAGGCTAACCTGGGCTACAGAGGGAGACCCTGTTCAAAAGTGAGGAGAGGACCCCGGCCTCGTGGGCTCCACCCAGTCACCACACACTGCACCCCGCTGCTGGAGAGAGGAGAGGAGCAACAGAGAGGGAGCATTTTCAACGTGAAGGGGAGGCCCGCAGAGCCAGGTCTGCTGACCTCCTGAGCAAGCATGTCGCCTGGGAAGTATCTGCTACTCTGACCCAGCACGCATGGAGCAAACTCACTCTCCAGCAGCTTACATAGCTATCTGTGAGGTCACAAAAGCTATTGAGAGAAAACAACAACGAAGGGCAACTTGTTCAAGCTGACTGGGGCTCACGGTGAGGGGTCCATCACCTCTTTTAGGATGGTGGGCGGAGATGTCATAGCCTGCTGGCACTATGAGTCCATAAGCAAACCTGAGTTTATCACTGCAGCTTCTACTTCAGGGCCAGAGCAGAATCTAGGGTTCTCCCGTCAACACCTATTGCAGGCCACAGGGCTCACCAAGGCCAACTGTTAAGGTTTCGAAATTCACTAAAATCTTAGATACGGAGAGGAACTTTGAGTGGGTTTGGCCAGGATCATACATCCCAACTGATGGGAGCTGCCCTTGACCAAGGCCTGAGTCTTTGTGGCCTCTCTGGTGCCAGGCAGCCTTCACCATAAAGGCAGTCTGCTCAGCAGGAGACGCAAGAGAGGAGAGGTTAAGGAAACAAATGGCTTCCTGGACAACAGGATGGCTAATGCCAGGCACCACTCATACCTGGTTCCCTCCACTGTGTCAGGATCACCTAGCTGTCAGCTGTCCCCTCCGCTGTGTCAGATCACCTAGCTGTGAGCTGTCCCCTCCGCTGTGTCAGGATCACCTAGCTGTCAGCTGTTCCCTCCGCTGTGTCAGGATCACCTAGCTGTCAGCTGTTCCCTCCGCTGTGTCAGGATCACCTAGCTGTCAGCTGTTCCCTCCGCTGTGTCAGGATCACCTAGCTGTGAACCGCCAGCTGTTACCATCCCCGGCCCACTGCTCACTTGCTCTTGGTGTGTGTGTGCTTGAGTGTGTGTGTGTGTGTGTACATGTGCATGCAGAAGCCAGTGGTTAGCCTCAGGTATCTTCCTCAGTTAGCCTCTACCTTGTTTTTGAGACATGGTCTCTTATTTTTCACCCAGAGCTCAGCCCAGAGATCTGCCTTTGTTATGTGGGAACTAGAATTCAACCTCCCGTCCTCATGACTGCACAGAAGGCACCTGCCCAGCTGAGCCATCTCCCCAGATCTGAACTGCTCTCCTGATCAGAGGTCAGGGACTTTCCCCAGTCCCTACATGCTTTTCCCAATGGTCAGCTGCTCACCAACCAGGTAGGGTAGATGTTGGCAGTCCAGTAAATAAACAGATGAAACTCGATTACATGGATCCTGGGAAAGTGAGGCAGGAAGAAGATTAAAGACTATTTTGACAGAAATTATCAACTTGCCTCTTCTCTCTTCTTCTCCTACCCCAGATAACAGATCAGCCAGTAAGTATCTCCTTGGCATGAGGGTACTGTCCTCAGGGCAGGGTATGTGAACCAGCCTTTGCCCCGGTGCCACAGAAAGACACTAAGTGAACAGGAAACTTTCCTTACAGCTGTTTTAAGCATAGCCAACTAGTAATAGTGGCAATTGTGGGCCCATGAAGAGGCCCAAGTCTGAGGTCACCAGTATGACACAATGGCCTCGAGGTCTTGCAGAGCCTGGTTTATCTAGGTGCAGAACGACCAATGAGGAAGAAAGATGTCAGCAGAGAGGAAAGGGGAAGCAGGTGGAGACCAGAGGATCGGGGCCATGAGACAACTACACAGATCCCTGAAGTCAACAGGCTCTTTAGAGTCCCCTGAAGGAAGACACTGCTCAATCTGTGGACATATGGGCCTCTGTCACACAGAACCCTTGCAACCTTTATTTAATGGCAACCTTCAAGTAGGATGCTTTACACCCAAGAGCATGCATACACACACAGACACACACACACAGGCACATACACACACAAGGCATGGACACACACACACACACACACACACACACACCACTGCACCAGAATGGTGGCATTACCTGTGACCCTGGGCCAGCTTTTCATGGTCCTGAGACTGTTAACCAGTGGCAACACTAACGCAGCATGCTCTAGGCTGTTGCTGGGGACAGAAGGGTTGGTGCAAACAAAGCCCTTGCCAGTGTCAGCCTTGGTTTATGAAGCCACCGTTCCATGTGAGTCTGACCAACTAAATCCGCCTCACTACATGCAGAACCCTCAATATCTTCCATTCCACGATTTTCTTCCTGTGTCTCTGAAAAGCTGATTTCAGAATCTAGTAGCAAGTGTGATGACCTAAGCTTTGAGATGCAGGCTTGGAGCCAGAGGACGCGTGAGGGCAGCAGAGCCCACAGGACTTGGTGAGCTCTGGGGCATTGGTGACAGACAGGAAAGGGTGAGACCCTCGGAAGTGTCTGGAGTGGTGGTGGCACCATTAGACTGGGGAGCCCCTGAAGAAGGATTAGACTGGGGAACCCCGAAAAATGATTAGACTGGGGAACCCTGAAGAAGGAGTAAGTTCAGCTGTGGGGTCACAGGGAGACTGTGTTTCCCCCTTATCACTGTCACTCTGCACAGAGCAGCACCCAGCAGCAAGAGGCTAATTTTTACAATGACTAATTGATTAGGTGCTAAATATTGCATTCAGATGCACAATTTCTAGACTCACACCCTTCTGTTGTTCCTGAAGCCACCGTGTTTTTGTTTTTGTTTTTTAAGTAGGGGTTACAAGTGTTAAGCACCGCTGCACAGCTAAAGACCAATGTCACCTCCTGTCATCCTCAGCCAGAACCACTGAACTAGTGACACAATGACACTCAGATCAAGGCAGCCGAGTAGGCACGTGTGCCGGCTCTCAAACTTAAGTCAAAGCCAACTCCACACGAAGTTATTCTGAAATCTTAGCACCATTATCCTTTTTACAGAGACACGAAGAATACCCTGTCTGACTTGGAGAGGGCATTCTCTGCCCCCCCAGGACATAATTAACTCAGGGGGGAAAAAAAAGCCATCTTTAGGCTCAGAAAAGCCCATAATTTATCAAGTGCCACTCATCCATTTCCTACAAACACACAGATAGGTCAGGTCAAGCAACTCCAGGGTTACAACTTGAAAGGTTAACTGTTGCTCACAGCACAATTTGTTTAGAAAATTAATGATATTCAGGACGGAGGACTCATTAGTGCCAGGCAGTTAGTAAAACAATCCTGGAATCTGAAGTACCCTCTCATCTCCTGTTATAGTCACTATGAATAAGGCAAGCCCCGGGAGTCGCTAAAGGTCACATTGTTTACTGCCTACAACTCTTGTGTGTGTACGCCACAGAAGAAAAAGTTCTGGTTAGCTGGGGCGAAGGAAAGGATGTAGCTGGGGGATGAAATACCAAAATCTGCACGCTCCCTGATAAACCTCGCTCCCCACTAAAGCTTCCTCTGCAGCAGATCTAACAGGTAGACGCTGGCGGTAAGCGGCCAGCATTCCACAAGACAGCAGCCGGGACGTCCGCAAGGAATGAGGTGAGAAGGCAAAGTGGACTCATCTACGGACAAACGGTATCCCAAAACCAGACAGCCCGTTCCACTGGTATGGACAGACCATGAAGAAAGCAAACCTATTTCTTTATCCGTGAATGTAGATTCAGCCCTCCCGCCTTCACCACTTTCTCCTCCACAACGAATCAAGGGAACCTTCCTCAGGCCTCAATATGCTGTAGGGTCTATGAGGGCCAGTCAGTAAGGGTAGGGGTGTGTAGGGGTGTGTGTGTGTGTGTGTGTGTGTAAGAAGAGAGAAATGGGGTGTGTATGGGTGAGTGTCTATATTGCTGGCTGTGTGTGTAAAAGAACGAAAGTGGGCATGTGTGAGTGTGTATCTGTGGGTGTTTAACTGCGAGGGCGGGGCTGCGTGAGAGCTGAGAGCCCCTTGGGAAGAGAGTCCAAGGCACTCCCCATCTTCGCTTCCTTTCTTGGATTTCCCCTCCTCTTTCAAGCATAGAACCACAGCCCAGCCTTGAACCCTGGAGTCTCCTGCTCCATCTCCCCCCCGTGCCAGGAACAGACAGGGGCCTCCATGCCTGGCTCCCTGCTCTCGTAGCTGCTGCATGCCTGGCTCTTCTGTTTGGCCTAATCACTTCTGGAGAATTTGCTCCAGAAGTCACAAGACTTCCGGTCATGACTTCTGTCACATGACTATGGTGACTTCTAGAGGTCTAGAAAACAGGGCAGTTTTTACCCTTTTCTCCAAGGACTAACCTAACTGTTGGTGGATGGCTAAGGTCCACCCTAGGATCCCCGCGTTTGCTCGTGTCCAGGCATGGCGTGTTCTCTCCTCATAACCGGATGTAACGATGGACATCCGCTGAGCACTCGCAGCACACACTGCACTTCCCACCACTCTCTGACAACTCAAACGGGACATGCTAATCTTAGGCCTTCTTTAAACATGCTGGGAGGGCAAAGACCACTTTGCAAACTAATTTGCCCATGGCACAGACAAGCCAGGATCCCAGCCTTGCCAACCAACTCCACACTTCCGTCTTGCAGCCAGAGTAAGGGCCTCACCCAAGAGCAATCCCTGTGAGGCCACTGTAAATCCCATGAAGATATGCACAGCTGCCTGTCGGATTTTTTTTTTTTTTCAAATAAGGTGAGGCAAGAGCCCTGCTCACCGCTAGCAGGAGTATAGCCCAAAATAGCCATTATGAAAATAAAAGAAAAGAAAATATGGAGGGATCTTAGTTACTGCTCTGTGCTGTGAAGAGACCCCATGACCAAGGCAACTTATAAAATGAAGCATTCAATCAGAAGCTTCCTTACAGTTTCAGAGAGGGAGGCCATCACTGTGACGGTGAGGAGCATGGCGGCGGCAGGCATGGCACTGGGGAAGGCGCTGACACCTTACACCTCTGATCCACAGGCAGAGAGGGAATGAGACTGGGCCTGGCCTGGGCTTTTGAAACCTCAGTAACACACCCTCAGTAACACACCTCCTCCGGAAGGCCACACTCACTCCAACAAGGCCACAGCCTCTCACCCTGCCCCCCAAGAGTTCCAGTAACTGAGGACCGAGAACTGAAACCAGTGAGGCTAGGAGTGCCATTCTCATTCAAGCCAGCACAGACTGCTTCTCAAAAATGTAAATACAGAACTAGTACATGGCCCAACAATACCACTCCTGCGCACATAACCAAAGAGTTCACCTGGGGTTTTTTTTTTCAAGCAGCGAAACATCACATAAGCTGTAGCTTTACCAGGAACCACAAACCAGGCTCTGGGACACTTCCGCCAAGGAAAACCAGCAAAGGACAAGCACGGGCTGCCAACAGCAACAACCTCTGTGGTTAGGATGTCTTCAGTCTTTGCCCACATTCTTGTTCTTAGTAAAACCGCATTTGTCCTTGGAATAATACGAACCTCAAATATCAAGACCCATCAGCAGTCTCTAAAGGCCGCAGTGGCTGCACCTCTCCAGAGGTCACACCTGAGGTAGCAACAGCAGCTTAAGGAACACAGGGTCCAAACGAGGCCACGGGAAAGGCAGGCAAGCATGGGAACCCATGTGGAGCTTACACCTACATCTCTGAGCAGCTCTGTGATCACTGTGGTGACCAGTGATCACAGAGATGACAGCAAGCTGGGAGCGCAGGGTGGTACCAAAAGATCACGCGGCGCGCCTTTTAAATAAAGAAAGACACAGTCGAGTGACTTCCAAAGACAAAACTGATATTTCTGGTATCAGCAAGAAGCTAACTAACATGGCAGGGACAGCTGGCCAATCAGGTAACAGGCAGGGGAGTTGGCAGCAGTCACCATGCAGGTGTTCAGTGAGGCGGCAAGTAGGACGAAAACAACTCAATTAATTCATTGTGCATCCCTGTCCAGCAGAGCCCGGAGATAAGCCTGAGGTACGATGGCGGTGAGAGACCCACTCTGCAAATGGTGGGGCTGATAAAATACAAAGTCACACAAGACTGACTCTGGCAAGCTCTTTCCAACTGGCGGCCAGGAATAAACAAGGAAGAGCAATGGACTGTGCCTCACGAAAGCCACTCCTTTCTAATGAGGGGCTCTCCCCAAGAAAGCACAGGGAGAAAGACAGGCGAGATGTAAAAGCCAACAGCAGGGCAACGGGATCACCCTCATTTGTAACCTCCTCGAGGTGCGAGACTCTGCCAAGCTGAGACTTGACACCGCACACAACAGGCCAGCCAAGCGTCAGAATGTGCTAGCAAAAAATTAGATGCAAGAGGTATCTCCACACAGCCAGGAAAAGAGAAAGAGTTTAAATTGAGGTAAGAAAAAACAAGGGTGATCAGAGGGGAGTCCCCCACACACTCCCCCACCCCCGCTGCAATGCTGCAACCAGCACCACCACTTGCCACTCAACCTCAAAGGAAGCAAGGCACTGGCAGTGAGACACAGAATGTGTGAGGCAGCAGGTACCCACAGCAGATGTACAACACCCTGGTTTCCTAGAGAAGATGCTAAAGAAAGTGCATAAACTGATAACATGGCCACTCCATGGCATGTTTGAGGGGAAAGTGTTTATTGTGGATAGAGGGTGAGTACACCCGGGGGCAGCTGAAAGAATTCAGAGCAGAGAGAAAAAGTAGCAGACTGTCCCTGGCCAGCACACACTGGGCCTGGCCAGGAAAGAAGCAGGAGCAGAGAAGAGGAGGTGGAGAAGAAAGATGAAGGCACAGAAAGGACCAGGAGAGTGCATAGCCAAGACAGCAGGATGATAAGGAGGATGAGGCGCTGGGGGAGGGAGGCCCGCAAATTACAAAAGCTTAGGGGCAAGGAGCCAGGAGGCCAGCATGGACTCTGAAATATGTATCGAGTACTTGTGACACTGAGGGAGCCTGGAGGCCAGCGTACCTTTAGTGTGCTAATAGTCATGGCAGACAGCCATTTGTCCCTTCTACCACTGATAAGGGCAACGGCTCTCTTGGTAAAAGGGAACCCTTTTCATGCATTCCTGAGGAAAGCTGCCTTCTTTCTAACCACCAGAATCTCTGGAAATGGAGTTTTCATTGGACCTTACAGGGGGGCTCGGGACAGATCACCCAGCAGCTAAAATTCTTGCCACCAAGTGTGACCCGAGTTCAGATTTCCCTGAGCTCATGTAAATGCCAGCTGGCTGTGGTAGTCCACAAGCTGGCCTGCAAGACTAGTCATACCAGAGAGCCCTGCTCAGGGAATAAGGTTGAAGATTGGTCAGGGGTGACTCCCACCCAACACCCATCTCGGCCTTCCATGTTCATGAACACTCATGTGTACACACACACACACACACACACACACACACACACACACGTGCATGCGCAAATGGAACAAGAAAAGACGAAAAAGCACTCACCCAAATCACAGAGTGGGAGTCCGGAGTCTTAGACTGGCTAAAAGTTTGCAAGCTTAACCCCCGGCTCGTCTGCAGGAACACTATGATGCTTCCCAGTGTGGGGAAGAGACACTATTTCAGCTAAACTTCAAGAAAAAGCTGCTTGTCATTGGCTAGTTCTCCACACGCACCACCGTTACCTCCTCAAATGCACACACATGTGCGCGCGCGCACACACACACACACACACACACACACACACACACACACACACACAAAGATAAAGAACAGAACTCTTTCTCTTTTAACTTTAGGGGGGAAAGTTCACGACACCCAAGGCTAAGCTACAGAGCCGAGGAGATCCAGGCTTGAAAACAAGGGCCGAATCCTGAATCCCTGCACATGCCTCTTCCCCAAGCCCCGAGGGAGTATGTTTGGGTGGTCCACTGTGGCCTTGGTACACTGAGAGCTGCTAAGGCTCAGAGAATGACCTCGGAACCCTGCGTTTGCCAGAACCAGAGAGCGCACTGTACCCACTGGGCTGGGTACAAAGCCACCCGGTTCCCCTGACAACAGCTGCCCTGCTGTAGAAAATAGGAAGCGTCAGGCTCCTGGTTGATATTCTGTTCTCCCTAAAGTGCAAAACCAGGACATTTCCTCACCACACACCTGCTCCTCTGCAACAGCACTTCCCTTCGTGGCCACAGCCTAACCACAGATCAACCTTCAAGTTCAGGTAGAGAGTTCTGGAAGGGGGCCCCCTCAGGGGTGGCGTGGCCCCATCTGTACCCTGAAACCCAAAGTGAGTCACATCATCTTTCTTAATACTACATGCAAAACCAAAGGTCAACAGCTGGTATTACAGATGTTAGGCACTGGGCCAAAGGCTTGTGGCTTGAGCCAGCTCAGCTCATCGCCGGTGTCTCTGAGCTAGGCACTGTTCTCACAGCCAGCTTCAAGACGGAGCGGTTATCCTAAGTCACATGAGAACCTGTATGCAGGTTTCTCAAGCGTCACAGCCCAAGCTCTTAACTGCCGCACGCTCCTCAGTGTAGCCTTTGCCCTCTGAGGCACCGGTGAGGCTGTAAAATAAAATGACAATGGGCAGATTCCCCCACGTGGGGCATCATGTGGAAGGGCCAATGAGGGGTCCAGGAAGCAAAAAGCCCCAGGGAGTGAGGAAATGCAGGTGAGCTAGGGAAGAAACGATTCCTGGGAAACATGAGTGAGCCCTCACAAGAACACGCGTGTGCTGTGACTCCCCTATCTCCTCTGCAGCATCTGCCCACTCTTCCCTGGTTGGAGGATGCATCTTCTGACAGACAGGGCCGTCCCTGCACATGCCATGCCCTAGCTGAAGCCTAAGTCCCCATATCTGAGGTGGTAGTTCCAGCTCCCACCGTTTTCCTGCTTTCTTTAGTCAGCAAGCTAAGGTATGACCCTCTTTCTGGTCCCTCGTGGGAACCCCACTCTGCAAACTGACCTGAACGCTTCTCTGGCTATTCTTCCAGCAATAAGGAGTTTCCCAGACAGACCCGCCAATCAGCTGGGCAGGCACACAGGTAGCTGATGGGCGCAGGTGGGTAACAGAAGTTTAGGGCGCGTTAAAGGAGACACACGGCCCTGCGCCCCGCTGCAGTACTCTCACAGAAGACTATGCTTGCAAATGGTCTCCTTTACAATTAATTAAGACTCAAAAGTCACCACCTCCACCACCATCCCTCCAAGACCCACCCTCTGTGGGAAGAGTGTGACCCTCGGCTTAGGCAGGCTCAGGATGTGAGGCTTCTCTGCCCTGAAGGATTGTGAGTTTCCCTGAGTTAAAGGGAGTTAACTCAAGACCACATGGCAGATATATATAGCACTGAAACCCAAAGGCTAAACACTGTGGGTTAGTTTCCTGGCTCCCTGTACTTGCCTAGAGTAAAAGAAAGAAGGGTGAGTGGTCTCTGGGGAGTTCTCACTAGACCGTAGGAAAGGTAAGAATAAATCTGTTCACTGTGTGGGAGTTGTTTTGAAAAGAGGCCAAAGGGCCTTTAAAGTGATCTCATGATGACTAGTCAGGAAGTAGCAGAGTTCAAGGTGCAGGTGACCAATGCATATGCTTAATCAAGGTGCAGGTGACCAGTGTGCATGCTTAAAAGGCTGTTTCTACAATGCTGTTTTGCCTGTCATGTTGTCTCACATCTGTAATCCTAGCAGCCAGGAGACTGATGCAGGAGGATCACCATGAGTTCAAGGCCATCCTCGGCTATAGAGTAAGAACCTGTGTCGAAGAATAAATAAACTGAGGCCAACAAGATGACTCAGCAGTTAGGAGCACTGGTTGCTCTTCCACAGGACCCGGGTTTGAGTCCCAACGCATATATGGCGGCTTCCAACTGTCTATAACTGCAGTCAGGGCACCTGATAGTACCCTCTACTGGCCTCTTCATGTACTGCACACATGAGATAGAGTCATATGCAAGCAAAACACTGACACATCTAAAATTTAAAAAAATAAAATTAATTATCTATTTCTCTCTTGTCCCTTCACTCTTCAAGCCCTGGCCTGAAGGGCTGAAGACCTTCAATCATGTGGCTACCATGTTTTCCTTGAACGGAAGGTCCTGGCAGCTAAAAGCACGACCCCCAAACTAAAAAGAACAGGTATTCTAGCCTTCGCCCTATTGTTGTGATAAACACCATGACTAAAAATGGCTTAAAGGAGAAAGGTTTGTTTCACCTTACAGGTTACAGTGTATCATCCAAGAACCCAAGGCAGAGACTCAAGGCAGGGCCTTCAAGCAGAGGCTACGGAGAAGGCTCCAGGCTCATGGCCAGCCATCTTCCTTAAACAGGCCAGGCTACCTGCCTCGGGAGAAGGTGCTGCAGGCTGACCCACTGGAGGAAATTCTTCAGCTGAGGTTCTTTCTCTTCCCATGTGTGTCAAGTTGATAACAATGGCTATCCGTAACAAACAGAACCGGCCATGAAATCAGGGTTGCACGCAGACACTGCCCTGCAAACGCTGGCAGAGTAGATGGTTCCCACTCCCCTCAGGGAAAGGAGGTGGCCTCGCGTCTTGGCTAGTGACTTTCCTAAGAGAAGGTGGTGGAAAACTAAAGACAGACAGCAACGCACTGGTTGGGTCCTATGATTCCCGTACACAGTCATTTGTAGCTCACCATTGCTTCTTGAGCATGTTATTACTACAATTTATAGGATATGACACAGCAAGGGTATGTAGCCAGCCCCTGTTCACAAAACCCGGGAATGCTGGGAGGGGATGGCTGCTCCTGATGGAGCCGACTGCTGGGACCAGCAAACCCAAGGCAGCTTCTGAGGAGCCGGTCTCACTGACAACACCCGTTGGTTTTAAACAGACAACCTCTTCAGATTTTTGGTTTTTTTAAGGAAAAACTTTGAGAATCCTTTTTAAATAACTGTTTCTACTTTGCTTCTGTTTCAAGTTGGTAGTAGCTGCTCATACCCGGCTTGCTGTGTGCTGAGCCTAAAGAATCTTTTAGAGGAAACTACAGCATAAAGAAAGCAGGCTGTCTAAGTGCTGGGTTACCAAAAAAATACACCTGTAAAATGGGGACAGATGGTGGTGGCTCTGAGGAACGCTGGCCAATACCTGGGCAGACTGCCTCCAGGTTCTAACACGCCAATCAACGCAGAGCGTAATCAACATGGAACAGCAATCCTCTTTTCGGGACTCTGCAACCAGCTTGGGGGACAAAGCCGGAGAAGAAGATGAAACACCCAAGCACTGCAAACCTGCTCCTCAAGCCTGCAAGACGGCAGGAGGGGCTGAAAGGGTGGATGGCTGGAGCACACTGCGTTAGTGTGAACAGTGCAGGGTCCATACCATCCTCACTCGGGAGGCTAAGGTAAGGACACCAGGAAAAACAGCAAAGCAAGAGAAAAGTCATTGAAGGGTGGACAGAGTCGCAGCCTCACACTAACTCAGCTAACAGTACCTCCTGTGCCCTGTGGGCAGGTCCCCAGTCCCTGGAGCCATCCTTCCTCCGAGGAAGGCCAAAACAGGCCGCAAATCTCAACCATGTAGTCATCCCACAGAGGGTATCAGTCTTCAAAAAAAAAGGCTAGACTCCTGCTGGGTGTGGTGGCACGCATGCCTGTAACCCCAGCGCTTGGGGAGGCAGAGGCAGAGGCAGGGGGGTGTCTGAGTTCAAGGCCAGCCTGGTCTACAAAGCCAGGACAGCCAATACAAGACAAGCAGAACTGTGTGGGTGTATTTGGCTCCACTGTTTCCACACACAGGCATGTGAGCAAATGGCTCACGGGGAAGAGAAAGCAAATACTCGCTTTCCAAGGCGGCTATGAGGGTTTGGCGAGGGGAGCCGCAGAAAAAGCTCAGCACGCAGCAAATCAGCGACAAACAGCTAAGCTACTGCTTAGAAAA
Source organism: Acomys russatus (assembly GCF_903995435.1). Classification (NCBI taxonomy): domain Eukaryota; kingdom Metazoa; phylum Chordata; class Mammalia; order Rodentia; family Muridae; genus Acomys; species Acomys russatus. Next base: position 11,009,864 of record NC_067150.1, on the reverse strand, counting down.
GACGCAAAGTGAGTTGCTACAAAAATAAACTTGATTTCTCAGATGATTTCATGCAGTTCGTGAGGATCAAGGATTTTTTCAGAAAACTCGGGGAAGGAAGGAAGGACCACCGCACCCGCCACCCTGCTTCCAGAAGGGTTCCGAGGCCACTCTGCTGTTGCTCCCCCGAAGGCCTGAAGGGTCCTAGCGTGCCCTACTCCAGCATCTCCACTCTCCATAAATACACCCTGACACCAAGCAGAGTGCTTACAGCCAGTCTCCTGGGCAAATGAGGGCAGCTGGATCTTCTCTGGAAATTAAACATCCGTGGAGCACAGCCACACTCGGTTCCCAACAGGTATCCGTGACCTACTTACCTCCAGTACCAAACCAGCCTCAAGCAGAAACCAAGTGGAGAGTGAGACAGGGTCGCTGACTCCAGCAGAGCCCGGCATAGACTGTCCTCTGTGTCACATAAAGCATACAGCAGAGACGACTCAAAAGCCAGCTCAAGGTGCTGAGACAGGCAGCCAGCTGCAGACTGCTGAAGCGAACAGTGGCTGGAAAGCAGAGTGAGAGAAGAGGCATGCCAATCGCTCGTGCCCTCTGACTCCCCAGCAAAACATCGCCGCCTAAGCAGACCAAGGGTCATCATCATCCTTCTGGCCGTGCCTGCCCATGCTCCTGAAGCCATCCCCCTCCTAACTGTGGCTTCCCTCATGAAACCAGGGCCGCTAGGACAGCAACTCCCATCTTTTCTCTAGTTGTTCTTCAATGTCTTACACACAGTGGGTCTACCAAGGTGAGCCCCTAAACGCACATGCACGCACACACACACACACACACACACCACACACACATGACGGGGGAGGGGAGGGGAGGGGAGAGGCGGGGAGAGAGAGGGAGGGCTCTTAAACTCTGAGCCATCTCTACAGCCCTCATTTTCTCAATTAGACATCACTTTCAAAGATGGGTGCTTCCTTCTACAAACTAACTTACCTTCATTGTCTGGGATTAAGGTGTGTGTCACCACACCTAGACCTAAGCTCTTCTTTACCTGAAACAGACTCTACACCAGGCTGGCCTTGAACTCAGATCTGCTTGCCTATGTCTCCTGGATTAAAGGTGTCTTTGTATTCCAGGCAGATCACACAGACCTAGAAAGAAGGTCTTTGGATGTGATCTCTTGCCAGAGCAGCCATGTTTTAAATTAAAATTCCTCTACACAGGAAAAGAGCAATATTTACATGCACACATACACACACATACACCTGCAAGTGCGTGCGCATGCACGCATACACGAGCACACATACACACAGGTGGGGGTGGGGTGATGGAGTGAGAGAAAGAGAGACAGAGACAGAGAGAGACAGAAAGAGCAACAGAGCACAGCTCCCAGCCACCCCCTCAGGGTCAGAGAACAAAGCAAGACTGGGCTTCCAACAAGCCAGCCAGCCAGAGAAGGACACTGTATTCTAGTACTGTCAAGCAACAGGACTGCAAGGTGATCTAAATGACAATTAGAGTCAACAGAGGAAGGTGAGTCTCACAGTGGCTCTAAGAGACTTGCCAAGGTAAGCTGCAGTAAAACCTCCGAGCATGGAGCAGTAGGTACACAATCCTGGGTACACAGGGGAATACTCCACCTCTTTAGCCAAGCAAGGGCAGAGGCAGCCTGCCAATGGCAAAGCAGAGCAAAGCTAAGCAGGGCCAGCACCTTCCCAACCCTTCTGACCTAACGGCCTCCTCCACCTCTGGGCTCAGCACCCTCCCCACCCAGCAATCCTCCTCCTCTCTGGCCTTAGGTCAGAACACTGCCCTAAGCACTGTGTGCCTGAATCCCCATCACACAAACTACTTGAGAGCCCTGGGGTTCACTCAGCACTCTCCCCCAGTGCTCTGTTCTAGTAACTGCCACCATGCAAAGAAGGGAGTAAAAGCAACATTTCAAATGTATTTACTGTGTACGTATGTGTGTGCATGTGTATCTGCCATGGCATAACTGCAGGCACCTCTAACTCAACTCTGTTCTGCTCTAAGCTGTTCTGCCAGCACAGGAGAGGTTCTTTACGGGACACTCAAAAACCAGGCAATTGAGCTGAGATGGGGCTTGGTTCACAGAGTGCTTTACCAAGCCAGCACGAGGCCTTGGGCATCTCCAGCAGAGCATCACAGAACTGGGCATGGTGGCACACGTGAGGCACAGAGACCAGAGGATTTGAAGTTCAAGGGGAACCTCGGCTATACAGTGTGTTAGAGGCCACCTGGGCTACAGGAATATTTTGAGATCCTTATCTCAAAATAAAATAAGGGAGGGAGGGAGGGAGGGAGGAAATGAGGCAAGCATGAAGGCTGAGGCACAAACCTTTGGACCCCCAAGTTCAATGCTTGCTCTCTGAAATCACGCAGACTCACTGACCTCACACATCTCAGCGGCAGGGCACTCTCCTGCCCCAGGCCACTCTATCTGCTACATGATTCTGCAGACAGAGTCCCAGCAGGCAGCCTGTACACTTCCGCCTTCTCAGCAACATCAGAGACACAATGATCACCAGCTTCAATTCCACAAAGCCAGGCTGACCGACACAGCCCTGACCAACACACAACCCCAACGCTGCAAGTCTCAGGAGAAACACACACAAGTGAATGCTCTGTACAGTCGGTGCTGGGCTAGCACAGGGTAAGACCCAGGGACTCCACGGCCACCATCCAGAGAGCCCAGTAAGTAGCTATCAGTGATGCACTCAAATATGGCCTCTGGGACTTACTGTGACCTTCATCAGTAACTCTGCTCGAATCTCAGCTTTCTCAAATATAAAATGACAAGTTCGGGAAAGGATCTCACTTTCCTGAGAGACTTAATGGCCCTGAACTGTATACATGAAAAGTTGAAAAGGTCAGGAGTAGGGAGCTGGAGAGATGGCTCAGGGGCTAAGAGCACACCCCGCTCTTCCAGAGGACTTGAATCAGTTCTCAGCACTTATATGAGGCAGCTTACAACCACCTGCAACTCCAGCACTAGAGGGGTCTGACAGCTGTGGACACAGATAAAAATAAACAAAGCTGGGCATGGTGGGCATGCTTTAACCCCAGCACTCAGAGGCAGGCAGATCGCTGTGACTTTGAGGCCAACCTTTGAGGCAACTCCAGCACAGCCAAGGCTACAGAGAGATACCCTGTCTTGAAAAACCAAAAAAGCTAGGAGTGATGGCACACACCTATAAAACCAGTACTTGGGTGGTATGGGCAAAAAGATCACAAGTTCAATCCTGTTTGGACTATTTACAAAAAAATAAATAAGTAAATAAATGAAAGGTTAAAAGGGAAATTTTTGTGCTATTTATACTTTATCACAATAATAACTATAGGCTAATACTTATATTATTATAAATAGTTTTAGCAGTAGGATTACATGAGATATTGTAAAGGCATGCCTTACAATGTCTGGTACCTACTGACTTCTACTAAGTCACAATTTATTGTTAATATTGATTTTTTTTTTTTTTTTCCGTTTTGGTTTTTCGAGACAGGGTTTCTCTGCGTAGCCTTGGCTGTTGTGGACTCACTCTGTAGACCAGGCACCTGCCTCTGCCTTCTGAGTGCTGGGATTAAAGATGTGAGCTACCGTGCCCAGCTCCAATATTGATGTTTTTTTACCATAAACAACATAAAAGAAACCACATCTGGGCTTGATATGTACGTTGTTTGGTAGAGTGCGGCCCAGCATTCATGAAGCTCTGAGGTAAGGACTCAGCACTGCATACCACGATAGTACACTCCTGTCATTCCTGCACTTGGCAGGAGGAGGCAGGAGGACCAGAAGATCAGGGTCACCTTCAGCTACGCAGCAGGTGTGACACCAGCCTTACACACATGAGACCCTGTCTCGAAAAGAAAAGAAGGATGCAACGTTCCAATAGAGAGATAACCACATTTTAGTATTTCTCCTACACAAATGTATTTCTCAACAAATTTACAATGTAATATATATACACAATCTTGTAGTCGTGACCCATTTTTTTTCTTACTTGAGTTATGAAAACAATCCCCATAAACAAAGGGGCCTTTGTTCAAGCCAAGGGCAGAAAGTTCTGTGAAATGTGAGAGAACAGAGATTAGCTGAGCAACTGCAGCCACCTGCTTCCTGTCACATGCCTCCCTCCCAAGCACCACTGCCTAGGAAGCAAGGAACCCTGGAGGCCAGGCAACAGGGGAGCTGTCATGGAGTCCTAGGGACGCTGGCCATGGCTTCTAGGAGAGTCCAAACATGCCAGGCTCCCACTGGGTAGAATAGTCCCACCCTCGATGAGTCCCCACTTAGATGAGGTGAGGCCAAAGAGCCACCCAATCAGGAGGGAGGGGCCCAAGGAAGAGAGAGGATGACTCCAGTCCCTGTATCCACCCTGCAGGTTAAAGGTGAGGCTACAAAAGCAGCCAGCTCAGGAGAAGCTCTCTGCAGGGAGCTCCAGGATGTGACTTCTGTGCTGTCCCACAGGACAGGGTGGGGTTTCCAGTGACAATGCTGGCTTCTGAGTCACCCATGCTCTGGCAAGCAGCCCGAAGTAACTTCCTCAAAGCAGCAGGAATGAGGACAGAATTTCACTTTGTGCTACGGTCCAAATCTGGGACTCAAAGCTCCGACCTCATAACATGCAATAAGCCTGGAGCTCCCAGAACCTGTCAGAGCCCACATCCAGTACTACCAGCTCCAACTAAAGTTGCTTATTTACCAAGCGCTCAGGACAGAGACAAAAGCCACCCCACGGCTCACGATGAGGCTGATGCACAGGTACACATGAACGCCATCTGGCTACGCGACCAGGGTCCTCGCTGTAGATATAACCCAGAAACAACACTGGCCCTGTAGCCACTACAGGACACCACCAACTCCAACTTCCAGCAGTCTCTAGTAAAAAAAAAAAAAAAACACTGCATTTTTAAAAAACCATTCTTCTACGAAAGCCCCTCAGATGTGCTAGGAGAAACCGCCCCCAAAACAACCCTGGAGAGGGAATCACACTTTTACAAAATGCATGGGTAGTTTACAACTTTCACTCCATAGAGTGTTGTGCTGGGGGGGGGGGGGTGTCTGGAGAATGAGTGTGTATCTCCCTACAGGCAGCTGCTCCTGACACAGGCAATTCTATTTCTATCTCCATTTACGCATAATTATCATCTAAAACCATGTTCTCCACAGGGGCCTGGGCAGCAGCACCATGCAGAAAACCTTCTAGCATGGGTGAGCTCTGGCACCCCCTCTGTGAGTGAAGGAAGCAGGCCCACTCATGGCCCACCCCTCAGGGCCCTTCTTCACACAGTGTCAGGCCCTTTCCTTCGGAGACTACAAGAGGAAATCCCTTGTCAGGCGAGATGGCATCCCTTCAGCTCTGAGTTATTTCCTCAGCACCGGCCTCAGGCCGACCAAGCAGACTTCCACCTGACTCCCTTCTTTTTAATGACAGGAACTTGTTTTTATGAGAACTTTGTGAGTTACAAAGTGAGAAGGCCCTGGGCTCACGGACAAGACCACAGGGCAGCTCAGCTCTCTCCACAGGTCTCCACGGACCGTCCTGCATTTTCAAGGCTAACCAGGACCCAGGAACCAAGGGAGCTGCACCGTGACTTTGCAACTTGCAACTTGGATGCTGAACTGAATTTGCACACTGACCTCAGCATTTCCAGCATCTACCTGAGGCAGTGCCCACCTGAATTGTCAGTACAGTGTCCGCCGCTCTGAAATGGATAGGCTAGGTCCCACAGGACCAGGGAGTGGAAGGCCATGTAACTCACAGTAGAACGGCTTTGTTTGCTCTTTCCACGCCCACACATGCCACCCAAATCTTATCCTCACGCATGTAGCATGTGTGAGGGGAGGTGGGTGGGTGAAAAGTCAGGAAAGTGCGGAGATCTGTGGTGGATACAGAATTAACTCCTTCCTTTTAAAACCTATAAACAAAATACCTGGGTACGTGTACACTCACACACACACATATTGGCTCTAGCTCTAAGGAACAACCCTAATACAACAAAACTAAGTCTTGCACTAACTGCTTGTTCTGTGCCTCCGGAAACCCTTACATGGAAAGGTAAGGAGAAGCCCAGGTGACGGCAGATGACAGCAGAGGCCAGGAACACCAAGGAGCCCACCACAAGCTAGGATAAAGAAGAAGGAGGCGGCTCCCTCAGAGCCTGAACACTGGGGCAGAGTAAACTTGCATTGCTCAGGCCATGCCTCGGTGCTTTATCCCAGCAGCCCTAGGAAACCAGCACACTGACAAAGTCCTGTAGCTGGCAACTCAACTGGACCGGGGCCTTGGCTTCTTTCATCCGCTGTAAGAACCCCACAGCACGTACAGAGAACACTCAGTAAACCTTGCTGGGTGAATAGCAACCGCTCTAACAGGAGGAGAGGCCCCATGCAGAGGCTAATGTTCTAGCTTCCCTTGGAGACAGGCAGCCAGCTCAAGAACTGGCCTGGGAACTCATTCATCCAGTTCACAACACTAACTTCCCACAGGTGGTGACCTCCTGCCTCCAAAAGAGCTGCTACTGTAGTGACTGCTGGGGGCCAGGGGCAGGATCCAGGCTTGGCCCTCCTTTCCCAGGCACCTTGGCCCTGGGGTCCCAGTGTCTTTCTCTGTCAAATGCAGCATGTAATAAAAGCCAATCAATCTGTTCTCTGCAGGCTAGCCACGGCTCTTTTTAATTTAGGCTGGTCCAGACCCACTGCGAGGCTTTGATTCTACTGACTTTTTTTCAGGCAATACCTTTGGCACCTCCTGCACCCCTCTCAAGTCTCTCTTGTAGCACAGGCCAGTATTACTCCATTTTGGTTTGGGGCTTTTTTGTTGGTGGTGGTGGTGGCGTGGGGGCGGGGGGGGGTTGAAACAGGGTCTCTCCTTGTAGCTGTAAATGTCTCTGTAGCCCAGCCTGGCCTTGAACTCAGAGATCCCCTGCCTCTGGGGTGTGCCCCCTCACTCCATTTGTACCATTAACTCTCACACATCATCCAGACTCACGTCCAAGCCTCTGGGACTGAAACTCTGCCCACTACCTTGGATGTCCTGCATCTCTCTGGGCCACACTGGCCCCAGACCACGTGCTCACTCATGAAGCATGGCTCGCAGCAGGGCTGTCTTTTCCCCAGGTAGACACTAGCACCCTGGGTGTTCTGCAGGCCTTGGGGACCACCTTCTCCACACTCCCCCTGTAGGCCTCAGATATCCAGATGAAATAAACCATCAGCAAACAAATTAGGGGCCTTGCATGAACTTGTCGGTATGTGTACACACACACACACACACACACACACACACACACACACACACACACACGGTATGTGTGTACATGCACACTCGTGGTGCAAACACTACCACCACGAGCGACTAGGGAGAAGGAAATCCCATATACAGCAGCCTGGGTGCTGCTGTTAGGAACACAAACGTGTGAGCTTGGTAGTCAGGCAGCAGTGAGCTGGACAGACAATCACCTCCCCCTCCTCTCACCTCAAGGCATCAGTTGAGCCTGAGCGTTAGAGCCTCAGGGCAGTAAACGACACGCCGGTATTGTCCACAGCTAGAAATAGGTAACTCGTGGCAGCGTGCAGAAGATAGGAAGAGTCACCTCAGAACAAGCAGAAGGTCTTCCAGCACTTGGTGTCTCTAGAAAAGGCCTTTGTACCTGGGGCACAGCTGTGCACATAGGAGTTGTTTACTGGAAAAGCATGGGTTGAGATGAGATGCCTAAGTTCCTCTCCTGCAAGGCTCCCTGACACCCCTCCACCTGCACCCCGTCTCTACTCCCATCTGTTTCTAGACAGCTACCGATCTTCAGAGCTAGCCCTTTCAACACTAGCACGCTATAGACATTTCCTATGGAACCAATCAAATGGTCAGTCATTCACTTGAAAGCGTTTCCTGGGCGTCTACTGGAGATGGCTTGGGAGTTAAGGGTGCTTGCCACACAAGCCTAACCACCTGAGTTGGATCCCTGCAACCGATAGAAAGGTAGAAAGAGAAACCCAACTCCACAGAGTTTTATTCTTAACCTCCACGCAAGCGAGGTACCCACCATGCACACGAATGCGTGCACATGGGAGCCATGTGAGCACACTCACACACATCAATTAAACATTTAAAACCAGTTACTAAGGAAAGGAGTTTACAAACAGAAGAAATGACTTCAGTCACTGAGTACCTGTTGGGTAGATGTCAACACTCTTATAAAGAACTCACAGAATCCTCACAATCTCCCTGTGAGTTATGACCTAGATGTGCCTGGATCCGCTGTGAGGAAACTGAGGCTAGGACAAGGACTAACTTTGCTCTAGTGCCATGACAGGACAGGCTTGGCCCTCCCCTGTGATGAGGAACGAGCAGGAGCCAAGTTCTGAAAAAGCAGAGCTCAAGTCTTTTCCTCCCGCCTCTGTCCCCACCATCCCTGCTCTGACCCCACCTGAGCAGCAGAAGATTGAAATGGTCCAGTAAGTCAAAGCTTCCTTCCCAAAGTCCCTGTCCCACACTGTGGGGACAGCTGAGGAGTCAAGCTGCCATCTGCTATCAGCCTGCTAGCTACCTGCTAAAGCTCCAGAGTCTCTCCCAAAGACCTCAGTACCTGGCAAACTGTCACAAATGTCCCACACAACAAGCCAGGGGCAGAGGTGGTGGCCACACGGCAGGAAGAACATCTGGCCCACACAGACTCTCCCCCAGGCTTTGAAAACACCACAGCATCTGGTTTTAGGGTGCAAGGTCTCCTGAAAACCCAGTCTCAATTGGTACTTACCCACACCTAGTTCCTCAGGGGAACTCTTCAAGACATATTCAGGGACTTTACACCAAATTCCAAGGGTCTTGCTGTCATACCTAGCCTCTGGCAGAAGAGGAAAGAATGTGAAACCAGGCCTGGCTCCCAGGTGCCACACCACTCCGCCTGGTGACTCGGTGCTTATGCCACCCTAAGCAGAGCCGAGCAAGGTCTCTGTGAGCTTTATTTGGTGATTTCTAGAGGCCCGCCCACTATGCAGAGGTAAGATCTCACACTGAGATCCTGAGGCTGAGCCTCAGCTTTACCGGTAGCCAACAGAAAGCTTATGAAACAGCTGAGTTCTTCCCCTCAGCATAACGTCAGCAGCCCGCAGGAAAACTGGCAAACTTGTAAACTGTAGCAGAATCAGGAGCTCTGAGTGCACCATGTGGGTGCTGCTGCTGCGATGTGCTAAGTGATTGTAAACGTCTGACAAATCAGTTCCAGTCTTAGAGAAAAGCAAGCATATTAATGCATGTACAGTGGACAGGAAAGAGGAAAAACCTCATGAGCTAGCTCATCTGTCCATCAACAGGAAACCAGTTCATAAACCGATACACCTACGTAGGGTACATATTTTGTAGAGAAAAGCTACACGCATGTAAATAACCTCACGGTATATTATAAGGACCAGGAAAGCAGTGGCACGGTGCACACAATCAGATGTATGCTTGTAAAAGAAACGTTTATGTCCGTGTGTCTAAATAGGCTGGCAAATGGCTTCAGGATACTCATGCGACTGCAAAAGCCAGTTACTGCTGAGGGCTTGACAGGGAGGAGGCATCTGGGACAGGGTCGCTGGCTGTCAACACGGCTGCTCTCCTCCTCCACACTCTTTACATGGGAAGGCGGGGTTCGGGAGCAGACACTCACATACCACCCGGACCATCCTAGAAGAAAGTGAATAGCCTCACTGCAAACACTGCCACCCAAAGAGATGCTCCTTCCAGCAAAAGTGCACCACACATCAGGGTACGTCCCCACGTTGCGCTCTAGGAGGAACTTAAAAAGGCCCGAGCCTAGTTTCTGAGCCTCTGACAAGGGTCAAATTGGGACTGACAGGATGAAGAGGGCAACACGACTGCAAGAAGAGCTGAGCTCCTGAGAACACACAGGCCTCTCCTACCCTCGGCCTGCCATCCCCAAATGCTCCATCCCTATGTGTACCACCTTCCTGCAGCAGAGGGGCAGTCTTCCACCATCACCCTCAAAGCATCTCCCAGGCAAGCCACCAAAGGGGTCTGGCCAAACTCCTTCCCGACAGAGGCGCTGGGTGCCAGTGCCTGCCTTAGAGGGAGAAGCAGGACTGGCAGAGACGCCTGCTCGGTGGAGTCCCTCCACTCCGGCAAGCAGCCCAGGAATCTTTTCCCTCACTTCTGAACCCAAACTGCATCAGTATACAAATCAGAGGACTCTGCCAACAGAGCAGCGTTAGCGCGGAAACAGATAAATCAGCGGTATCCTGGCTAAATGTACATTTATTCTTCTGCCTGCTTGCCAGAGCCACAGCACTGCTGCAGATTTAAACATTTGATAAATATCTCTTCTGCTTCTTGGTAATAATTAAAACAAACAGAACCCAACACACACACACACACACTTAAAAAAAAAAAAAAAAAGACAGCTAGGAGGTTTTGCTGCAGACATAAGAGGCAGGCATGACAGGTACCATTGTGATAGGAGCACTCTTCTGGAGCACGAGCCTTACCACCCAGACAAGAATGCTATACATCCTTGTACACAGTTGGAGGGACCAAAAAGAGGCACCTTGGAACGAGGATGCAAGGTCAACTCTTTAAAAAAAAAAAAAAAAAAAAGCAAGCAGTAAGCGGTGAGGCGGATCTGTACATGGTGTCTCGCCAGCAGAGGATGTGTCACACTCGAAGGAGCAGTGCAGTCCAACAGGTAACCCAACTGCTCCAAGAAGAGCCCCGATGAAGCCCCAGTCAACTCATCTCCTGCCAGAGCAGAACAAGAACCAACAGGAGCGCACTCCAGGAAACAGAAGGCCACGAGCAAGCTCACTACCATCTCTGGCACAGACAAGGGGAGATGACCCAAGACTGGCACACAGTGGGTTCCATGTGAGAATTCCAGTCACCGGACTGGCCAGGCTCTGCTGCACAGCCTGCAGCCTTTAGGGGACGATAACCACCACTCCTTAGAGTTGGCCGCTGCTCACCGTAAACACACCATCTTCTGTCTTCCCCGGCAATCCCACACAGGCACAGAGAACTGAGGACTGACCCTAGCGAGACTGCTTGGGGGCCTGCAACTACTGGAATGCAAACTTCTTGGAAGCCACGCTTTAGCCTTCTACCATGGTCCATTTGAATGCTCAAAGTATCTTCCTAAGTGGGGTTTGAGGAGCCCGACCTCAGTCCTGGCAAGCTCCTAGAAATGATAAGGCCCTTCAGGTCACACTCAGACACCTGTCTCTAGCTGGCAGCAAGATGCTTGCTACTGCAGGTGCCCTCTCAGCATCTCCAGGCTCAAAGCTCAAGGCTGTGAGAAGGATGAGGAACAGGAAGGAATGGCTCCACTCTGAACTCCATCATCCAGAAAGACCAAGATCTCCCCATCCACCATGCACCGTTTTCCCCATCACAGAGCCACAGTGTTATGTTTTTTTATGTGGGCGGCAATTTAAGCCCACTATATTAACGGACTCCTTTCTCGGCTAATTTCCATTTGCTGTGCTTCATACTCCACACAGCCCATTGAACAATCTCCCTTGATAAAGACTTGGCCCTCTCCCCTTGATGAAGCTCCCAAACTCCAAGACAAAGGCTCTAGCCTATCCTCGGCTGAGTGAGCACTGCCCTGCCTGCTCGGAACCCATGCGAGCATAAGCTGTGGCCTAAGACTGTTTGTTAGACACGCGTCTCTGAACTGTCACTGTGACAGCCTCTTACACTCGACAAGCATGCTTCTTAACAGTGGAGACATGACCAGCCTTTCACAGCTGTGAGACACGCGTATCTGTGAGCCATCACTGCACTATGCTTTGTGGATCGTCTGCTCTCAGGGTAGTGTGCATGTCATGACAGCTTAGCCCTCTCCACAGCTGTCCCCAGCCTGGTTCGGTAGATAGACTCTGCTCTCCTCACCACCTCTGCACCATCTATGAGCAAGAACAGACCCAAGAGAAGAGCAGAAGGCAAGCTCTGAGGTGCAGAACCAAGGGCACCAAAATGTGAAAGAAACCAACATCAACCAACTCATTGTTAGAACAATGTGAGAACCAGGAAGGAACACGTTAAATGGGATGTTCTGAGCCTCTCTGTTTCCAAAACTTAGGGGAGTGACATTTCAAAGACTCACAACGAAGACAGTTTTTTTCATAGTTTAAAAACTATCTTTTTTAATGAGTATCTTCAGAGAACTAGGAGGTACTTTCACAGACTGACTAGATCCTAATAAAAATCCTGGCACCCATCACAACAAACACCCTCTGGGAATTCAGTTACCTTTTTGGCACACAACTGACTACAGAAATTTGCTGATGTTGCCACTGAGGCAAGTCACAACCTGCCTAGAGTGCCAAACTTCAAAGCCCCAGTAGGCTCTTCAAGGACTAGGTGGAAAGTGGCCAGATGTCCTGCTCAGCCGCACACCTAACTGCATTCCCCTTCCACCGTCAGCCAGGCTCATCTCCTCCATGACCTGCCTGCCTCTGCCTTCTCACCTCATTCACAAGCCTCCAAATTCGGTCATCTTTCCCTGTCCAAAAAAAGCAGAGAAATCTAGAAAATAAGCAAAGAAAACCAGCTATAACCACATCCAACTTCCACGACAGGACCTGTCCTTTCTGGCTTCTGGTTTTGTTCAGTGCCTTCTTGAATCCATACATACATAGCCCAAGGCCCTGGAATGTTCTCTGTGAATGCTGGGATCGGTGTGAGGAGGCAAAAGCCGGAGGAATTATTCATAAGGACAAAAATGTACTTTAAAAAGCCTTTCTCCCCTGAGGACAATTCCTACTGGAAGACTTAATCAATCCCATTATCTGGAGTGCCTGAGCAAGGAGAGAGAGGAGGGGCCAGCCTTCCCCCAGCATTCGGCTCACAGGTGAGAGAAAGCAACATGGCTCAGCTTTTACACAGGCAGATCCCAGGCCAGAAGTGAGGCCAAGGGCTCAGGACGTACACCCAGGCCCCCTACATATTCCCAAGATCCACTTCCCAGGCAGCTTGCAGTGTCCCCCAGTACGTAAGGCCCAACATCCCAAGTGAGAGAACATGGTATGCTTCTTGTGCACGACCTTACTTAGCGGTTACAACCTTGTAGAGGGTAACAGCTCCTTTCCCATCTACTGCCAACGGCTCTCTGGGTGCAGAGAAGCTGCTGTGACAGACTTGTGCCTCTTGGCTTTGCTTTCTCCCTGGTGAACTGAAGCCCACTCTTCACAGAACCTAAAGAGCGCCAAAGGCTAGTGTCCAGATATAAGTGAGTATATACCACTTGACTCTTTCCGTTTCTGGGTGAACTCACTCATTATGATCATTTCTAGTTCGATCCATTTGTCCACAAATTCCAGGAATTTCTTGTTTTTAATAGCTGAATAGTATTCCATCGTGTAAATGTACCACAGTTTCTTTATCCATTCTTCTACTGAGGGACACTTAGGCTGTTTCCATGTTCTGGCTGTTATGAATAAGGCTGCTATGAACACGGTTGAGCATATGTCCCTGTTATATCTGGACACTAGCCCAAGGGGCATGTCCCATGAAAGTCTTCACTTACCAGGAAAGTGGGTCAGAGGGGTGGGCATCCTATTGGAACTTTACGTGAGAGAAGCATGGGAGAATGGGGAAATAGAAGGATCCAGAGGGTCCTAGAAACCTACAAGAAGAACATTATGATGGGCAGATTTGGGCCCAGGGGTCTTGCTCAAACTATGGCAGCAGCCAAAGACAACACGTGCAGTAAACATCAAACCCCTACCTAGATCTAGCCAATGGACAGGACATTCTCCACCATTGAGTGGAGAGTGGGGTCTGACTTTCACACAAACTCTGGTGCCCCATATTTGACCACGTCCCCTTGATGGGGAGGCCTGGTGGCACTCAGAGAAAGGATAGCAGGCTACTAAGAAGAGACTTGATACCCTATGAGCATATACAGGGGGAGGAGGTCCCCCTCAGTCACAGACATAGGGGAGGGGAATAGGGTTAAAGTGGGAGGGAGGGAGGGAGGGAGGAGAGGGAGGAATGGGAGGATGTAAGGGATGTGCTAAAAATTGAGACGTAATATGAATAAATTAATAAAACATTAATTTTTTAAAAGCACAGAAAGCTCAAATGGTAACTCTACTGAATACAGTGGCTTTTGTTTGTTAAAGTCACATTCACAGGTGTACCCACTACAGATATTTCAAGGACTGAATGTAAACTTAGTCAAGCACTTATGTTTTTAAGATATCATTATGGCGGGCGTGGTGGCGCACGCCTTTAATCCCAGCACTCGGGAGGCAGAGGCAGGCGGATCGCTGTGAGTTCGAGGCCAGCCTGGTGGTCTTCAAAGCGAGTCCAGGACAGCCAAGGCTACACAGAGAAACCCTGTCTGGGAAAAAAAAAAAAAAGATATCATTATACCACTCCCTTAAACCTTGAGAGATAACCATCTACTGCCACTTCCAAGAAACTACCAGTTTTTTGTTTTTCAAGGATAACTGAAAATGACATGGTCAAATCCAAGCCAGCGTGGGGCTGGAAAGCTGAAAATGGAGGTGGACAGGAAAGAGCACCGAGTTATGATAAAACAAGAAAATCCTCCTCACCTCCCAGCACTGATCATTAAGGAGCTGTTTGGCCCGGTCACTGCGATTCTGTGGCTGCCCCTCAGGACCCAAAACTTGTCTCCCCAAGTTCGGATGAGACACTGCGCTAGGAGTAACCGGGAGTAGTCACAGCCTACACTGCTACTTGAAACTATTTTTTTTTTAAATGGGCTACACCCAATTATACTGCGTGCCTATTTATTTACTACTTTCCCTTGAAAAGAAATCAGCTTAGTTTATAAGCACCACACACAACAGGATATCAGCCCACGACTTCTAAAGCTGGAATAGAAGAGATGGCATGGCCGCTGTGGCGGGAGTATCAGCCAGACGTAACTATTATGGGATCTGGGCAGGCCCTTCAGAGAAGGCCCCATGAAGCCAACAGAGCGACCACCCCCAGGCTTAAAGGCTAAAAAAAAAAAAAAGTAAGAAATAGTTCATGCCCTTGGGCGATATGTTCAGTACACCCTCAGCTTCACAGCACAAACAGGCAGCCCATAATACCCACTACCTGCACCGAGTACAGCACTCACAACATACACCTAGTACCAATGATTACTTTTTTGCTTTGTGTGTTCAATCTTTTTTAGCTTCTCTTTGCCTTTAAAGCTATCGTAATTTCTTCCCAAGAGCAAGTAGAAACATATGTGCACACAGGAGGCTGCAAGGCTACACTTCAGTCTCCATCAGAGACCTACTTCTGCCTCCTACAAAGCATTTGGCTTCCCCCCCCCCCCCCCTCCTATTGCACAGCTAAGGACGTTGAGGTCCAGGGCTCAGCCAGGGTCGAGTCCTGCTTGACACATCTAGACTCTCCCAAGGGCTCAAGAGGCCTCTCTACTGTTCTGAACTCCCCGCATAGAGGCGTCTTGAATATTAAGTTTATTGGAGTTAGGGGAGTGGGGGGTCATCTGGTTCTTCAAGGGCCACCACATAAATTGTTCTGTTACTCAATGGGCATCTGCTGAAACAAACCTTGTTTGGGAAGTAGCCAACGACAGACCGAAAATCAGAGGCCATGTCTTCCAGCCACACACTATGCCAAGATGTGCTGTGCAGCTTTGAGCAGCTGCTGGCCCAGCCCGGGAATCTCTTAAACGCTAGAGGGCCCGGACTTTCGCACTGAGCAATGAAGGAGAGGTTGGGTGGGTGTGCGTGCTTCATGCGGTACCATCCCACTCTCCTCGCAACACCCCAACATACCGTCCACTCCGCGGCCCGCTCAACTTCCCCAGGACAAACGCACCGCAGCGTGAGGTGAACGAGGCACCGGGAGGGGCGATCCTGGAGCCCGCAACGCAGGAAACCACGTTCAGCTCCTTCCCCACGGGGACCCCCGAACACCACGAGGGGTTCCTAACTCTGGGCCGGGCCCCTGGGCCGCAGCGGGGAAGAGGCCAGCCCGTCCCCGCCAGCTCCCTGGGCTCCCCCCGGCCGCTCGCCGCCACCCGCAAACGCGCGCCCCTCTGCGTGCCGCGCGTGTCCCCGCGTGTCCGCTCGGGGCCTCGGCCGCCCGCGCCGCACTTCCCGCCCGGCCCCCGAGGCCAGCGCGCCGCCCCAACTTTTCCCGGCCCGGGCCCGGAAGGCGCGGCAGGGATCGCAAAGCCGTCCCGCTCGCCAGCGCGCACCTCCCGCGGCGCCCCCGGTCTCCCGCCCCCCGCCCCGTCCCGCACGCCGAGGCCCCGCTCCGTGCCGCGCGGTCCCCGCAGCCCCCCGCGCCCACCTGCCGCCGCCACCGCCGCGCACGGCCGGGTACGTGGCAGGGGCCGCCGCTCGCCCGCCTCGCCTCTGCTGCTCGCGCCTCGCGGGCGGCTCCAGGGCGCGGGACCGCGGCGCCAGGCGCCCTCTGCCGCCGGGAAGCCGAATCCTGCGCCCTAACCCTAACGCGGGGCCGGGCCACGCGGCACCCTGCACCCTGCACCCTGCCGACGCCTGGCATGTTGGCCGCCAATGCTAGAGCCGCACGCGGCGCTGTCCTGTCCAACCGAGGCCCCAGGCCTGAAGCACTCCGAGTCAGTGAACCAGTAAATGGGACATGGGGAGTCTGGTGTGCAAAAGCGCAGTGGCAGCAGGGTAGGTACATTCAGATGCGCCCCCCACCCCCACATTGGGGAGAAGGGAAAGTCTCCCTGTTTCTTGGGAGTGGGTATTATGTTCCTCATGGTGGGGTTAAGCCTGTCCTGTCAAGTGGTCTGTAAGCAGAGGCACAGACTTCCTCACGTGGCCGCCCTTAAAGAATTGTTTTCAGGTGGTCCTTGGGTACATACAAGAAAGTGCACAGTTTCCTCTCTGGTGCAGGTTAGTGCCTGATGGCGGAAGTTTGTTCGGTGATCTGTGTCTGGGGTTTATGAGGAAGCAAAAATAAAAGCAGAGATTTCCCCCTCCCATCCAAGTATACTTTCACACCTCAGGGGGACGTTCTAACCTGTGTTTGCTTCTTGTAAATTACACATGTACACACATGTTTGTCTTGTCATAAATAAAATAAGAGTCCTTGCTCCTTATCAGTATTAAAGCCCCATAAGGCCCTAAGCTTAATGTTATTAAGGAATTTTCACCAAACACACTTGAGTTTTAAATCAACCGCTTGAGAGTTGAGCAGTCTCGGGAGTAAGGGGGAAATGGGAGGGAGGGAGGAACGGGAGGGTACAAGGGATGGGATAACAATTGAGATGTAATATGAATAAACTAATAAAGTATATTTTTTTTTTAAAAAAGAGTTGAGCGGTCTCAGGAAAGCTAATCTCCTTTTGCCAAAAGTCAACTCTTCCATAATAGTGATAACACCTACTTCATGGTGTTGTGGTTTGCAGATCCACAGAGATCATGGACAGCACTTAGCATAGCTGTGGTGCTTATTTGTATTATTACTGGTCTGTTGCAGGATGAAAACACACCTCTGTGTAAGAAGACTACTGTGTTGGGGCTGGGCATGGCGGCACACGCCTTCAATCCCAGCACTCTGGAGGCAGAGGCAGGTGGATCTCTGTGAGTTCGAGGCCAGCCTGATCCAGGGCAGCCAAAGCTACATAGAGAAACCCTGTCTCAAAAAAAAAAAAAAAAAAAAAAAAAAAAAAAAAAGACTACTGTGGGGTCTAAGGAGATGACTCAGCAAAGTACCCACCACCCACCCAAGCATTAGGACCTAAATTCAGATCCCTGCATCCCAGGAGCTTTCTGACTGACCAACCAGCCAGCCTAACCAAAAAGCTGAGCTGTAGGTTCCATGAGAGCGCATGGAACAAGGTGAAGAACCATAGAGGAAAAGACAGTTGATTTTGACCTTTGACCTCCACATACACATTGCAGGTACACAAAGACATACACAGAAAAATAAAGGCTTTTTTTTTTTTTTTTTGAGTTTATTTTTGTTACATGCATGTGTGCCCGAGGAGGCCAGAAGAGGGCGTCAGATCCCCTGGAATTGCAATTGTAGGGGTATCCATCTTGTGAGTGCTGGAAATAAAACTTGAGTCCCCTGGGAGAGCAGCAAGTGCTCTTAACCTCTGTGCTATCTCTCTAGCTATTTTTTTACGTGAGGACAACCTTAAGACCCCTGATGGTGGCTCTGTCACCTGACCAGCAAAGTCAACCCTGGGAACAAAACCGCTCCAGTCCGTCCTCCTCTGAGTCCTGGTAACACATGGGTTTCTTAAGAGCTGTGGTGCTTGCACAGGTTTCCTGTAGAGTGTCTGTGACGAGTCATTTAAGAAGGAAAGATCAAGCTGGGCGGCGGTGGCGCACGCCTATAATCCCAGCACTCAGGAGGCAGAGGCAGGCGGGATCACTGTGAGTTCGAGGCCAGCCTGGTCTACCAAGCGAGTACAGGACAGTCAAGGCTACACAGAGAGACCCTGTCTCAAAAAACCAAAAAGAAAAAAGAAAGAAAGAAAGATCCAGCCTCTGAGGCGATGTCTAGAACACACACTTGTTTTATGAAAGCCACTATCAGAGTAGTTAGCAAGCACATAGAGAGCATCTATTTAGGGTTGTGGGTCGTAGATTTTGAGAAACAGTTGTGTGAGGTAAATTCTCGTCCTCAAGTTTGAGCTCCGGTGGTTGAGACACACACAAATGTCCTCCATCTAGGACAGATGGGATGGCATGCAGCTCTGTGTGAAATCAGTAAGCCTCAAGGCTCAGTTTCTGGCATGTTTCCTCCAAACAAGATGTATATAACTTCCAAGGTCCCTGTATTTTTATGAGGCATTTAAGAAATCAGCCCCTTAATGAGGTAACTCCAAAGTTTCTTTACCTTTGGTAGGTACCTGTTTTGCATATTAGTAAATGGGCCCTCACTTCTGTGTCAGAGTTGCCCGTTTCCAAAGGTCAAGAGCCACTGTTGGCCAGTACTCCCCTGACCCATGGGAGTATGCTTACCCTGGGACAGCTCCACCCATGCTGACCATGTGACCCAGTTTCAACTGTGGGTACATTATGAGATCTTGTGAGCTGACTGCTTGAGCTTTGCTCCTTGCTGCTTTGGGGTGCTGCCCTAAGATCGCCACAAAGAAGCCCGGACTAACCTCTACACAAAACCAAAGGCCCCAAGGAGCAAAAAAGCTCTGCAGCACAGCCCAGTCCCCACCTGAGGCTAGGGCAGAGCCACAGAGTAAGCCAGGACTTCAAATCGAGAAGAGGTTCAGGAATGGTTTGTACATGACAGTAGATAATGGAGACACCCACCCTTCCTGGTAAGCATTCCTACAGTTACATGGTCTTGGCGAAATTCACTCAAGAATCAGTCTCCAGCTGGTGTTGCCTGTCATGAAGAATTCAGCTGAAGCCTGTGTCTGGGCTTAACCGAGCATCACATTTTATGTAAATGCCTCTCCCAGAGTTCCTCGTTGAATTGGTTCATCACTGAGCCTGGCAGTTTAAAATTCTTTCGCTGCCAGTATGACAAGGGGCTGGCAAGGTCAGCTTGTAAGCTATCAAGCTTTAAGCCTGACTGACTGGAATGCCAGCAGTAGGTGTCATGGAGGTTGGGTGTATTTATTCCCCCCCCCCTATATCGTAAGCTCCCTAATGACAAGGGTGTGTGTGTGTGTGTGTGTTTGTGTTTGTACATACCGTGGTGTGTGTGTACCTTGATGTGCACTTACCATGGTGTGCTTGTGGTACATGTTAAAGTCAAATAACTTCCTTGGGTGTCAGTCCCTGCCTTCAACATAGTTGAGACTGGGTCTCCTTACTCACTGCTGCATACGCCAGGCGAGCTGACCTGTGAACTTCTGGCCATTTTGTGTTTGCCTCCTAGCTCCCAAGAGTGGCATGCTGGGATCACATCTGGTCCTTTATACAGGAGCCATGGACAGAAGTCAGGTGGTATGACTTGTGCAGCAAGTGCTTTTCTTAGCAAGTCACGTCTCCAGCCCATGACAAGATCAGGAAACACTGGAGAGTCAAGAGCAAGTAGGGTCCCTGAGTCTAGCACCCCATTGTGTCATGAAGAAACGCCTCAGCCGCTAAGAGCCTGACAGATACCAGGGTCGGTCCTGAAGCTGCCTCAGAGCAGACTGTTTTCACTGCTTTTCCTTTTTGACATTTGTTGCAATGTAAAATATCTTCCCTGGAGCTGGAGAGATGGCTAAATGGATAAGAGCACTTGCTCCTCTTGCAGAGGACCCAAGGTCTGTTCCTAGCACCCATGTTAGACAAGTCACAACTGCTTGTAACTCCAACTGCAGATTTGACCTTTCCTCTAGCCTTCTAGGACAGACAGACAGACAGACAGACACACACACACACGCACACACACACACACACACACACACACTTAAAAAGAAAAATAAATCTTTAAATGCAATGATCTTGGGCAGTCTAAGGATAGGGTATACAAGATCACAAACCCACCCACCCCCCAAAAAAAAGCTGGTGGACAGGTAAATGGCCCACAATCTCTTCATCCAAGTTTCAGAAGGGCCAAGAGCTAAGATCACTTAGGAATTGTGGGAGGACAAACAGAGGTCTCGCCAAGGCTCAACTATTAAAATAACTGCTGGTTTTACTCCACTCCCCAAGTCCTAGAAGAAAGCAATTTGGCTTCGAGTGGTCAAGCGCCCTCCCTCAGCCAAATAAAGACTCTTGTAGAAACACACCTTCCCTGAGCTGAGAGGTGAAAGGGTACAGCTTCTTGTATTGGAAAAGTTATATGAGGATGGAGGTTGTCACAGGAAGCAAGTTTAGCAGACTCAGAAAGATAAGTGTTGTGATCTTTCTCTCATGTGGGTCTAAAATTTTCTGGGTATGCCTATAGCTATCTATCATTGTATCTAATATGATTGAAGACATGAAGCTATCTGGGGAAAGGGAAGGAGAACAGTGGGAGGGGCGTGGTCACATGGTCAAAAACTCCATCACATACTTGACTGAGATGTCTTTATGAATCTCACCACTATGTACAATGAATATGCACCAGTTAGAAGGAAAAGCCATATTGCTTTAAGCTCCTTCCTATGTGTCTGCATTCCCACCAGAAGCTAGCCTGTTGGCTCCATGCATTTTGCTGGAATCTGAGTTCCACAAAGAAAACTAATATATCTATCAAGTAGTGTAATAAAAACCTCTTTTTTGTCACAGTAATATCATATAATTTTTTTCATAAAGACTTTGAACAAAATGATACCTACTCCAGTGCACAGCAAAGGGTACACTTGACTATTTTCACAAAGCTGTTAAACCCCTTATAAGGATACGATTTAAGATCTCAGCTTTCATATGTGCAAAGGACAAGCCCAAATGAAGAGTTCAACAGATACCTTCAAGCTCACTGTCCCTAACTTCCTGGAGTTTACATCAACAGCTGAGAGACAGGAAGCAATCCCTATGCCTTGTCTCCCAGCAGCCAAGCATGGTAGCCCAGTCTTCCAGTCTTCAGAGGCTGGGATCATAAGTCTGCCAACCAGCCCCAGCCCTAGCCCCAAACTTAATTCCTTCCCAGTTTTCTCCCTGCTGGCAGATGTTAGGTTTCTGTTTCAAGAGTGTCCCTAGCTTTCCTGTTTCCTGCTCCTTTGACTCTTTTCAGGATTTCACAATGGTTGTTCGGGAAAGTAGGACCACACTAAAAGCATCACTCCCCAGAGCGCATCAAAAGTGGCACTGAGATTGTGCTGAGAGTGAGAGTAAGGATGGAGCTTCCCATGGCCTGAAAACGGTCCAGACTGGAAAAGAGCACTTCTGATTTATCTTAATTTACCCATAGCCCACAAGAGCTTCATCAGTGACTCATCTACCAGCTGTGCCTTTAGGTCTCCACATTCCAACATTAAAACCTATTTCCTGTCACCTCTATCCTTGTCCCCAAGTGAATTTTCTTATCCAAAAAACAGTGGCCAACATTTCTAGTCTGCACTTACATCCTCAGTCACCCCACAGCCTTCAACTGAACACACACAACCTATTGAGCTTTGTAGGAGATATGCCTGAAATATAGAGTTGTTTCCCTCCAGGGAGATGCTCATAAGCCAATGAGGAAGGTAAATACAGGAATTTGCAAATAAGCTGTTGAGGAGAAGAACTAGTTCTGTGAGACACTTTAATAAAGGACGTGGCCTTGGCGTTGACAGATCATGAAACTTTGGGGGAGGCCATCTGATAAGCAGGCAAGGGGTCTGGAAGGAAACCACTCCTATGTGGTCCTCACTCAAGGCTTCTGGACCTGAGACAAGAAATAGGACAAGAATGGAAACTTCCAAGAGCATCAGAGTAGGGGCCCGGGGTTAACCACCTTCCTACAGACAGAGTCACAGCACAGGGACCCCTCACACCCCACCTTCCCACAGACAGAGTCACAGCACAGGGACCCCTCACACCCCACCTTCCCACAGACAGAGTCACAGCACAGGGACCCCCTCACACCCCACCTTCCCACAGACAGAGTCACAGCACAGGGGCCCCTCACACCCCACCTTCCCACAGACAGTCACAGCACAGGGACCCCCTCATACCCCACCTTCCCACAGACAGAGTCACAGCACAGGGACCCCTCACACCCCACCTTCCCACAGACAGAGTCACAGCACAGGGACCCCTCACACCCCACCTTCCCACAGACAGAGTCACAGCACAGGGACCCCTCACACCCCACCTTCCCACAGACAGAGTCACAGCACAGGGACCCTCACACCCCACCTTCCCACAGACAGTCACAGCACAGGGACCCCCACACCCCACCTTCCCACAGACAGAATCACAGCACAGGGACCCCCTCACACCCCACCTTCCCACAGACAGTCACAGCACAGGGACCCCCACACCCCACCTTCCCACAGACAGAGTCACAGCACAGGGACCCCATACACCCCACCTTCCCACAGACAGAGTCACAGCACAGGGACCCCCTCACACCCCACCTTCCCACAAACAGAATCACAGCACAGGGACCCCTCACACCCCACCTTCCCACAGACAGAGTCACAGCACAGGGACTCCCCAACAGCAGCCCCTTTCTGCACTCAACCCACACAAAACTTTCAGAAACTATTGATTCCCTTGGCTCCAGCAGCTGTGTTAGCACCTGTTAGCACCTGGGTGTGTCTCTTAGGCTAGAGCTCTGTATTTCCTGTGCTTTGTAGCTTCTACATCCAATCTTTTAGATCCTGGAGAGGAAGCCTGCCTCTGTCTCCTTTTTTCATGCTCAAGCCCTTGACAGCTTGAATCCTAACCAAGTGTTTAATGAAGGTGGATTTTATCCTGGCACACTGTAGTGTCAAATGGCCGAGCTAATGTGGAGTAAGAGCTAAGTCTGAATGTCCTTCAGAACCGCAAAGACTGCAAGGAAAGGACAGACAGAGTGCTAGTGTGAACTGCCACTGAGACTCGACAAACAGGGCCTTGATTGACTTAAGACCACAGTAACTTAAAGGCACCACAGTGTCTACAAAAACACACGTCCCGTGACACACATCCCTGTGACTCTGTTGCCAGTGGAAACACTCTAAGTCAAAATGCATTGCATACACCTAGACTGCACAATATCACTATGTGGCCACAGGGTCTACCGTAGTCTGTCAGTCTGTCTAGGGATGCCCTGGAAGTCACAGTCACTGCCACAGCCTAGCACACTATGGCTTACAAAGCTAACCTAGAAAATCACTAAAGTTCAAGGCTTTATGTGCAGTTCCTATGAGATGCCCTCACCTCTGAAGCGTCACGTCAGGATCATCTGTATCCAGAGTCATGTCCTGATAACTGGGTGTGTATGAAATACAAGGTCACCCTCTGTCACTGCTTTCATGGGACTTTGATCTCCATCTGCTCCACACCCATGCTTTTGGCAGAGGGAAGAGAAAAGCACCTCAGATTGCTTCTGGAATCATCTTTCTTAGATTCAGTCTAGACAGTGTGTCATCAAGGCACCCATCTTTCCTCTCTTGAACAGATGGGCGCCTGGCCCCATGCAAGGTCGCTCGGATGTGTGAGAAGCTGGTCAGCCAGATGTGGGATGCAGATAAGTCTGCCCGCATCTGCTCCATGCCTGACTGGCTCTTATTAGAGACAGCCAAAGAACCCTGAAGGGAACACTGCCCTTCACTGTTAGTCCTGGAACTGAAGCTCCCAAGCTGTACTCCATGAACATGGAAGTGATCCACGGATAGGTGTAAGGGGTCAGCAGACACGTAATTTAATATGTACAGGAAATGCTTTTCTTCTGATGAGACGGTCTCTAATTCTCAAAGCTGTCTGTGCTTTTCCCATTGCTATGGCAAAATGCTGAACAAAGGTGTTGATAAGAAAGAAAATGTTCATCCTGGATGAAATTTGAGGGGTCGTGGCACCCTGGTAGAGAGGTCAAAGATGGGAGCATGAGGTGGCTGGTCATACTCTAGAAGAGAGAGTCTGAGACCCCAGCCCGTAAAGCAGGGCTGCCCACGGCTAGGATGGATTTCCCCACTTCAGTGCAAGCTGGAAACTCCTCACAGGCATGCCCCGCGGCTTATCTCGTAGCTGATTCTGGATTCTTTTGAGTTGACAGTCAAAATCAACCAGTACAGATGAAAATGGCTTAGAAACCATCAATTTCAGAGGAACTTTTTGTCACCCGGAGTCTGTAGTTGAACGCGTATGGAAAGACTTTTGTTTGCATTGATTTTTCATCATGTTTCTTTCACTGTGAAGGTAGGCAGCACACCACAGCATTGTGAGCAATGCCTGTGACTGTATCGCTATAGAAATCAGATGTTTTACATCATAGCGTTACAGACCTCGGAGTATAACTTATGCCTCTCGGTGCTTTAAAATTATAGCGTTATTAAATCCACAGTAGATGATGTTATTCAGCATGTACAGATTACTTGGTCATCAATATTTTATAACTGTACCTCAGGATAAATGGCTTTTTTGCAATCTGTATGCTTTATTTTACTGACAATATTATCCTGAGGTCTAACCTCCACCAGGCCACTGGTACACCCACAACACACAGAGGCCAGAAGACCCTTTAAGAAAAGTCCCAGCAAGATTCTCCCTTCTTGATTCTGCAGCGGCCGAACATCCTAAGTCCCAGCATTTCAACTTCTGAGTTCACCCAAAGACACACACATTGCCTAGGGCCACAGGAAGAATGTACATGAACCACAGGCAGAAAGGAAATGTGAACGGAGGGTGGGCAGGAGGGAGGGAGGGAGGGGCCTGGTGATTATAAACGTATCTAGAAGGGGACATGGGCGGGGGAGCATTAACCTCTTTAGGGCCCAGGGCTTCCTTTGGGATGGTGACTGTTTTACCTAGATAGAAGTGATCGTGACCAATTATTGCGCGTGTTCTAAATGTCACCAAATTGTACACTGCACAGGGTTTATTTTAATGTGAGAGTTTCTATTCTATTCCAGTAAGATGTAAAATGCAATAATAAGACAAATGACAGAAAACTCCATAACAAACCCTACTGTGAATTATTTGAGGTCCCACTTGGAGGAATGAAGGGAAAATACTCCAAGCTAAGTGCCATTTGTTTCTCTCTCCCCTCTGCCCACTCTCCCTCAACTCGTTTGTGCTTACTGAAATTTCAGATTGTTTGTGAAATTGCTAATGTGCACTTCAGCCTCTATATTAAATTCTGGTTCGCACTTAAGCATATTAAAACACACCACTAAATGCTCACATGGCAATCTACATTTTAATCCTCAAACTAGGCTATATTGTGCCAGGATGCATTTTTAATGCACTTGATAACTTTCTCCCTGTGGGACTGACGCAGGAATGGGGGCGTCACTCACTTCTGTCCACTCCGACCCTGTCCAGGCTTGTGAGCTGGAGGAAGTGGGGTGTACAGTCTTGGAGACTCTGTCCTTGTCCTGCTTTAAAAGTCTCTCCCCTATTTCCTCCATGTGAAGGCAGGACTAGAGGTGCTTTCCTGGATGGAGAAATGTGGTGCCTGTCATTCATCCCCACTTCATGCCAGATCGCAGCTTTCGGCCGCAGGTACTCACGACACCAGGCAACTGTCTGATTCTCTTCTTTGGTTTGTGAGTGCACTACCCTGCTGGCCAGGGAGAGCTTTTCAGAAAGAGATCTGAAGCACCATTTTGTCTTGCTGCCTCAAACAGGACCTGGGAAATCACTATAAGTGTTCTCGCTCTCAAACTCACGCCACACCCTGGCCCTCAGAATCCAGCCTCAATCAGAGTGCTCAGGCACATAGGTACTCACCTTGTCAAGCTCCTCTCACACCTCTCCCTGTCAGCCTTGCTCCACCTCTCCCTGTTGCACTAGGCCACAAGGATGCCTCACACCAGGCCAATAAATACTATAAGAAGCTGTTTCACGTGAAGATTTATGCCACACACTCTGCAAATGTTGGAAAGACAGGCATGCCTTGCTCTTGGGCTCCATCTTAAAAGATAAAGATTTTTTCCAATGTATTTACCATTTGTCCTAATTGTTTCATAGCATGCACTCAACCATACAAAACTTGTGAAAAAAGAATGTCTATCACCCCTGAATCTCCATAGCCTCAAAAGTTTACTCTTAAATATACATTTTCAATGTTGTGTAACTAAAAATCCCCCTCTCCGGGGCATCATGAGAGGTTACACAGAAAACAGGTTTGAAGACACCAAGAATTCCTTGGTAAAGACAAAGGGCAGAGCAGTTCCCACAGCTAACTAGGAACACTGCTCTAGGGCTCACAGGACCACACTCCCTGACTTCTCTGAGCCTCAGTTTCCCCAGCTGGGACATCCATTCCTTCCAGCAGCACTTGCTGTGGGCCATGGTGGGGCAGGCACTACAAGGCTCTGGGTTATGATAAGACCTGCACCTTCCACTGTCAGAAACCCAAAGACTGTCAAGAAAGTAGCAATGCACTCCTCAACCTCTGCATGCTCCCAACAACCTTTCATGGTAAACCCAGTTCACACAGTCTAGATTAGTGGGTCCCTTAAATCCGTATGTTGAAATCCTAATGCACAAGATGATGCTATAAGGAGGTGGGGCCTTGGAAAGGTGATGGAGTTATAAGGCCTGGCAAAGGCATCACTGTCTGTATTTAGACAGGACCCTATAGAGCAGTGGCTCTCAGCCTGTGGGGGTCACATATCAGATAGCGTACATATCAGATATTTACATTACAATTTGTAACAGTAGCAAAATCACAGCTACAAAGCAGCAAAGAAAATAATTTCGTGGTCAGGGGTCACCACAACATGAGAAACTATATTCAAGGGTCACAGTGTTAGCAAAGTTGAGAACCACTGCTCTAGAGGAAGAGAAGAGACAGGGTGAACACAGTTTGAATTGGGATTTAGTAGACTGGCTTACAGAGCATAGGCAAGGTAGCTCACTGATGCCTGCCTGCACACAGAAAACACTCAGTCCAGAAGCCGCTGATGCCTCAGTTGTCCCAGTCTGCCACTGAAGGCCGGAAGGATTCCCACAGAGCTGCTTGTCCTCGGTCATATTGGAAGGCTAATTGGAAGGGTACGGGTGGCAATGGTGCTGGCAGCAAGAAGAAAAAGCAGGCAGGGAAGCAGGGCTGTTTCCCGTGAACTTTATATCTGCCTGGCTGCCAGAAGGTGCTCCCACTACCAGGAAGGGTCCTCTCCCTCAGTTAGCCTTTCACGGATACACCCTCAAGACTCCCCACCAAGAGCTATAGGTTTTAGTTGATTCCAGACCCAATTGACTGACAGTCAAGATTAGTCCACTCCAGGACAGTGTGCAGACAGTGAGAGGTTTTGGAGGCCTCGGCCCTCAGTGAGATCCCTTCCTCAAGCTCCCCGCCCCCCTAAAGGCACAGGGATCTGTGTAGAAGAAGAGAAAGATTGCGAGAGCCAGAGGTCACGAACAATTCCACTGAAACAGTCATGACTGGGCTTTTGGGCTACTTACTGGGTTCCTTACCTACCACCCATCTCCACTCCAATCTGGTCCAACGCCACCAACACTGGGTAAAGAAGAAGAAGGTGAGAGGGAACCGAAGCATAGATCTCTTTAGACTACATCCTGTCAAGTTGCTTGGGGGCAAGTTGAGTCCTGGGGCAAGTCAAATAAGGATAGCTCTACCCAGCAACAGAAGAAAAAAAAAAAAAAAAAAAGGGCAGCAGCAGGAACCAGCGGCAGCAGGAGCAGCAGCCACCTCCTCCAGCCCCTCTGGGGGCTCTGGCATTTATAAGAGTCTCCAGAATGTCAAACGGAAACATGCTCCTCCTAGAGCACATAGGAGAATCATAGTTAGTGGCTGCGGACTACCTGAAGTGACCCCATCTCCCACACCTGGGGTTAAAACAAAAACAGCCACATTAACGTCACTGGGTTTTTAAAGAAAGCAAAATTCTCACTGCCAACAGTGTCTTCCAGACACAGCAGGACTGACACACGTATGGACTCACAGAATGGGACTGATACACAAGACCCGCATGCGTTCAAGCCAGACAAAACCCCAGTGCTGAGCAGGAGCGGACACAGTCTCACCACTAAACTAGAAGGGATTTGCAGTAGGTACACCCTAAGTGAGGGAAAACCAGTTTCCTCCAAGGGAGTGGCATTAGGTATATCGGTCATATTCCAGGACAGGCCCCCCAGGGCCAGAAATGGGAGGCCAACACAAAACAGATTCCATGTGCTTTTGTGTGTGTGCTTTTTACTTTGTTTTTGTATATTTTGTCTTACTGGGTTTTCGTTTGCTGGTTAGTTGGTTTTGATTTTCATTTTTTGTTTTAAGGGTTTTTTTGGGGGGGGGGGTTGTTTGTTTGTTCGCTTGTTTGTTTGAGAAAAAGAAAAAGAATAAAACTGGGGAGGGAGGGAGGTAAGGAGGATCTGGCAGGAGTTTGGGGAGAGGAAAGAATGTGTTCAAAATATATTGTATGAAAATTATTTTAATTAATTAATTAAAAGTGAATATAAGGGGTTGGAGAGATAGCTTAATGTTTAAGAGCACTGGCTGTTCTTCCAGAGGTCCTGAGTTCAGTTCCCAGCAATCACATAACCATCTATAATGAAATCTGGTGCCCTCTTCTGGCAGGTAGGCACACATGCAGGCAGAACATTACATACATACATACATACATACATACATACATACATACATACATACATACTTTTTTAAGTGAATATAGACAGAAATTTTAAAAAGCATTTTTTATGAGTAACATTTTTAAAAAGACTAGCCATCAGAGTGTCTTTGTAAAATAGAGAGCTTTACCTCTTCTGCCTCCTGGGGTTACAGTGAAAATTGGCCATCCAGGAGGAGGCCAGTCCTCAGCACTCATGGAATCTGCCTTGAGCC
The DNA here is from genome assembly GCF_903995435.1 of Acomys russatus. Taxonomy (NCBI): domain Eukaryota; kingdom Metazoa; phylum Chordata; class Mammalia; order Rodentia; family Muridae; genus Acomys; species Acomys russatus. The sequence goes on along the minus strand of NC_067150.1, from coordinate 10,980,567 downwards.
TACACAGCTGAGAAGGGGGCTTCTGTTACCTACAGGACCAGTGGCTTCTGCTACCAGTCACTCGGTGCATGACATTTTTACCTGAGCAGCTAGATCTGACTCACACAGTACTAATTATCTTCACTCACAGACGAAGATTCTCCATCTCAGGGTATTCAGTAATATTCAGTAACTCACGGTACACGGGGTTATAATGTTACAGGCTTGCATGTTTGCACTCAGGCTCCCCAGCTGGTGGCGCTGTTTTGGCAGACTGGAGACTTAGCATGTGGCACTGCCTGGAGAACTTAAGGTCCGAATCAACCTTGCTTCTGGTCTAGCTTTCTTTGGTTTGTGTTGTTGGGTTTTTTTTTTTCCCCCTTTCTCTGGTCTTCTGAGATGTGGGCACCTTCAGGGTCCTGCCACCACGGAGTCTCATGCTTCCTGCCAGGACTGTATCCCCTCCAACCCTTCACTTCCTATGTACTTAGATGCTGCCCCTCAGGACTCAGGGGCCTAGAGAAGAACCATGGAGGGACCTCGCTGTGAGTCCATGTCTCAGGCGAGAGCATGAGAAGAGTTTCACCTGGCAGGGATAGGAGCCAGGAGCAGCCAACACAATAGCAGGAGCAGCCATTTGAAGTCAGGGTTCCCTGTGCTGCTATGTCAATTAGAAAGCAGGTGACACGGGCCTGTCATAAAGATTAGATGAGAGGAAACAAGTGAAGGTCACCTGCCCATCATCACTATGGCCGCACTAGTTCCGCGAGCCAGGAGACAGGTCATACCAATCATTACACCCTAATGAGAAACTCAGGACTTCATGGGAAAGCAACTGCTTGTCATTGGTGGGCGTTGTCTGTTTTGCTATGTTAAAAAAAAATCTTAGTGCTGAGAGCTTAGAGCTCGGGCAGAAGATCAAAATAAGAGACGGGTGTTAAAGGTTTTTATGCTGAGCTTCTGTCTGGATTATTACAGAGACCACAGTTTTGAAAAAAGGAACTTGTATGTCTTTTTCAGTCTGCTACGCATTTTTGACAGAATATGCTTTTATACCTTCAGATGTAATATTTCATCACGGGTAAAAGTGTGTTGCTTCCTTCCTCGAGAGTCTCTTAGGAGTGCCCCACAACACCAGAGACCAAACCTCTTAGTCTCCAGACAGTAACTGCATGTCCTAAAAATAGGATGTGTAGTCAGTATCGGGTCCCAGAAATTCAGACTCAGCCCCCACAGAACTGCCCCACTTCAGGCATCAGTCCCAGGACACAAGGCCCCTATGTTGACTGTTGAGTCACAGGTTCCCATGGTTTCCTCAGTAGAGTTGATAATTGGCTGCATCAGGGCACAGATGCAGGAAGACACCTCACTCGCAACAGTCTACGTGTGACAGAGGCGGCACATCCAGAGCAGCGAGCAAGAAGGGCTTGTGGTGAGGGCAAGGGGGCGCCCGTGTCTTCTGGATACACCTGTCTCGCAGCACCAGCACGTGCTCGCCGACCCTGGAGCTTTGCACACGCCACATCTGAAGGATTCAGTGGGATAATAATGACTCCATAGAATGACAGGCTCAGTCTGTTCCCCTCAGTCTCCACCCCTGCACATTGCCAGAGCTTAGGGAGAGAGAGACTCAGCAGGGTTTGTTCTTTCTACTGCCTCACTCCTGTTCTGTGGCCATGTCAAGGTCTGCCAGAGTGACCTCTACAGTAAAAGATGATCTGGTCACTCTAAAAATCACAATATTTAGGAACTCTGAGGCAAGGTTCTATGCATAGGGTGCATACGCCACACTTTTGGTTGGAGTAATTTAAGTTTTTGGTCTTTTTACAGAGAACAGCATGCTTGTCAGTTACATTTAGAATCAGATGTATGGACATATAAAATATGTTGCTAGTCTGTGACTAAATGTTAGGATAGGAATGCCACATGTAGGTCAGCCCTTAGAACGTTGCGATAAGCCGTTGACCTCCTTGGATCAAACACTTCCACAGGGGAGGCTAACAGCTTTGATCTTCACGCGGGTAAATGCTTAGTGAGATTCTTGATACACATAATAAAGTGTTTTCCAAGTGCATGAGTGAGCGCCACAGAAACCCCTGCCCTCAAGGAATTTATAATGCATTTGAGAAGAAAACGGGAGTCAAATACTTAGATAATTCCTCTCAGAACCCCCCATGAGAGAAAAGTTCAGCATGTGGCTATGCCCTTAGACTTCAGAGGTGGCCTGGGATGTATTCCCTCTCTGTGTGTCATTTAGAGACCTAGTTCCTGTCTCTATGCTTCCCTTTTCTGCAAAGGATCATTGTGACAGGTAGAAAGAAAGTCCACCTCAGGCCTTAGAGTGGTGCCTGGAACAAAGAAAACCCTGCCATTTGAATCCCAAAGAGGAAGTAGCTTGTGCCCTGAGTAGTCCCGGTATCAAGAACAAAGCATTTATCTGGGTTAATAAGAGGCAAGATTAATAACGGGATGATGAAAAGCCTGTGTGATCTGGCAGCCTGCAGACCTCTGAGGCTTAGCCTCACACCCGCAGAGGTTTCTGGTCTTCAAGAGAACGATTCACATTAGGTGCTCCGGTGGGTTCCTGTTGCAGAGTCAATTTGGGAGTGATCCAACCCATAGTGGTGGCTGAACCACCTCCAAGATGCCAGCTACTCTGTTTTTGGCTGGAGGAGGAGTGAGTGCCTTCTGCTGCCAATTTGAGCTGGTCACTGGCCATCCTTGGCAACCTGCCTCAGGAAAGAATGGCTGTATGCTGTGCGTTGACATCTCCAAAGCTGGCTTTTGGACTCCACCATGGAGCCTCAGAGAGCAGTGAATAAAGCTGTGACTGCTTGATGGGGGAGGCAGATTCCTTAACCTAGGAAGTACAGTGGTGGCAGAGCGGCCTGGCCTCGCATATCCATCCCCATGGAGCTCAGTGCCCTCCTGGCTCTTTCTCTTTGGAATAGCACGGATTTAAGACACTTAAATAGAGACAAGCCCTGTTTTTTCTCCCCCATTCTGGTCTCTGGTCCCTTCCAAACTACTGAAGGCATGTCACACTTCAGAGAACCCAAGGGAGAATCTTAGCAGAAAATAAAACAAGGGTGCAGCCTCTGCCTCCTCAGCTGCACTTGAGTAGTCTCAGAGGCACCCATCCGCAGAGCCAGTGCAGCCGTGCCAAGAACCTCGCTCAGTGGCACAGACCATTGCTTTTACATCAACTGTCAATTCCATCTTCCAGGCTATAGCATCTAGACACTTGAATTAAAATCTTCTATATTTGTTTTCATTAATTATAATGGGGGTTCAACTGAAGGGCCAGAGTGAGCCCAGTCAGGTCTCTACAATTCAACTCATGGCATTAAAATCTCCCCACCCAAAGGGTAGCTTGGAACCAGGTCTGACCTCAGCCTGACCCTGAAAAATCATCAGTTCCAGGAACAGACCATAAAAAACAAAAACAACAACAACAACAACAAAAAAAACACCCGAGGGGCAGCTAATCAGGGAAAAGGACAAGAAGAAGATAACCACAAGAATGTGGAGAAATCTTATCTTAAGACCCATCATCTGTGCTTGACTTGTGGTTAAAGTTCATGACACAAGAACGCAGTCTGGTGGCCACCTGGGCCCAAGCCAATCAGGGATTGACCCATGTAACTGCCTTGCTGCCCTCCAATCAAGTCAAAGGTTACCTAACCCTCATAGGAATTCCCCTTTCTGGCTTTAAAAGGAGCCTTCGAGCTCCACTCTTGGTGGCCATTTGATGAAAGTGGTGACTCCTGAATGCTGGAATTTCTGCAGAATAAACAGCCTTTGTTCTTGCATACTACTTGAGTCTGGGTCTTTGTTCAGCGATTCTCAGACTCTCACACCAACTACGAAAGAGACTAAAGCCTGACGAGGGAGTGGGCCAGGTAGGACTGCAGGCCTCAGCTTATTCTGGAACAAGTCACTTTTCAGTGCCTCAGCTGCCTTCTCTGTAAGCTTAGGAGCTAGGTGGCACTCTCATGAAATTCTCATGCACATAAATATTATACTTATAGGTGCCTTTAGTGAGTGCCCTACCAGTGGCCTCTCAGGCCCAAGCTGCCTTTCAGCTCCTCTCGTTATTTCTTCTTTTCAGCCCTTCTGGTTACAAAACAGGATGATCTCCCACTGCTACCATGACTAGGAATATGTCAAAACACAGATAACAACACCACAACAACAGGAACACAGGAGGCCTTTTGTCCACTCATCTGGTAAGCTGAGGTATTTTTACTGATGTTGACTGTATCAATCAGTTCCCCTGGGAAAGGGAATCAGTAAAGACATAGTCACTAAGAGGAAACTTAGTATAGAAATTGGCTCATGTGATTAAGGAGGTCTGCCATCCAAAGTCAGCAGTGTAACTTAGTTCAAAGGCCTGAGCTGCTGTCGAAAGTTTCAGCTCAAAACCCCAAGAATCAGAAATGCTGATGCCCAGGACAGGAATGCTTGTTTCATTTTGTTTGTTTTTTTGAGACAGGGTCTCTCTGTGTAGCCTTGGCTATGTTAGACTCACTTTCTAGACCAGGCTGGCCTTGAACTCACAGCAATCCACATGTCTCTGCCTCCCAAGTGCTGGGATTAAAAGCATGTGCCACCATGTCTGGCCCCAGAATAGGAATGTAACAGGAATTTTTATTCTTTTATTCACCTGGTTTAGTTGTTGTCTGGGAGGCTTAGTGCCTCCTTCTGCCAACCTAGGCCTAGTCCTGGAAGCTTCTAGCCTCCATACAATCTAATCTAGGCCTACCTAGAATATTTTCAGCCTCTGAGATTTACTGCTTGATAAGCCCACCCTTACTTGTTCTTTCTGAGTTCTGGGCTGGCTGGTTCAACTCAGCTGTTCTGGCTCAAAACTCCTCTCCCAACTGACTTATTCGATCTGGCTTCTCTCTCGGCCCCTAAATTACTAAATCTAACTCCAGAAATCTGCTCTAATCTTCTGGATCCTCCTCATTCTCTGGATCATTCGATCTTTGATCTTCACCGGAGTTCTCGCTCTGCAATCAGTCTCTATTACTGTCCCAGTAAAGCTGCCTCCTCCCCGCACCTCTCAGCATTGCCCCTTAAGTAGTTTCCCTTTCTTTTCTCTCCTCCCTTCTGAGAGTTAGGCATATCCTATCCTTTCAAATCTTCTCTTATTCAACACTTTCTTTTTTATATATAATTGTTTAAAAGATTTACTTATTTATTATGTATAGTGTTCTGCCTGCATGCACACCAGAAGAAGGCACTAGATCTCATTATAGATGGTTGTGAATCATTATGTGGTTGCTGGGAATTGAACTCAGGACCTTTTGGAAGAGCAGCCAGCGCTCTTAACCTCTGAGCCATCTCTCCAACCCTCATCGCTTTCTCAATTAGACATCACTTTTAAACATGGGTGCTTCCTTCTACAAACTAACTTTACCTTCATTGTCTGGGATTAAAGGTGTGTGTCACCACACCTAGACCTAAGCTTTTCTTTACCTGAAACACACTCTATACCAGGTTGGCCTTGAACTCAGATCTGCTTGCCTCTGTCTCCTGGATCGAAGGTCTTTGGATGTGATCTCTTGCCAGAGCAGCCATGTTCTGAAAATTCCTCTACACAGGAAAAGAACAATATTTACACACACACACACACACACACACACACAGAGAGAGAGAGAGAGAGAGAGAGAGAGAGAGAGAGAGAGAGAGAGAGAGAGAACATATGCACATGTCCGTGTATTTATGCTGCTGTGCATGCAGGACAGAGGCTGAAGTCCTTTATGACCCTCCATTACTCTCCATATCCCTTTTTGAGGCAGGGTCTCTCACTGACCCAGAGCTCCTGGATTCAACTAGGCCTGCAGGCAAGGCAGCTTGAGGGATTTATCTGTCTCATTCCCCAAAGCTGGGGTTATAGACCTGAGCTGCCTTCACACCCAGCTGATGTGGTGCTAGGGATCTGAAACCGGGCGCAGGCCCCGTACCCTAAAAGCCATCTCCCAGCCTAACCCACACCTTTATGTCCTACTCAGACTGATGATGTTCTGGGTGTAACTGTCTCTCAAGGCCCATGTGTCAAAGGCCCGGTTGCCTGCCTCTGATTACCATACTGGAATTTTTTGAGATCTTCAAGGTTTTTTTTGTTGTGTTGTTTTTTTTTTTTTTTTAACTTTTAAGGTTGAAATGGTTTTTAGTAGTCAAAAAGAAAACATTTTCTAATTTTTGCTTCTTTCACACCCTAAAGTAGCAAACTCTCCTACTTTATCTGCTCCATTTTGAATCTTGTACAGAAAGTTTAAAAGTCCTTATTCCTGTACATTTCCTTTAACCTCAGCTCTGCATTTTTTAAGATGTTTGCCTAATAATTTAAAAACAACAATAACAAAAAACACAAAAGTAATTCCAAATTAAAGTTAAATTGCACAGAAGTATTTTTTAAAAGCAGCACGAAAACCCAGAAAGGTCACATTTTGAACTAAGTGCCCAACCAGGCAGCAGGGGCACTGTCTTTGAGCCAGATCCTTCTATCCCAATGGCAGTGTGGTCCTGAATCAGCCACACACAGCACAAGGACTGTCACTGGCAATGGGACACATTTGGCTGCGCTCAGGCACACAGCCCTTCAACAGAGCTGTGCCCTTGGACTTTGCCTTTGAGAGTTAATATCCCGCTGGGTTTTCCAAAATGCAGGAAGCCAGCTGGCTTCCAACAAGGTATCAGCAACTGCCAAGCTCTGATCTTTGGGACGAGAGATGTCTCCTGGCCTCCCAGGGCACATGCTCCTGTAATTTATAGTGTCCTTGACTCTTGCTCATTCAAAGTAAACAATTCTCCATCCATGGCTTAGAAACTAGACTCATATCAAACCGTGGGGGCTCTTATTTACCTTAGTTCATTTTTTAGTATCCTAGAATCTGTTCAACAAATGTTTACAAGAGCCTGCTCACAATATGGTCCAGATACATGGAAAAGCAACTACAAACATACAGAAGACAACTTTGTACAGAACACAGGCTTGAGGTGAGAGACAGATGCCAATTCATCAGGCTTGCCCCACAAGTGAATGACAAATATTGAACAGGGATGTCTCAGTCAGTGTTCTGTTGCTGTGAAAAGACACCATAGCCAAGGCAACTCTTATGAAAGAAAGCATTTAATTGGGTGCTTGCTTACAGTTTCGGAGGGTTAGTCCGTTACGATCATGACAGAAAGTAGTGGTGTCACATGGCACTGGAGCAGTAGCTGAGAGTTACTTCCTGATTAGTTAGTAGGAAGGAAAGAGAGAGAGAGAGAGAGAGAGAGAGAGAGAGAGAGAGAGAGAGAGAGAGAGAGAGAGAACTGGGAATGCTGTACACTGGGTCTGTCATGGTCTTTTGAAACTTCAAAGCCCACCCTCAATGACACACTTCCTCCAACAAAGCCACACCTTCTAATCCTTCTAATCCTTTCAAATGGCTCCACTCCCTGGTGATCAAGCATCCAAATATAAGAGCCTATAGGGGCCATTCTTATTCAAACTGCCACAGGGGATAAAGAAACACAGGCGGGCAATAGGATCCTTAAGATGGCTCAGTGGTTAAGAGTAACCACTGAGTGCTCTTCCAAAGGTCCTGAGTTCAATTCCCAGCAACCACATGGTGGTTCATAACCATCTATAATGTAATCTGATGCCCTCTTCTGGCATGCAGGTATACATGCAGACAGAAAACTGTATACATAATAATAAATAAATAAATCTTAAAAAAAAAAAAAAGAGTGAAAAACAAAGGCACCTGTCCTAGACTGGCCAGGAGTGAGAGGGCTACAGAAGGATCTGAGTGAGAACACCTCCCCTAGCTGGGGGCTCAGTGTGATCAGGCATACCCTTAGAAAGATGATCTATGACATCACTGAGAGCATAAAGTGTGGAAGAGGCAATTAGATAAGGTATAGGAAAACCAAATAAGTTAGAGGCTGTGGTGATTGTCCACACCATGCACATGGTAAGGAAGAACCAAATGTCAGTCGTTACTGATGGGCGTGTAAAATGGTGAGGTCACTTAGAAAATAAGTTTGGTAGTTTCTTACAAAAGACTCCACACACTTGCCGTGCACTCCAACAATTATCCTCCTTGGTATTTGCGGAAATACCAAGCCGAAAGCCTGGATAGATATGTACATATAACTCCCTGTTCATAATTTCCAAATCTTGGAAGACCCATGTGGTGGTTTGAATAGGTATACCTCACATACACCCACGTGTGTGAAAACTTGGCCCATAGGAGGTGCGGCCTTCTTGTAGCAGGTGTGGCATTGTTATAAGAAGTGTGTCTCAGTTCACTTCCTGCTGGCTGCCCATCTAGATATAGAACTCTCAGCTCCTTCCCTGAGCACCATGTCTGCCAGCACACTGCCATGCTTCCTGCCACCACGATAACGGATTAAACCTCTGAAACTGTAAGCCAGCACATGTCCTTTGTAAGAGCTGCTGTGGCCATGGTGTCTCTTCACAGCAGTAAACCCTACCTGTGAGTTAATGTAGGCACGCTAGTGCTCCACAGTCCAACGTCCCCTCCTCAGGAAATTCTCCTGCCCACAATTAAGCTATGTCAGCAGGGCTGCCTCCTAAACGTCAGCCATTAAAAGGAAGGTTTAAACTACATGACATTCTGAAAATGGAGAAGCTCTGAAGACAGTGAAAAGACTAGAGACTACCAGGGATGGGGTCATGGAGGGAGGGGTAAGCAGGGAGGGAGGCTTGAGAGCCAAGGGGCATCAGTACATGGTGTGGTGGGAGCTACTGTTTAGAGCACAGAATGGGCAGCACTGAGAGTGAGTCTTAGGTGAGCCAGCCTGAGGAGAATGACGCATTGGCTGTGAGTTGTCGCTGAGTCTGCTGTACCACTCTGCTGAGGGATGCTGGCAATGGAAGTGTGAGCATGCTGGAAGGAGCTGAGCACAGGGGGAGATTTCACACACACTTCCTCTTTGCTGCAAACACAAAACTCTGCTATATTTCTTTTTCTCCTCTTTTATTATTCTCATGAGCTTTATGGATGAGTATTGCATCTACATCACTGCCTCCAATTTCTCCTGTGACCCTTCAGATTCATGATTCTTTTTTTTAAAAAATCAGATTTATTTATTTTATATTGTATGTATGTTTTGTCTGTGTATCTGCATGTACACCATGAGTGTGCAGTACCCAAAGAGGTCAGAAGAGGGTGTCAGATCCTGTGGAGTTGGAGTTACAGTTTTTGAGTCGCCTTGCAGGTGCTAGGATCTAAACTCAGGTCCTCTGCAAAAACAGTAAGTTCTCCTAACTGCTGAGCTATCTCTCACCCAGCTGTCTTCTGTTGGAATCGTTGTAGTTACACTTATGTGTATACATATGTATATAGCCAGGCAATTAAGTGAAAGGTTCTGAGACACTTGTTGGGAGGGGTATTGGGTAGTCACACACACACACACACACACACACACACACACACACACACAATGTTTACAGAGGTGGAATTGTCCAAGCTGGACCCTAAACAAATAAAAAGCCAGGACAATAGGGAAGAGCAGGTGGCAGCTACATGAAGGCGAGGAATGGTTTCTGCAGTGGCTCTGTGTGGGGTGCTCAATGTCTTCCTTTTCACCACGCTACGAAAGAAAGAAAAACCACATGTTGAGGTACATAAAGTAAGGAGAAGGGGGCAAGAGAAGGACTGCTGGGCATCATGAACCATGTATGACAAGGCAGCTAGTGGCAGCGGGTGACAAGGTACAATGAAGACTGTGAAGACTATTGGGTGAATTTGAGTGGCAGAGACAGGGAAGACTCAGGCTGGCACAGCGGGGACTGCGCAGCATCCGCTGAGAGACTCATGTGAAGTAATGCTTGAAGTCAAATTAGCAGAATTTAATAATTGATTTGCTAGGTGGGGGAAGTGGGAGAAATACTCTTAAACCTCAACTGGCCCATTAAGTCAACTCTCAGAAAGATACACTTCCATAAATTAAGGTGGATCTATTTAAGTACATAGTCTGATAAATGTTGAGAGTTTTATATACTCCCATGAAACCACAACCAAAACAGGCTATTTCCGTCATCTGGAAAGTTTTCTTGTGACCTTTGCTCAGTAAACAACAGTCCTACCCAGCCCAACTCAGATAACCACCGACACCTTTCCGTCATTACAGCTTTTCCTTGTCTAGAATTCAACACAATATTTTGTTCATTCATTCGTGTTATACAAATCGGTAGCTCATGCACTTATGTAGCAAAGCAGTGTTCCGTTGCATGGATATATACCACACTTCAATTTTATTTGTATATTTTAGAAATGCTTAAGTATCACAGTTGTCATAGGAAATTACCTCCAATACATGCTTTTCCATGTATACATAGCCTTCCTTTTCTGTTTTAATTATTATATATTTATTGTAAAAGTGCTGGGGGGTTTTGTTTGTTAGTTTGTTTTGTTTTGTTTTAAGTTTCACTCCAGTATCTCATGTGTGTTCGGCTGTTGAAAAGATTATAAGCTTTGTCACAGGTAAAAACAGTCTTGGTGGGCTTTGCCCTGGGACACACCATAGATACTCCCTGAGATTAACCTTGAGATAGACTGGGTGGAGCCATCCTGGGCCTGGAATTCAAAAAGGGAACCGAGGGACTCCACCTAGGCTATTGTGTTTCTAATTGACTCTCAATAGGAGGCAGAGACCGCCCCTTGCACGTGACAGACAGGCAGGCAGAGAGGAGAGAGGAGCAGCAGGTTTAGACCGGGCTTGAACACACGTGGATCGGGAAGAGGATCAATGACCAGCACACAGGCCAGAGACACTAGGGACCCGTCCCGTGGAACAGACACCAGAAGGTTCACTCTTTTTTCCCTTTAACCTTTTTTCTCTCTTGTGTAAGCTAGTTGAGTTGTATAATAAAGTTTAATTGTTAAAAACCAATATTCGGCCATTTGCACTCACAGTGATGGTTACCTCTAGCTGTAACTTGGCCCAGCCTAGAATCACCTGAGAGGATAGCCTAAGCGAGAGATTGTCTGCATTGGGGTGACCTATAAGCATGTCAGCGAGGGAACGGCTCAGTTATGTTAATGTACATGGGAAGGCCCAGCCCACTGTGGGTGGTACTACTCCCTATACACAGAGTGTAGGACTGGAGACACCAAGCTAAGGACAAGCAAGCAAGAAATGACGGCACATTCATTCCTTTCTGCTCTTGGTTACGGTTGTGACCAGCTGTCTCAGGACCCAGCTGCAGTGCTGGATCCTAGTAGACTATAACCTGGGAGAGTGAGCTAAAATAAACCCTTTCTGCCCCAAGCTGTGTGTCCTCGGGTTGGCAACCTCCCTTTCTAGCCTCCAGCTCCTTTTTTTTTTTGGTTTTTTTTTTTTTTTTTTTTTTTGGTTTTTCTTTTAGACAGGGTTTCTCTGTGTAGCCTTGGCTGTCCTGGACTCCCTTTGTAGACCAGGCTGGCCTCAAACTCACAGCAATCCACCTGCCACCACGCAAGGCCCTGTCTCCAGATCTTCCCATTCTCTCTCAGTTCTCAGTTGGTAGCTGTTTGAGTTGGTTTCTATTTGGGACAAGGTATAAAGCTGTGAAGAGCATTTGTGTCTAAGGATCCATGTGTATATGTGTTTTTATTTGGGGGCAAGAAAAAAAAAAACATGCCTAAGAATGGAATTTCAGGAACCCATGGTAATAAGGAACTGCCTATAGATCCCCCAAGGACTAAAGCTGTTTCTAGTCCCTTCAGCAGCTTACACGCTTTTCAGTTGCTCCGTACTCTTGCCAATACTTGCACTGTGGGGCTATAACTCTAGGCACCACTGTCAGTGTGTAGCAGTATCTTGCTGTGGTTTTGTTTTCACTTATCCAACACCTGATAACAGTGAATCTCTTGTCCTGGTGCTGCTTGGGATGCCTTCTCAGCTCTGGATTTCAAGAGCTCTTCCTGCCCCTTGAGAAACCGGGAGGCAGCCTAAGCAGGAAGCAGCAGTGCTGATTTGAACAATGCAGAGGGAGTAAGAAACAGTGAGCTCAGCCTTGAGTGGCTGGTTTCAAGCAGATGGAGGCCAGTGGGTGTCCCCCAGGGAGGGAGAGTGATCTACAGATAAGCTGTGTCTCAAAACATGGAGGCTGAGCTAAGAATCAAATGTCATCAAACGTGGTTGAGTTTTAAACCGTGAACAACCTGTTAAAAATTGATTTAGTGGCTCCTGACCAAAACTTATCTCAAAAGGTGATAGAATGGGAAAATGTATTCCAGGTTAAGTGTACATCCATAACCCAGAATACATTTTCCCATTCTATCACCTTTTGAGATAATATTTGGTCAGGTTAAGTGTACATCCATAGCCAGGGTGCACGCCTTTAATCCCAGCACTCAGGAGGCAGAGGCAGGTGGATCGCTGTGAGTTCAAGGCCAGCCTGGTCTACAAAGGGAGTCCAGGACAGCCAAGGCTACACAGAGAAACCCTGTCTCAAAACAAACAAACAAACAAAAAACAACAACAACAACAAAAAAGTATACATCTATAAAGATTCTTACTGCAAGCATACATGCAGTATTGCAGGACATGCCTCTTTTTTAACTCTGGTACAAGAAAATACTAGAAGAAAGAAGACTACAGATGGACTTGCCAGTGTTATCCTGGAGAGGGCAGTGAGTAAGGATTCAAACTCGGCCAGAGCTGGCTACAGTTCCTGGCTACTTCTCTTAAGGAGCTGTTTGCTCTTAAAAAGGCTGCGTGAAATGTGACTCTTCCTTCCCATAAATACGGAGCAGGAGCAGTGACAGCATTTAAGTCAGGGCTGTGCACAGAGCTGCTTCTGCGCAGGGTCCAAGTGCTTCACTTGTCACAGAAACAGCCCTTGCAGGCTCTTGGCTGAGCCAGTGGACCTGAGCTAGATTTCCAACACCCACACCCACCCACACCCACCCTCACCCACCCCCTCTGAACCCCCACTCACCCCCACCCACCCCCTCTGAACCCCCACCCACCCCACCCACTTCCACCCCCCCTCTGAGCCCCAACCCCCCCACCCCCTCTGAGCCCCCACCCACCCCCACCCACTCCCACCCACCCCCTCTGAACCCCCACCCACCCCTCTGTCAGTCAGCCTGATGACGACAAACCCTACAAGCTTTCCACAAGGAAAATATACTTATTGCTTCTCTCACTGCTGTGACAAGGTGACAGGGAGGAAAAAGAAGAGTTTATTTGGGCTCACAGTTTGAGAGCACGGTCGATCACAGTGGTGAAGGCATGGCAGCAAGAACATGAGGTCACACCATGCGCTGGTTAGGTTTTGGTGTCAACATGGCACAAGTTAAGGAACCTCAGCTGAGTAAATGCCTCTGTAAGACTGGTCTGTAGGCCTAGGCAAGCCACAGGGGGTAAGGGGGGTGTACAGATGATTGATGTGGGCGGTCCCAGACCACTGTGGGTAAGCCCACTCCTGGCAGATGGTCCTGATTTATATAAGAAAGCAAACTGAGCAAGCCATGGTGAGCTAGCCAGTGTTTCTCCATAGTCTCGGCTTCGGTTCCTGCCTTCAGGTTCCTGCCTTGAGCTCTGCCTTGGCTTCCCTGGTAATGAACTATGTATATATAACCTATAAGCCAAATAAGTGCTTGCATCTCCAAGTTGGTTTTGGTCATGCCATTTTGTCACAGAAATAGAAACCTACCGAGCATACACGGCATCTGCCACGAGGAAGCAGGGGGAAGGAACGCTGGTGCTCAGAGTACTTTCTCCTCTTGTCCAGTCCAGGACCTAGAGTATGAGGTAGCGCTCACTACCTACTGTTCAGATGAAACTTCCCTGCTCTGTTAGCCCTGTAGAGAAACCCTGAGCCTGGCAGTGGTGGCACACACCTGGAATCCTAGCACTTGGGAGGCAGAGGGAGGTGGATCTCTTAATTCGAAGCCAACCTGGTCTACAAAGTGAGTCCCAGGACAGCCAGAAATACACAGAGAAACTCTGCAGACACATCCATCCAGAATCGTGTTTTGGTGATAATTATAAACCCACGAAGCTGGCAATGAGGACTGACCATCACAGAGGATTACAGGGCAAGTCAGCTTGGAAAGTACTCTGTGTAATGTTGAGAACAGGTCAGGTCCTCTGTAATCACGGGCTGCCTTCATTTATGCTTGCTACTCTTGCCAGGGCAGAAACCAACTCCCACGAACTGAGAAAGCAGAGATGGCATTTGGGGGCTTCCCTTAAAAACCTTCATCAGTGGAAGCAACCTGAATGCCCATTAATTGATAAAGAGTGCTTTCTCCATGTAATGGATTTAATTGGATCATTAAAAAGTATAAAGAACTGCCACACATACAAAAAATAATACCGGCCACGAAAAATGAATGAACCAATCCGAGTAAAGGCAGCTGGGCACAGAGGAATGTCTGCTGGCTAGGAACTGTCCAGAGAGTCCACCCAGATGCCCATCAGAGACTTCCAGGGGTGGGTTTGGAGGATAGGAGTCCCAGCTCCCCAAAACCAGGTATCTTTTTAGTGATAAAAGCATACAGACACTAGATGGTGGTGAAGACCGTATGGCATTAAGAGTGCCTTGAATGTTAAGTCATGTGCTTCCAGGGGGTTTTAAATGGCAGACTGTGTGTATGTCCCACCATGATTGTATCAAACATTCTATTCACCTTAAGGGTTGTTCAGTCTCCTTCCTTCAGAAGCTGTGTCAGAGGCAAGGAAGAGAGAAGGTGGAGGTTGGTGTTGTCAGCATGGCAGTACCTAGAACCTCTGGGCGTGCTAGGCTAACTGCAGTGGGAGGATGCCTCCCAGCCCCCACAGCCTTTGGTTGTCCATGCTACCATCCCCAGGGCTGGACCACTGGTTGACAAAGAGGAGAGCTGACTGAATCTAGCCACTCATTCTCTCTCTACATACTGGCTCTAGATGCCGTGTGACCAGCTGCCTCAAGCTTTGCTGCCGAGACTGTCCCACCATCACGGTCCGTTCCTCCAGCTGTGAGCCAAAACAGAGTCTTTCATCCTCAAAGGGCTTCTGTCAGATATTTTATCACAGCAACAGAAAAAGTAGCTAAGGCGGGACAAGACAGGTTGGGGAGGAGCTGGGGTAGGGGGAAGAATGGGAGGGGGGAGTTTGGGGGCACAATGAGAAAAGATTGGCTCAAGAAGTGAGAAAGCTGAAGTAAGACACCCCTGAAAATGGGCCAAGGTGGGCCTGCTTCCTAAGAAGATAGAAGAGAGTGACTGTGGAGGGAAACAACAGTGACCCTCAGACACAATCATGTCAACCCATAAATACACACACACACACACACACACACACACACACACACACGGGCACACACACAGGCACACGGACACACAGGCACACATTCTCAAGAGGCTCTGAAAGCCTTCTCACGACTAGCCTTCTTGCTGAAGAGCCTCCAGACCATTAGAAGGAGCCTGAACTGTGAGGAGACCCAGGCAGCCTCCTCCTCCCTCTTTGGGTGGGATGGGACAGGCACACTGTAAGTGTTCCTAACAGAGCAGGGCTAATTGGGTAGATAATTAATAATAATAATCCCTCCTGCTCCCTCTCTAGCAGGGACTTGGCTTGGCCCCAGGAGCTTGGTAGCTAAATAGTTCTTTATTATAAACTGATTTTGCAGTGAATGGTGTTATTGGTATTAATAATTAGAACCAATTTACTATTAACTATGCTACTGAGTGGATTCTGTGTAGATTCTGGAGCACAAGGTGATTTTGTAAATGTTTTCCTCTGCTTTGCAGGCATTTGATCCCCTCCCGTGCATTTACTTCTTGATTATGTCTGACCTGGGATTATTTAAAAGTCACTTTACGTTCTCATAGGTGAGCTGAGAAGGCAGCCTTCTCCTGCAGCATGTTAATTCTTCCCAGGCTAATGAAGTCCGGCCTTATATTAAATCACCTTTCAGTTTGGCCAAATAGTTTGATTGGTTGGTGGGCTGGCTTTTCTTTTCTTTTTTTTTTTTTTGTTTTTCGAGACAGGGTTTCTCTGTGTAGCCTTGGCCATCCTGGACTCACTTTGTAGACCAGGCTGGCCTCGAACTCACAGCGATCCGCCTGCCTCTGCCTCCCGAGTGCTGGGATTAAAGGCGTGCGCCACCACGCCCGGCTGGGCTGGCTTTTCTATACAAGTCTTACTACACAGCCTCAATGCCTGGAACTCACGATGTAGCCTAGGCTGGTCTTGAACTCATGTGATTCTCAGCCTTAACTACAGAATCTCATGAGTAAGAAGGGAGAGGGCAGAGGAGACTCATTCATTCATTTGATCATATGTTAGTCATTATTCAGTGGTGTTATGGCTACTTAGGATCCCATAAGGCAGAAAGCAGGCTCATTCCCCACCCCCCGCCCTGAGCATGGGGCTGTATCAGATTCAATTACGGCCTCACACATGCTAGGCATGCCCAGCAATCCGTTCTTTGTCTTCTATTCTGAAGTAAGCTCTCACCATGTTGCCCAGGCTGGTCTGAAACTTGCCATCCTGGCTCAGCTGTCTGAATAGCTGCAATCAGAGGCCTGAGACACCAGGTCCAGAAAGGGGAGCAGGGATAGGGTGGGGTGGGGTGAGGGGCAAAGGAGGGGGACTTTGAGAATTATAGAAACAATTCTATGAATAAAGAGTGAAGAAGTGGACTTTGCTAAAAGGTTAAAGAAAGTTGGGTTTTGCTCAAGGAATTAATTAAAAAATTATCATCTGATACTTTCAGGGAAGGAAACTGGACGTGTCTGCTACCAGGAGCCTGGTCCCATTGCTCGAGCAGGGCCTCACTCGCTCACAGGGGCAGGTGCCCAGCCTCTGCTGGGCAGTGGGAAGAGTGGCCTGGCCTGGGTTAGGAGGTCCTGCAGCACACAGCTTTCCTGCTTTGGACTCACTATGAAGACTAGGCTGCCCTTGAACTCATGTGAATCTTGGCCTCTGGGTACTGGAATTACAGGAATGATCCCAGCTTTTCTGAACCTTTTTTTTTCTTTTCAAGTTCCCTAATTGGGTTTGGGGACATAGTCCAGTTGGTAAAAGTACTTGCTGGACAAGTGTGAGGACCCACTGCCCCATGTAAATGTTGGGCCAGTGTAGAGACTAGCCTGTAATCCCAGCACTTGGAAAGCCAAGACAAGAGATCCATGGGGCAAGCTACCCAACTAGACCAGATAAATGGTATGCTCTGCATCCGAATGAAAGGCTATGCCTCAATATATAAGGTGGAGAGTGATCCAGGACGACGTGTGATGTCAACCTTTGACCTCCACACAACATGCACACATATACACACATATGCACATATAGCACACAAAGACACCCTTCTTTAAAGAAAAAAAAAATCCCTGGATGAATGAAAACCACGTAGAGGAAGAATATATTAGAATGACTATAACACTATTAGTGAGTCTCAATAGAACCTAAAATATTTGGGCACTGTTTGCTAGTCAATAATATTTCAATCTCCTTGCGTGGCATTCATCCAACAAACAATTTTGAGCCTGTGTTGTGTAGCAGGTGCAGAAGACGCAGATAAACGAGGCATGTTCATCCCTCCCAGAGAGCTGCTGAGAAAGCAGAGGACAAAGAAACAAGTATTTGCCTTCAAATTGAATAAGTGTACAAAAAACAAAAAACAATCACCTTGGCCTAGATCAAAGCGTTCAATGAACGTGTGTACGACAGCCACCTAAAAGTATTGCCTTCTGTGGCCTGGAGATGTTTTATTCACAGATCTAACACACATATCATCCTTCATCCTGTCTTCAATCACCTCAGACTTTCTCTGCAGGAAATATGGATTTTTTTTTTTTTTTTGGTTTTTTATTCATTATGACTATTTTATTGCAATGCCATTTTTTCTTTATTTATCGACACATTCCAGCCTCTTACCGTCACCCTAAAAGAATTACACGAGTTGAAAAGTGTAACAGCTTCTGTGGTTGTAGAAAATACCGCAGACCCAAAAATCTGTACACAGG
This sequence comes from Acomys russatus, assembly GCF_903995435.1. Lineage (NCBI taxonomy): Eukaryota > Metazoa > Chordata > Mammalia > Rodentia > Muridae > Acomys > Acomys russatus. The sequence continues at coordinate 10,962,619 of NC_067150.1, read as the reverse complement.
CGTTTTGGGGCCACCTGCAAGAAGACGGTCTCAGTGAACTTGACCTGCGGCTGCAGGAGAGGCTGCTGCAGGCCTGAGGTATCATTTCGTGTGCAGCATCTCTCTGTGCGTGGTTGCCTGCTTCATTGCAGACACTTCCATTCCAGGGCTCTGGTGAGACCAGAGGCGGGGAGGGGGGTGTTAATAGTGGGTGTGGCTTCTCCTTTCCCAGGAATAGAGGCAGACATTTCTCTTGCTCAAGTGTGCCTCATCTAGCTGAGGAGAGACTTTTTTTTTTTAATATATATTTTCTTTCCTTAACTGATATACAAAAATAACAGACTCCTTTGTGGTCTTGTCACATTTGTGTATCATTGCACCCTGCTCATTGGCACCTTAAACACCAGGCCAGTGTGGTAGTAAGGGAGAGATGAGCTGAAGACGTTAGCCAGTGGTAGCATGTGAGAAACCCTGGATTCAGCCGCCAGCCCACAAAAGAAAGAGGGAAGAGGAAGAGAAAGAGGGGGAAAATGAATCTTAGCTTCATCTCAATGCATGTCATTGTATATTTATTTATTCAGATACCAATCGTTAGTAAGCGTCTATGTTTCCCAGGCTGGAAACAAATTGTACTGTATGGGTTGGGGGAGTGTATAGTCTAAAAGGAGACCAAGAGAAGAAATGAGTTAGCAGACAAAGCCATGAAAGATCTGAAATCTGGACAGGGTGTGGGGAGGGTGGCAGATAGGGTGAGGATCCTAATTAAAGCAGGTTGAAGCCAGGTGTCACCAGATTAGGACTGGGACTTTGGCCAGAAGAGTGAAAGCGCTATAGGACACAGTCCCAGCTACCCTGCAAGAGCTCAAGAGACACAGAACAAAGCCTGAGTCAGCAGGGAGTTTATCTTGCCTTGACTAGTCAGAATTTTAGAGATTTTGTGGTGTCGGGGACTAAATTTTTGTCCCCTAAATTCCTGGTGAAGCCTTAGTTTCAAATCCCCAAGAATTTGGAGACTGAGCCTTCACAGAAGTGATCAAATTAACAGGAAGTGATTAGGAGAAGCGCTAACCCAGCCTGACTGCTCTCCTGGAAAGAAGAGAACATGGCCGCAGAGAGAGGAACCCAGAGTGCCCAGCACGCACATGACCAGAAGACACACAAGCCAATCTGCAAGCCAAAAAAGGAGGCTGCGGAAGGCACTGCACCTGCGCGGAAACCCTCCACTTCGACTTCTCTGGCCTCCAATTAACGAGGTTAATTTGTATCATATAAGCAAGCCTCTTAGGGTTGTTTTTATGCAGCCCAGCCTGAGACCGCCCAAACCAGACTGTGCTCCTAAACCTTGGGTCCCACACCCCATCTAGATGGCTGAGGTCAGGAGCTCATAAACACTGCAGTCTGAGAGCGCCCAGCACTAAGGCCAACCCGTTCATTTTATAGAGGAAACTTCCAGAGTCCAAAGCAGGAAAGCCAGAGGCTGAGAATGAATGCTGGGCACTCTCAGACTGCAATGTATCAGCTGATAAATTCTCAATTAATTCCTTGAGCAAAACCCAACTGTCTTTAACCTTTTAGCAAAGTCCACTTCTTCACTCTTTACTTATAGAATTGTTTCTATAATTCTCAAAGTCCCCCTCCCCTGCCCCCCCCCCCGCCCCACCCCACCCCCGCTCCCTTTTCTGGAACTGGTGTCTCAGGCCTCTGATTGCAGCTATTCAGACAGCTGAGCCAGGATGGCAAGTTTCAGACCAGCCTGGGCAACACGGTGAGAGCTTACTTCAGAATAGAAGACAAAGAAAGGATTGCTGGGTATGCCTAGCATGTGTGAGGCCATAATTGAATCTGATACAGCCCCATGCTCAGGGCAGGGGGTGGAGAATGAGCCTGCTTTCTGTCTTATGGGATCCTAACTAGCCATAACACCACTGAATAATGACTAATATATGATCAAATGAATGAATGAGTCTCCTCTTTTTTCCTCCCCGCCCCTTGTTTGTCATGAGTTGCTGTAGTTCATTAAACACAATCTGCAAGAGAAATATAGGAGATGAGGAAATAGAAGGATCCAGAGGGTCCTAGAAACTACAAGAAGAGCATCGTGACGGGTGGATCGGGTTCTGCTCAAACTACTGCACTAACCAAGGACAATACAAGTAGTAAACATTGAACCCTACTCTGATCTACCCAATGGACAGCACATTCTCCACAGTTATGTGAAGAGTGGAGACTGACTCTAACATGAACTCTGGTGCCCCATATTTGACCACTTCCCCTTGGTGGGGAGGCCTGATGGCACTCAAGGGAAGAATAAGCAGGCTACCAAGATGAGACTTGATAGTCTGTGACCATATAGTGGGGGAGGAGGTCCCCCCTCGGTCATAGACCTAGGGGAGGAGAATAGGGTGAAAGTGGGAGGGAGGGAGGAATAGGAGGATACAAGTGAAGGGATAACAATTAAGATGTAATCTGAATAAATTAATTAAATTAAAAAATATATAAAAATTTTTAAAAAGCACAATCTGAGAGGACAAAGAATTTGTGCTTTTGTTCACAGAAAGTCTGTCCTCTGAAAAGTGGGAGTATGAGAGCATGGGACCCTGTTAACTGTGCAGACTGAGGGACCAATCTGGGTGTCCCTGCACTGTGCTCCTTTGCATAGCTTGTCCACTATCTGTGTTCTGACAACCTCACCTCTTATCATGACTGCCCCTCCCCCCCTAAATAGTAAGTTGCTGTCATGGGAAAGGTTGGTCTTGCTATTTATACATAAGGGGATGAATTTGCAAGGAATTTGTAAGCCAGTGCATGCTACTGTGTAAAGCGCCAGGGAGCTCAGGCTGCCCTTGTTTAATCAGTTACCTAAACATGCCTGGGCCCTGCTGTTTTCCTGCTTACATGTGTGGACACAGAGGCAAATGTGTGTGTGTATGAAGGAGAGATAAACCTGTTTCTTAGGATCCCAAGTGGGGGATCGGAACAGTCTTGTGAGAGAACAAGTGAGGTTGATCCACTCGAAGACCAACCACCTCGTGAGGGAGCTTGTAAACAGACTCTGGGAGGAGATATGTAAATGATCCCAGACCTGGAGGCGGGGCCTTTGAAGACTTGGGATAGTTTTGGCTGTTCGTTGCTCCACTTCGAGATGCCCCTAGAGAGAACCTCTCGGGGGAAGGCTTCGGGGCTCCTGGCTCCTGCTGAGGTTCCGGGTTCTGGTTACTCCAGGTTCCAGCAGAAGAAATCCTGCTGATTACGCCAGGAGAATCGTTCCTCAGAACTAATATCCTTAAGGTTGTTATTGTGTTCTTTAATCATCTTTTCCTATTGTTTTGGTTAGTCAGGTTATAAGTGACGTATGCTCTGTTAATAAGTTGTAATAAAATATATCGGTTAAGAAAACTGAGCCAACATGTGTATATGTGCAGACACATGTAGAGTATGACTTGAGTCTTGGCGTTTGTCCTTACAGGCCACGTCAGGGCTTAACACACACATAGCAGGAGTTAGTTAGGAGGAGGAGAAAGAGGGAAGGGGATTCAGGGAAGGAGAAGGGCTTTTCCAGGCAGTTACCTGTGCTCTAACATACTGAAGGAATCGTTCTCTCATTTCTCTCCTTGTCTTTCTTTTTCTGTCTTTTCTAACCCTAACCTCCCTCCCCCTCTCCTCTCCACCTCCTGTCTTCCCTCTCCTCTCTTCCCTCTCCTTCCCTCCCTCTCCTCTCCCCTTCTCTTTCTTTCTTTCCTTTCTGCCTCTTTTCTATATTCATTCTTTCTTCCCTTTCCCTCTTTTCCTTCCTCTCCTCCTCCCCTTTCTTCCGGTTCGCCTTCTTTCCCTCCCTCTTCCTTTCCTTTCTTTCTTCTTGCCTTCCTTTATGCCCACTCCTTTCCCTCTTTCCTTCTGTATTGGAGTTCAGACCCATGACCTTGCCTTTCATACCAGACCTGCTGTGCAGCGTCTTTATATATTATAACATTGGAGTCGTGAAACGCCGAGTGAGGGGTTGGGGCGGGCAATCCCATTGTCTTTGTGCACCAGGACCCCTTCTACCACCTGCCCACAACAGATTTGCTTTCTCTCCTGTTGCTACACATCAGGACCTGACTGTTGTCAACCCACTGCTCTCCAGCTCACTGATCGCTATCATTACATCCACCACCAACAGTTAGGTTAGCATCACCTGTCTCCATACCACAGACCTCAGAACTGCAACCCTGCGGTTTCTTTTCCACCCTACATGACTTTTCCTCTGCAAGAACTCAACCTCACTGCTGCTAAAGACCCGGGACCAGGCACTGACCTCCATGTTAGCTGGCTGATGAGCCACTAACTGGCATCGTCCACGCTCTGTCCCTGCTGAGTCCTGGGGACATACACAACTACAGGCTGCAGAGACCCTCCATGCCCTTTTCTCATCGACAGGAATGGGGTCTTCATATTTTCTCATTCCCCTTTGGGTAGCCTCCAGCCTCTTCCTACACCTAGAGCCCAACCTGAAGGGCTTTAAATATATTCATCTTTCGAATCAAATTTCTAATTGACTCAGGAACACTAAGAGCGGCCGATGAAATGGGAAGTGGTTCCCCGTTTCTCTTTTCTCAGAGTCCTGTCTCTTCTCTGCTCGCTCTACCACACTGTTTGAGCAGCAGGTCAGGGCTGGGCCACAGTGCACACCTGCTCCTGCCATCAGCTACTCCACAGCAACCAGCTTTCTCATGGCTACTCCTGATCTTGCGGACCACTTGTCTGTGAACTTGATCCCAAATTCCTACCTAAGAGTCCAATTCCTTCACATGGCTCTCTATCCACATGGACCTGCTGCCTGCTCCCCGCCGCCAGCCCCTCCACCCACTTTCAGAGGAGGCTGCAGGAACTGGTTGCGTGTGCCTTCTCTCCCCCTCTGCTTCTTTCAAAGAACTGACTCTATTATAGAAGTCTGGCCTCATTCAAAGCCAAAAATTGCTGTACCAGATTTTCAAATTCTTACAAATGATGCCCAGATATCTAAACTTTGCTCTCATCCTCCCAAAGCCTCTCTAAAGTTCTACTTCCCAACTTTAAAAATCTTTTCTCTCTGATTCCTTTATACTCTGCTCTCAAAAGAAAAAATATATCTTAAGATTATGCTGTGAACTCTTATCTAAGGATTTGTATAATTCGCTCATTGGGTATGATGTTTAAAACCTAAGTTCAAACTCTCATTTAAAACATATGTGTGTGTGTGTGTGTGTGTGTGTGTGTGTGTGTGTGTGTATAACATAGAAACACAGATGTTTTTTTAAAACATCGACCACATGGCTCGCAACCTGCCCTGTGACTCCACCATCTTAAGATGACCACGTGGTATAAAACAACAATTATAAACCTTCTTAGTCCTAATGAACTCTCTGTTTATTATCCTATTTCCTTTTAAACGAAGAAAGCAACAAGTCTCATTTTAAACATTATGAATTTTTATAGAAATCCAAAGTTATACTTTTACTACACACCATATATGTGATCCAACCCTGGTTCAAATGCTTTATATGATGATGAAATTTCAAGATAATAAAGGTCTATTCAGATAAATAAGCTAATTTAAAATGTATGTCTAATTACTTATGTCTTTGCTAGATGCATGGATGAATAACTGCTGTTTTTCCTGGCTCCAGCTGCCTGTGATCAGGGTTCACCTCCAGGCTTTCTAGCCAATGGATTTGATATAATAAATTAAAATTCAATTTTAAAATGGTCTTACACTGTTCCACTATACTGCCAACTTTGAAAATGGGATTTATTCTAGAGACATAGGATTGTCTACAATGTTAGAACTTGGTTATTGTGCTCTACCTTTACTCTCAAAAGGTTAAAAATCACTCAAAAGGTTAAAATATGTTTATCCAACCAGGTGTGGTGGCTGGATAATCCCAGCACTCAGGAGGCAGAGGCAGGTGCATCTCTGTGAGTTTGAGGTCAGCCTGGTCTACAAAGAGAGTCCAGGACAGGTAGTATGACACAGAGAAACCCTGTCTAGAAAAAAACAAACAAGAACAACAACAAAAAAATGCTTAGCCTTGGTTTGCTAATGTTACTAATCTATAGTATGGCTTTAGAATTTTATAAGCTATAGAGTTTTTATAAACTAAGTCATACAAGAAGCTGTTATGTTCTCTCTTTATGGACTATGTTTTTGTTGTTGTTAAGTTGGAAAATAACTTTATTTGTTCTGAGTAGGCCAGAGTCCCCTCAGAATTTCTGAAGCTGCTTCCTGGTGTCAGCAGCCTTGGTGACCTTGGACACATTGAATCAAATGGTCTTGCTCAGGGGCCTGCACTCTCCCATGGTGACAATGTTGTCAATCTGTACATCCCTGAAACAGGGGGACAGGTGCACAGACATGTTCTTGTGGTGCTTCTCAAAGCGATTGTACTTCCGGATGTAATGGAGACAGTCCCGGCCAATGACAATGGTCCTCTGTACCTTCATCTTAGTCATGGACACCAGGCAGGATCCGACCTCGGATGGCGACATCACCAGTGAAGGGGCATTCCTTGTCTGTGTAGATGCCCTCGATGGCCTCCTTGGGCGTCTTGAAGTCTAGACCAATATTTTTGTAGTAACAAGAGAGTTTTTCCCTGCCGGTTTCTCCCAGCAAAACACACGTCTTGTTTTGAAAGATTGTAGGCTGGTTTTGGTAAATGCACTCTGTCTGAATGTCCGCCATCTTCCCAGCAGCCTGAGGGAAAAAAACAAACAAACTATGTTTATGATTTTTAAGGCTCCAACTTAACAGGGATGAAACCTAAAGTCCTAATCTTTAAGAAATGCAAGTTAGGCCAGGCCGTGGTGATACAGGCCTTTAACCTCAGCAATTGGGAGGCAGAAGCAGGCAGATCAGTGTGCGTTCGAGGCCAGCCTAGTCTACAGAGAGTCCAGGACAGATAAGGCTAAAAAAAAAAAAAAAAGAAAGAAAGAAAAAAAGAAAGAAAGAAAGAAATGCAAGTTAATAGTCAGACACCTTAAAATGACCAAATCCTTTAATGTGCCCAAAAATATATTTGTAGTTATGCTAAGAACTGACGTGATTGACTACGGGATTAAGCTTTATTTAGCAGCCTGCACATGTTTTCAAAGTTAAACAAAAGTAACTAGAAACAAGCGAAGTTTATCTATTTAGACCTACTTGAGATAGATGTGGTCCTCAAACAGTTATCTGAAGAATATGATGTACTTATAGATGGTAACATTCCGTTTTGTTGGCAAGGTGTAGTTTAGAGGAGATAACTAAAGACAGATAAAGATTACCTCAGATATGCTGGCCCTTATGCTTGTCAGAGATCTGCAGAATGTGGCACTAAATATATTTAAACTTATTTTGACATACAGAGACTTCCAAATCCTAACAGTAACCCTCCCCCCAAGATCTCCAAAAAGATTTGAGCACAACAGATGACTTCAATGCTGGATTGTGGTACAACTGCCACTGGGAAAGACTGTCCACAATGCTTTGCCCACTGCTAGGGCCCAGCCTGAACTGTGGACAAACTGGACACCTTGAGAGTAATTGTCTCACCCTGCTGAAACTGAGGTGAGGTCAGTCTTTCCCATGTTCTTCCTTCATAGGAAAAAAAAGCCTGTCATCTTCTGTACCTGATGGCCAGGCCGTCTTCGCGGATGTTGACATAGGAACCCAGGAACTTGGGACAACTGTCTAGGTCGTGGACTATGGACTGACTAGTCATCTCTGTCATTTTAATTGATACATAGATTTATTTAGGTTACAATGTTATCCTTCTCAGGTCTCTGATCACATTGATGGCTAAGGTAATGGTAGACAACTAGAGAGCATGCATTAGCTCCTTACCCCAGGGTAATCCATCGCATTAGTTTATTATTCAATTGATTTGCTAGTTAAAAACTACTAGGTAGATCTCTTATTTAAAAAGCAAACAGGGTTGCCTTGCTCATAGGCCTCATGGTAAATAATTAGGAAGATAGATGTAATCCGCCCCTCAGGTCAGATGGACTCCAGATAAGTACCGCCAACCAACAGCCTAAGTTTCCTACCTATTGCCTATTTCAGAGGGAGGAATTCCTCCCGCTTTTCCTGGTTTTGGAACTCTAGTCCCCCAGCTACCAAAACCATGGGTCCAAAAGTTTCATATGTACACCTAAAAAAGAATTTTTCTCCCCAACCTACTTAACTTTGTCTTCTAGACTGAAACAGCTCAGCCTGTACCTTCTAGATGTTCTCACAACACCCCTGGGCAGCAGCAGAACAGCTGGCTCTCCTGGAACTTTGCCAGCCCACCCCCATCCTCACTCACTCAGGATCCCCCAAAATGCCATCAGCCCCAAGTCTGCAGGAAGCAGCCATTTCTAGGACACAACATCCTCACTCCCATCTCACCAGCCTTCCTAGTTTCTCTCTCTCTCTTTTTTTTTTAATTAAGCAAAAATGGAGGAATGTTGTTCCAATAGCCTGCTTCTAGGTTGCCTAGCAACCTCTGCCATCATCACCTGGTGCTGCCAGGTGTGTTCAGGTTAAAGGCATTGGCCCACCACTGCTCTCTGTCTCTCTCTCTCTCTGGGGGTGCCCCCTTTCTCTCTCCTTCCCCCTCTACACAATAAATCTCCTTTTATACATGATCTGTTGTGTGGCATCTATTTATTATATATTATGATGCTGGGACCGTTCAGAACCTCCTCTATAACCTCCTTTGAAATACATAATTAATTGCTGTCAATCACATCTGTGCCCTTCCCTGCATGCTCCCGCAGCTCTAGTAATCTCAAGTCTCCTCACAGTTCTGTGGGCTGTGCTCCGATGGAATATGAGTTTGTTATTTTTAGCAATATTATGTTTCATGAGGCTAAGGTATCACCACAGCAAGGCATTCGGGAGCTTCTGCTGTTTCAGATGGCAGTTTAAGTGGGTACATGGGATGAGAGGGCAACCCAGGAGGATTCCGTTCTGAGGGAATGAGTGTAAGGGACCACGTGCAGCTGGGCGGGCTTCGCAGCTGCGGCAGCTCCTGAGAGGAAAATGTGATTTTAAATGAATAGATGCATCGTTCATCCAGCCTGTGAGCAGAAATTGGGAAACTGTCCAGGCAAAGTTACAGAGGGGACCAGGAAAAACTAGAAATGCAAGGCGGGAAGCGGGTCAAAGCAAGTCACGCAGCCTATACGGAAGGGGAGGGAACTGTTATCCTATCCGGCTTGTGGCTCAGAGTAACTTCTTCAGCTGCTAAGAGGCCATCCCAGACTGTGTCCCAGGGTAATGTTTTCCTGCACTAGAAACTCTTCCAAAGTTCAGTTTTATACATATGGCCTCAGCTCTGTTTGGCCAACTTATGGAACATTTACTGAGCCTTGTAGTGTGCCAGGCCTGTTCCATCTATGTATATATTAAACCTACCCAAACTGGTGGCTCATGTAATCTCAGTACTCAGTAGGCTAAGGCAGGGGGATTGCTTTGAGTTCAAATCCAGCCTGGGAGACAGAGTTTTGAGAGATGGGGGGAGCGGGGAGTAAGCAAAAAAATAGAATTAATCTGGGCATGGTGGTGCACATCTTTAGTCCCAACACTCAGGGATGAAGACAGGTAGATCTCTGTGAGTTCAAGGCCAGGCTGGTCTACAAAGTGAGTCCAGGACAGCCAAGGCTACACAAAGAGACCCTGTCTCCAAAAATACCAACACCTGCTCCCTCCCAAAAAGAGGATTATATGATCTGCTTCAAACATCTCTGTGGCATGTGTTTGTGTGTGTAGCTTTCTTTCAAGTAATAATGATATTTATCAAGCACTTCTAGAATAATGCTGGTACTTTCTTAAATGCCTGATATTTATTCACAGCAGTTAATCACAAGCAGCTCTGAGAACTGTTACTAAGCTCTTTAGGAGAGGAAGACAAGACCGAGATGTGAGAACAGGACCTTCCTTGCCTAAGGCCACCTGGCTGTTTAAATGACAGAGAATGGGCGTGGGAGGCAAGTCGGAGCCTCCACAGCTCAGGACCGTCTGCTCTGTCTAGCTGGGAGTTTGTACAAGTTCATCCTCTGTGTCCCCCCGCCCCCACCCGGTGCTTGCTTCCTGGCACTGTTCGCCTCACAGTCAGCAGTTCTCAGTTGGCCTGCATGGTGTGGCAGTGCAAGCAGGCATCCCTTGGTGCAGGCTGCGGCTCACTTTAATTAAAGCGGGTGGCACTGCAGAATGAAACTGGCAGGAAGCGGCTTCTCAGAAACCCCCTCTCTATTCCCAGGTCTGCCCATATGCACAGCAGTCCCCACGCAGCTGGCAGACCCTTTTCTTCCAGTTTTAATTAAGACACACACACACACAGACACAGACACACACACACACACACAGAGCCCAACTGGTTTGACAAGGATTTGCTGGTTCTGTGTTTGCTATCACTCCTAAGAGCTGTTTCTCAGCATTTGGAAGGAGGCCCCATGGAGTGAAAGAACAGGCACCTATTCCACATAGCCCAGCAAGAGGAAACACCAAACAGAACCTCTAAGGATATGAGCCTCTGCGAGGACCTGTGAGCAGTTGTGTCAGTCAGTTTAACCTCTGGGTATACCCCTGAGGGATTTCCTTGATCACAATAACTAAAGTGGGAAAACCTACCCTGAGCATGGATGGGCATCTTCCTGTGGCAGCCCAGACGTAAGAAGGTCCAAAGTCAAGCTCCTGCTTTTTGCCTGCTGGCCTTGGCGTCTCCCTGGCATGTTCATCTACTCTGTTGCGGCTGCCTACAGAGCAATGACTGGTGCTGTCCTTCACTGCCATCAGATCACAGATTCGTCAGCCTTCCAACATGGGCTTGGTTTTGGTTTGTTTTTTTCCAAGGCAGGTTTTCTCTGTGTAGCCTACACTGTCCTAGGCTTGCTCTGTAGACCAGGCTGCTGTTGAACTCATGGAGATCCGCCTGCCTCTGCTTCCCCGAGTGCTGTGATTACAGGAATGTGCTACTGTACCTGGCTGCCTTCCAACATGGACTTAAGACCAATGGCTCTCCAGTAGTCCACCAGGCTTTTGGCACCAGATTGGGACTGTTAGGAGATGCAGTCCAGTACTGTTCCTCTTGAGAATTCTGGCTAATATGGGATGCAATTCAAATTTAGTTAGTAACCTAAGTGGTTACCAAGATAAATAAAGCTTCAAAAAGAATACAGAAGACTGAAAAGCTTGGGGAAAAAATGCTAAAAGATGGCACTTTAGAAGTTCAGGTTAGGTATGGTCCCTATCCAAAATGCCTGGGACCAGAAGTATTTCAGATTTTGGAATTTGGGCCATTCTGGTATATTTGCCTAGACTTTATGGGCTGAGCATCCCTAGTTAGGTAATTCAAAAACAGAAAACACACCTAAGTCCTCAACGCTTCCTGTACTCCGACCCCCCTCCCCCGGGAGTCTCAGAGTCATCCAGAATGCAGAGCAAGTGTGATAACCACAACCCTTCAGCACACTAACACAGCTTGTACCTGGCAACATTTGGACCTCATCTGAGAAATCATTTGTATTTAGGAAAACTAAAATTCCATTTCCTTGAAGACATTTCATAAATCAGACTCTTTTTTTTTTTTCCCCTCCTCATTCAACCTCAAGAGTTCAAGGTCAGGCCCAAGCAACTTAGAGGAAGTAATTAAACCAGGGCTACACCAAGGATGCACATCATTCACTCCCCCTTCCATCTGACAAAAGGAGAGTTCAAACCCTTTGATTTGCCCAGTGTATTTTGGCAGCCCGTGCTCCCAGCTTCTCCAGCAAAGTTGCTAAAATAATGGGTATGCTGCATGGAAGAAGCATTTCAAAGTATCTGCATTGCGTGAGTCGTTCCTAACTCCCCACGTCATAAGGACAGACACAGTGACTTAGGAAGAGGAGTCAGGAAGCCTGTAGATATGTGTTTCATGGAACAGATTGTACCTCTTGAATTCCAAAATGGCAGGCTCTCTGCGTTGCCATCCCACAGTCACCCAACAAAATGCTTGTTATAAAAAGGAAATATGCCAGACTGCTGGGGATGGTGCCTTGCTAATGGCTGCATCCTGCACTCTGTGAAATACTTCCCTGGAACGTTGTCACCTGTGCCAAAAGATACTCAGACTGTCTTGCCTAATTGTCTTGTCAGAGACATTCAGACTATGCTAACACTACAAATCCCTAAATTTAAAAAGCTGTAAGGATAAAAAATACTAGCAGAGTGCAGGCCTGTTAATCCTAAGACTCCACTTGGGGAGGCAGAGGCAAACAGACTCTGTGAGTTCGAGGCCAGCCTTGTCTACAAAGCGCATCCAGGACAGCTACACAGAGAAACTCTGTCTCAAAACAAAACAAAAACAAAAAACAAAGAATAAAATACTAAATCCCAGATACATGATATCTGTGGCTCTGTCTCTGCCAGTGAGTCCTGAGGTAGCTCTCTCTAATTTCTCTAATTCAGCTACTGAGCAAAGGGCAGGCCATGTCAAAACAGTGAGTGGTTTGTGCTGTTTCTCTGAGACTACATGATGGATGGATGTGTTACTAGGGGGACAGTGAGCAGCACTTGTGCTGCCCCTCATCTGTTCTGCTGCGCACAGAGGCAGCACGTACCTGTGCAGGGAACACTTGGATCCCTTTCTTGACCGTAGCTTTCCAGGGGCTCTTGGTTCCACCTAGCGCAAGCCCTTTCTGGACTTTAGTCTTTGTTGGTTTTTTCCCCTTGCAGTGCTGGCATTTGAACACAGGACCCCGGGCATGGGAGTCAAGCACTGTTCACTGGGTTCCTTGCCCTGTGACAGGACTTCAGCGTCATCTGGCTTCTCTTTCCACTCCCTCCTTCATCTCAACTCATAATTGCAGCTGGAAACCTTTTGATTGCTCTTTCACACGAGTATATTAATTCTCACTCCCCAAATGAACCCTAATCCTGTACCATTCCCTCAGGGCCTGCCTTCAGAGTCCTGCATGGCACGCCACCCAAACTCAGCCCCGGCAGGAGTGTCTAACCACAGTGCCCATCAATGCACCTTGGTCACCAACACTCAACCCTGGAAGAGATGCCTACCCATGGTTACCACTAACACTTCAGACCTTTACTGTCAGGCTTATATTTTCTGTGATAGTCAAAGGATAAAAAGCACCCACCTGTTGCCTGCTAGACAAAATCCACAGTGCCGTCGGAACCTTCGTAAGCTGAGCTATTGAGGCATTCCCGTGCTCACCCTGGAGGAATCACCACTGTCTCCTGGGTACGTATATGAGGGTGTTTCTAGGACGTTTAACTGATCAGATGATGATGATGGTCAGTGGTCTTTTTATCAGCAGTCAGCCAAGCCCCGCACCCTAAGTTTAAAAAGAAGCAAAGAAGAAAGTGTGGGCTGTGTGTGAATAATTAACCATCTACTATAGCAACACCCACCTGTGAGACGATCCAAAAGCAGCACTTTGCGGGAGTTGGGGCGAGGAGATGGGGGTGAGGTGGGGTGGGGTGGGGTGCGGTGGGCGGTGGGAGGCAAGAAGGGGGTGGGCAGGATAGACATGACACATGACAACACAGATGTGGACACAAAGGCAGGTACTGCAGGCTCAGTGTAGACCTCTGGTTCCATCAGTTCTGGAGTATGGACCATCAGGAAGCCTCTGTCTTCACCACTGAGGGTGCTGTTTCCAGCAAAAACAAAACTCACACTATAACCTTAGAAACTACTGTAAAAACATAAACATGGATAAATTTTTATAAATTAAAAAAATAGGAGACGGGATTCTGTTTAGTTTCCCAGGCTGACCTCAAACTACTAGATTCAAGCAATTCTCCTGCCTCAATTTCCTGAGTAGCCAAGACTAGAGATGTGTGTCCCCACGTTCTACGATAAAGCATTGAATCCACTTAATTTTCTTTTCAGCCTTTAAAACAATTTTCTCTTCACTTGGGTGACTGCCTAGGGACACTGCAAGAGGGCACTATTGCACATGTGACTCAGTGAAGGCTACTTCTGAGGCAGGAGGAAGCCTCTTCCGTAATCCTTCCCTCACAGACACTTCCCTCATCACAGGGTGCATTCAAATTGGCTGGTCATTATAACTTATGCAACGCAAAACCAACAATGGAAAAACTTGTAGATATATTCATACAAGCATATATTGTACATTGACTGTATCCCCCGCCTCAAACCTCCTATTTTCCCCTTTGTCACTCTGAAAACAAGTTAACTTAAATTACATTAAATGAATACAGTAGCAAGAGGGATAAATCCAAGCACACTGGGATTTAACCTCTAAAATACCAACGTTTTGTGATCTCAAAACTTACCCCTTTTCTAATAATTTATACACATTTACCTATATTTTTATTTTACCTATAATTTTTAAAAATACAGTGTACATTCAATTATTCCTGAGTATAAACAAAAGGAAAAGACTTTGGCATAAGATGCCTTAGGTATACCCTAGGCATTCAAGTTTAAATGTTTCATCATGTATACTACACGTGGTCACAATGAGTAAAAATTTTTAAATTTTTCCTGTATTCAAAGTGTTCCTCCATGTTTTGTTTTCCTTGCTGGTTCTGCCTCATAACCATATGAAATACCTTTTAATTATATACCGCCAATCAAAATCTTGGCACGGTGGGATCTTTTAGTCTCAGGAAGAACATGGGTCTTTAATTACTGTTGCATTGTTTTTAATTCTACTTCTACAGCATAGTCTCATCTGCAGTGACAAGATGTAAAAAAAAAAAAAGCAAAACCAACTTACACTTCACATTTCGCACAGAGCATCTAAATTGCACGGGACACAATGGTAATCAGAACATATTGTTTCAATCATAAACCCCAGAGTGGTGAGAAATGTTGGGTCCTAACGGGAAGAATTAATCAGCAGCGTTTTCATATTCTGATGCGGGGAGATAATCCGGTCGGTCGCAGAGTGGCTTCTTTCAGAGGCGACCATCTCTGGCTGTGAGACCCACTTGCACATGATTTCTTCCTAACAAGCCAGAAGCTGCTTTAATCTTTCTGCTGAAACCCTGGGGGCGCACTATCAAAGGTAGGCAAGTCCTACTGAGGCGCAAAGCTGATGATGAGGACCCGCTGGCTGATACTAGACTGGTGTCAGGCCTGGAATCACTTTTGCTTGATTGAGTCATTTTGTCCTTAGCATCTCTTTGTTCTCTTCAGCCAGATTTCCTCTAGCCTGGTACTGAACAACACCCAGTGCTCCCCCAGAAGCTTTTTGTCAGAAGTTAGAGCCCTCAGAGGAGGCAGGTTCTTTAACACCCAAACTCCCCAGAGCCAGGGACAGCCAGGAGCACTTCTGTACCGCCCTCCAGGCTCACTTGTCCAGGAGCCCCACAGCTTCCCCTTCTGAGCCCAGCTAGTGAAGGTGCCCACGCCAGGCAGCATTCTCCCAGGACCACACTTCCTTTTCACTGGAAAGGGCTGGCAAGCAAGATGCCGGCTTTCATGAAGATGCCCACCGTCCAGTTTTCATTAGTTGGTTTGCACTGCTATGACGGAAGAAATGAGGAAGAAAAGGCTTCTTTTGGCCCTCGCATAGTTTCAGATATTTCAGGCCTTTGTGGCAATAGCAACATGGAGCGGAAGCTCATCTGTCATGGCCAAGCAGGAAGCAGAGAGAGGCAGACTGGGACCAAACGTAGATGGAACCTTCAAGGCTCACCATTAGAGGCCCCACGTCCCAGACACTGTACAATAACATCACCTCCAAGAACAGTACTCAGGCACGCAAACCAGAACACGTGCTTAATCACCTCACAATGCAAAAATGTATCCAGGCTAACTTCAAGAGTCTATATATTTCCCATATAGTTCCATGTAGCTCATATAGTTTCAATAGTTCCAACATTGACTTTTGGAAAAAAGTCCAAACTCTAAACGTCTCTCAGAGACTGACAGCAAACTCCCAGCTGTAAACCCTCTATAAAACCAAAGAGAAAGTTACCTATTTCCAACATACAATGACACCCCACAAATGTTCCCACGCTTTTACTCTGAATGTGGAGGATGAATTTAGTGTGGTGGTTTGAATAAAAATGGCCGCCATAGTCTCGTATATTTGAGTGCTTAGTCATCAGGGAGTGGCACTGCTTGAGAAGGATTAAGGGGTGTGACTTTGTTGGAGGATGTGTGTTCCTGGGGGGTGGGGTAGGCTTTTAGGTTGCAAAATCCGAAGCCATGCCCAGTGTCTCTGTCTTTCCACTGCCTGTGGATCCGGATGCAGAACTCTCTAACTCTCTGGCACCATGTCTGCCTGTGCGTCACCATGCTCCCCACCAGCATGATAAATGGACTGAATCTCCAAAACTGTAAACCAGGCCCAATTAAAGCTTCTCTCTTATAAGAGTTGCCTTGGTTATACTATCTCTTCACAGCAATAAAACACTAGCTAAAACAACAAGGAAATATTCCACCAGAGCAAGGCCACATCCCAGAGGGGCAAACACCACTGCCTATAGCTCTGGGATGAATTGAGGCGTCGCCTATAATCTGAAGGGTTTGGGTGGCCCAACTCATCCCTACAGACATGCCATCTGCCACACGTATGTCTTCTCTCTTAGGTAGTTCCACTAAATGCCTGTAGCTTTCCTTAGTAGGCCATCCAAGTCTCTGACCTCTCCAACATTCTGGGATCTCACTGTAACTTAGGAGTCACCTTCCCAACTCCATCCATAGCTAATTCAGGAGCTTCCTACAGCAAGTTTTTAACTACAGATTATCTGGGCTCGCTAGCATTTTCTACTGTAAACATGATGGAAACCTCTATGACTCTGTAGCTCTTGTATTCACGTCTACAAACCAGCACTCCATGTGCAATGCCAAAATCTGCTGGCAATTTGAGATGTAGCTGGGGGCAGTTGGACCACATATGTAGTTGCTTCTGAGTGTCTGTATTGCTGAAAAATACTTCCCAGGGTGGCCCTGTTCAAACAGAGCATACCTATGGCATCACAATCCCCCAAGCCTGCTTTCTCTTTCCAATTTCTCTTTTTATTTTTTTTTTCAGCCTAGAAAATATGCACTCTATATTGATATTTAATAATAAAAAAGAATGCCTTGCTATTCAGGTTAGTAGCAATCTGGCCTATCAAAACATCAGAACTTTCAACAAATTAAATTAAAAGTAAGAAAATAACAATAGAGTTTTCATACAAAACTTTGCATTTATATACATTTTAGCCATTTGTCAGGACAAAGGGGATGAAAGGTAGTAGCAATATGGGGTGAAAACCTAAAACTTGTGGTTTTCCTGGAGAGATAATTGGTTCTCTTTAAAAGCTGAAATGTTGAAGAAAAACACATATTTTGCATGAAAATAGCGGATGTGTCATATTTCCTATAAAAGCTGTAACTTTTATCACCCAAGCCTGCTTTTGTTTAACATCCTAGAACCTTTGATGCTAGAATCTTGCCCTCAATGTATTATTCCTACCACTTTCCCGCTCTTCATTCTCACTGTAAAGCTGACGGAACACACCCAGCAATGACCATGCCACAGACTGAACATTATGTCATCTTACAACTCCTCTGCCAAATTATTAGGCCATTATTTTTTAATTCAGCCTTACCAAATTTTCAGAACATAGACAGACTGTAGCCACCTTCTCTGCCAGAATATAACATTAATGGACTCTGGCCCAGTTGTCAGTGAAGTCCTTATTCTGATCCGAAGTCTCATGAGTGCTCTTTACTGTTGTCGTTTCTATGTGAATCCTGGCCTTTGGCGCTCCCAACAGAATGGCCTGTTAACATCTGATCACAGTGTCCTATGAATCACTAGCCCACAGCTCCATGCCTTTCTTGGTACCAATGCTCTGTATTCGTTACAGGAAACCTGACAGAAGCATCCAGAGGGAGGAAGAGTTGGCTCACAGATTTAGAGAGATGACAATTCATCATGGCAGAGAATGCATGGGGGGCGTGGCTCACTCATAGTCAGGAAACAGAGAGTGTTCACTGGAATCAGAAGTAGGTACAAGCTTCAAGACTCACCTTTGGAGACCTGTTTCCACTAGCCATGTCCCATCCGCTAGATTCCACAACCTCCCCAAACAACAGAATTATCTGGGGTATATTTCATATTCAAACCATACAACCAGCTGCAAAAGTTGAGAATTCATCCTATAACATGTCTCCTGCCAAAAACAGAGTAAATGGAACAAAGACTATAACTCTTTTTTTTTTTTTTTTTTCCCAAGACAAGGTTTTCCTGTGTAGCCTCGGCTGTCCTGGACTCGCTTTGTAGACCAGGCTGGCCTCGAACTCACAGCGATCCGCCTGCCTCTGCCTCCCAAGTGCTGGGATTAAAGGCATGCGCCACCATGCCCGGCTGAGACCAAAGCAATACATGACCCCGTAGACTATTTTCATTTGCTCTAGTTTCATTCTTCTGCAGCAACAAAACACTAAAAAGCAACTAGGAGGAGAAAAGGCTTGATTTCATCTAACACTTCCAGGTCACAGTCTGCCACTGAGGGGAGCCAGGGCAGGAACTCAGGGCACAATCCTAAAAGCAGGACCACTTACTATCCTATGCAGCATTACCTACAGCCAGAGAACCCACTCACAGCTGAGGAAACACTACACAAACCACCGAGAAGCAGCGCTTGGCAGCCTACCCACAGACCCACAGTGGCCCAGCCCCTCCCACACCAGTTAACAAGGAAGAGGATCCCCACAGACAGGCTCACAGGCCAATCTGATCTTGGCAGTTTCTTAATTAAGACTCTTCTCGGTCTTCTCAGTTGACTCTACACTATGTTCAGTGTACAGTTAAAGTAAACTAAGGTAGCATCACATATTTTATATGTACCATAGCACCAGCTGGAACAAATGAACACTCTGCCACTGGGATGTAATCCAAGTTCGGGGAAGTCCCAAACCCTAACCTCTGGCGGCTTCCAATATCCTTTCACTATGGCTATGGGTCACTATATTAGCTAGGGTTCTCTAAGGAACAGAATTGATAGAATGAATATGCGAGTGTGTGTGTGTGTGTGTGTGTGTGTGTGTGTGTGTGTGTGTGTGTGTACACAGACAGACAGAGTAGGGGATTTATTACTAGAATGGCATATAGTCTGTGGTCTGGGTGGTCCAACAATGGCTGTCCCATGGCAGAAGCCCAATGATCTAATGGTTGTTCTGTCTACAAGACTGGCAATCTCAGTAGTCCCAATTTGGTGATAGAGTCCTAGAGACTCCCCAGAGAGCTTCTATTCTTCAGTCTACACTGGGATCCCAAATAACTAGGTTTTACCACTAGTGAAAGAACACCTCAACAACAGGACAGATGAACTTGCCAGCAAGAATGAAAAAAATAGGGAAAGCTTCCTTCTTTCGTGTCCTTTTATGTGGACTACCACCAAAAGTTGTGGGGTAGGGTTAAGGATGGGTCCTCCCTCAAACCACCCAATCAAGAAAATCCCTCACACATGTGACCAGAGGCTTGCATTTTAGTTGATTTCAGAAGTAGACAAGTTGACAGCCAAGATTAGCCATCACGGTCACCTTGGATCCTGGACGTCAACCTTGACCTGAACTTCTGTGACTTCTATAACAAATTACCATACATTGGTGTTCTAACACAAGAGACATTTGCTCTCTCGTGTGTCAGCAAGGCTGGGGACACATCAAGGGCTCCAGGGAGAATTCATTCCATATGTCTTGATTCTGGTTCTGTTGACTCCCGTGGCTTGTGGCTGCACCCTTTGTATCTGCTTCCTTGGTTACCTTTTCCACTCTTCTGTCTGGGTCAAATCTCCCCCTTTTATCTTCTTCTCCTCAGCGCACAGGCAATTGCATCTAATGCCTGAATGATTCAAAACATTCTCCCTATCCTGCAGCTCTTAATTTAATCTCCTCCACAAAGTCATTTTGGGCCATGTAGGGTAGCATTAGTGGGAGTCCAAGAATTAGGAAAAGGACATCTTTGTGGGAGACAAAGAGTGGGAGACCCACCCTATTAATAGTCCCATCAGCTTGGTTTCATAGGGCATCGCGGTCTCCTGTTGCCTTTCCTAATGTAAATTATCAAATAGGACATAGCATTCCGTTCCCAATCAGGTTAAGAGCCTCCAGATAATCAAGTCAGTTGTAAAGAACTTTTCAGACTACTGTGAAATCCTTTTTGGAGAAGCAATGAAGAGCTATTTAGATGTAGCTTATTTGAATTTGCTTCAAATGAGCATGTCCACACCATGTCAACTAAAATGTCACAGACAAAGTGTATGTTTAAAGATGCAGGTGAAACCACCCCACATGATTACACTATCTTCTGGTCTTTTGGTGCTATTAGCAAATAATTGTAAAGGGCTTTGATCGTCCTGCAAGGGTTGCAGTAGAGGTCAGTGACATTTGAATGCTTACATCTAACCCGTAATTCCTGAATGGTTTCTAACATGACCATAACCCAAAATCTGTTATGCCTTAAGTCACCCAGCTTGCTAGCCTGTACCAACCAAATACATTAGATAATTATTCAGTATTGAATTTTACCTTTTTAAAAAAATATATTTTATTAACTTATATTACATCTCAATTGTTATCTCATCCCTTGTATCCTCCCATTCCTCCCTCCCTCCCACTTTCACCCTATTCTCTTCTCCTATGACTGTGACTGAGGGGGACCTCCTCCCCCTGTATATGCTCATAGGGTATCAAGTCTCATCTTGGTAGCCTGCTATCCTTCCCCTGAGTGCCACCAGGCCTCCCCATCAAGGGGACGCGGTCAAATATGGGGCACCAGAGTTCATGTGAAAGAACTGTGAAGAATGTCCTGTCCATTGGCTAGATGGATACACATATTTAATGTATCAACAGCAGCAATACAGCAACACACCTTGGGAATATAATAGCAGCAGTCTCCACTGTAGAGGAATGTTATTTCAGAACATGGCGGTTCTGACAAGATAGCACATCCAAAGACCTTCTAGGTCGCTGTGATCCTGCTGGCAAGAGATCACATCCAAAGACCTTCTAGGTCCATGTGATCCAGCTGGTAAGAGATCTGGGATACAAACACATCTTTAATCCAGGAGACAGAGGCATACAGATCTGAGTTCAAGACCAGCCTTGTATAGAGCAAGTATCAGGTAATGCTGTGTTTGAAAGACATGCCTACTTGAATGGCAGAAGATGTGGCAAATCAGAGAAGATTTGACAGAATACAATACTCCCAGCTCTCATGAGAAGAGAGAGGAAAGGGAAGTCACTTAAGAGGCAGTTTTACCAAGAGAGCAGGTGGTTTTACCAGAACAGTAATAGAGAGATGGGTTGCAGAGCTAGAACTAAGGTGAAGACAGAAGGAGCCAGAAAACGAGAAGAAGCCAGAAGATTAGAGCAGATTGCTGAGTTAGTATGAGGCCAAGCAGAGCAATTCCGAGCAAAGAGAAGTCAGAATAAATAAGTCATCTGGGAGAAGAGTTTGAGCCAGAACTGCTGAGTTGAAACCGCCAGCCCGGAACTCAGAAATAAGGGTGAGCTTATTAAGCAGTAAGTCTTGGAGGATGAAACCATTCTAGGCCTAGGTAAGATTGTATCGGGGCTAGAAGCTTCCAGGACTAGGCCTAGATCAGCAGGAGGAGGTAGTAAACCTCCCAGACAACAGTTGAAGAGGAGAATAAAAGTTACTTTTACACTCCACTGTAGCACTGGACTGAACGAAAAGTGTTTAATTAGAGAGGAAACAGGCACCAGCTAGCTGGTGAGACATTGAGAACATTCCTTTCTGACTTCAAAGTCCACTAGCTTAGCATGTCCCACCCCTCACCCTCACCCTCCCACCCCCACCTTCCACCCCCACCCCTTCACCCCACCCCCACCAATGCTCACCAGAGGAGCTCCTATGAGCCAACTCTGAATACATTGGTATTTCAGACTGTCCAGATAACGGTGCCCCTTAGCTAATTGGTTGTGAAATGCTTTAAGAGCTTTATGACAGAGGGAAGATACAATTAGCTATTATTAGATCACACAATTCATTAGCTTTAAAGGGCAAACAAACCTTGTTTTGAGAAAATAGACTTGTCAGGGCCTTGTTTTCTGCTATTGGCAGTTCTTCCCCCACCCCCACCCCCACTCTCCTCCTCCCCAGCCCCCACCCCCACCACCACTCTACCCCAAGAAGGAGCTCTGCATGCTGCCACAATGTCAAGTTCCCTCAGAAATGTGGTTGGGAGCGGTTATTAGTGTGTTTCCTTGGAGGGGACAATCCATCAAAACGACAACCTAGTCATCACATCTAGTCACCGGGATCAAATGGAAAGACTTTTCCAGTGTCTTCAACACCGTAGGGTTAAAAGAGAAATGGGGAATCATGACGCTGTTAGAATCCTATCAAAGGAATGCCACCTCTGCACAAATGAAAAAGAGGTTCTAAATATATATATATATATATATATATATTTTTTTTTTTTTTTGGTTTTTCGAGAGAGGGTTTCTCTGTGAAAGCCTTGACTATCCTGGACTCGCTTTGTAGACCAGGCTGGCCTCGAACTCACAAAGATCCACCCACCTCTGCCTCCCGAGTGCTGGGATTAAAGGCGTGCTCCACCACTACCCAGCCTCTCTAAATAATTTGTGTGTGTGTGTGTGTGTGTGTGTGTGTGTGTGTGTGTGTGTGTGTGTGTGCATTTATGAACACATGCATGTGTGTACCATGTGAATATAATACATTAAGAGAACAGACAAGGACATCAGATCTCTTGGAGCTAGAGGTATAGGCAGTTGGGTGCTAGGAACCAATTCAGGTCCCCTGGAAGAACATCAAGTACTTTTAGCCTTTGAATCCTCTCCTTAGCCCTCTAAAAGTTTTTGTTTTGTTTTGTTTTGTTATTTTTTGTTTGTTTTTGGTTTATTGAGACAGGGTTTCTCTGTCAAACAGCTCTGGCTGTCTTAGAACTCACTCTATAGAACAGCTGGCCTCGAACTCACAGAGATCCACCTGCTTCTGCCCCCTGAGTGCTGGGATTAAAGTCATGTACCACCACCACCTAGCTCTAAAACATCTGTAATGAGAATTCTGATATCTTTCTTTGAGAATGACCTGAGTTACTTTTGAGAATATTTTAGGCTGCTGTATACTGTAAATATTCACTCCAAATCCTGAGAAGTCAGATTGAAATGAGTCCCTGAAAACAAACAAACAAAAATCCATGTTTTGGTCTTTGATTAGTTATCCCATTGATAAGCAAATAGACGTAGACTTCATCTTCTGGCAAGTTAGCTGGCTTCTCTGATCACCAGTGACAGATACCCACCTCTGTCATCTCAAGCCAATGGATGCTATGGCTTCTACAGTGACAGAAGAAAGGATGGAGTTTGTCTTTAGACACCCTCTGTGTGTGTTGTTCAGTTCTGTCATCAAGATGACCAAGCAGCTCCTGCCAGAGACAACTTAAAAGGAGGGATTGCCCCATGGTTGTGTGGCCCTATGCACTTGAGCAGGACATCATGGCGGTGGCAGCCTTTGAAGAAGACTGTTGACCTAATGGTGGACAGGAAGCAGGGACTGAGGAAGTGGCCAGAGATGAATATAACCTTCAGAGACACATGCACAGTGCTTCTAAACCTTCCTCATGCTTCAAGCTTTTAATACAGTTCCTCGTGTTGTGGTGACCCCCCCCCCAATTATAAAATTATCTTCACTGCTACTTCATAACTGTAATTCTGCCCATGTTATACATCATAATGTAAATATCTGTTTTACTATGGTCTTTTTGGGGGAGGTCACAGCCTATAGGTTGAGAACCATTGTGCTAGAAGCTACTTTTTTCACCTCCTGAAGTTTCTAGACCCGTCCCAAGTAGCACCTCTATCTGGGACCAAGTACTTAACATATTAACCTGTGGGGACAGTTCATACTCAAAACATGCTAAAGGACCGCATCTAAACCTTCTCCGCTTCTCTCTGCATTCCATCTTTACCGAAAGCAGAATTTCTCTCATAGCAGCCTGGCCCCACTTCTCCGAGCTTCCATCTTCCAGCAGAGTGACCCTAGAGGGAGGAAGTACTCTGGGAGGCTTAGCTTCAGCCACACAGTCACACAAGGACTCATCCCTGAGGATAGGGCAATGGTGTGGCTTCTGCATTCTTCCCCATGACACCCGTGTAGAAGAGTGTCTCTAGAGTTACATATGGCACGTAACAGATGATGGCGCTTCAGGCTAGAGGCATCTGCAGCTTCACAGAGGTTTGAAGATTTGATGTCAACTGAAATCATCCACTTCAATAGGATTGAATTTGGACATTTTATTTTTTAAAAATTCCGGGGGAGAGGCAGGAAGAATATAGGACGCAGAGGATGGGAGTAGCCCTGTGAACCACTGTCCTCTGGGTGTGATGCGGCTGATTAGCCCTGACCCCACAGCAGCTATGGCTGCCTGCGTTAGACTGGGCTTATCACCAACCCAGCATGGATAGAGGAGGGGCTCACGAGGCCCCGACCCTTGCTGGGGTGCCGTAGACAGTTAATGGCTTCTGGAGAAGGGAAATCACACCCCTAGTCCCTTGCTCAAATAAGTAACACCTGTTTCCCATGCTCATATAGGCAACCCCAATTAAATGCAGTGGGACACAAAGAGGCGAGATGAGGGGGTTTGTCAGAAGGAAGAGGGTGTCAGGTAGGAGGGGAAGGGGGCACGTATGAAATCATGAAATCAATAATTTTTTAAAAATTAAGCTTTCTAATACAATGTAATCCAAAAGTATGCAAATTAGATAAATGCTGCAGAGTGGTGGCAAGAAAACCCTAAAAGCTTCTGTTTTCTGAAGAAAGGAGCTCTGCTTTTCACTTAAAGTCCTAAACATGGTCACATTGTCACATTTATCCATCTGGAATTTGTTCTTGTATCCTCACGTGGGATAAGAGGTAGTTTATCCTGGAGCAAAATGTGAGTGACCATGGCCTGGGAACACAGATTTAAGTTACTCCAAACTCTATGTTCAAATGTGGTAACAGGTTAATAAAGCTTCTATAGTAACAGAACAAAAAACTCATCAATCAGACCTTTTCAAATACATTGGTAGAAACATTAAATAGGTGGACCATGGCATCTGATGGTCTTCTCAGCCTTCGGGTTGGTGAAAGCTAACAGTCCACTAAGTCAACACCTTACAAAAGAAAACCAGTGCTCTGTTTGTGCATTCCAAATGATTTACCTAACGGCCACAACACGAGAGGGCAATAAACAGCTATGGAGGAGATAGAGATGGCCCAAGATCATTTGACTCAGGATTTGCAATGTTACAAATTCACCAAAATCACTGAAGCTGATCAGCCTTGCAGTAGGCTTAGCTTGAGGGCACAGCTTCTTTTCTGGAACTATGGCTCATGGTATGAGATAGAGATCTGTTGAAGCGGGTTTTCCATTTCCACAATCTGTGTTTTGCACCCACACCCTTGCTCTCAGAAACAATGACTCTGATACTCAAATCCACTTACAACCACCAAGGCCAATACAGCTAGGCAGTTCTCTTACCTGCTCACAGCTAATGTCCCACCTATTCTATTCTAAGTTCTGCCATGTGGCTAGTTACCTCTGCTCGGCTTTCATGTGTCTGTCCTCTCAGTGTCCCAGAGCAAATCCCCACACTTCTCACTCTATCCCAGCATTCACCTGTCTGTCAGAACGCCTCCCTCCTATTGTTTCCTGCCTCTGCTATAGGCCAACCAGCTGTTTATTGACAGGAGAGGAATCTATACAGTATGCAAACGACTATGCCTACAGAGATCTGATGTTGTGCTGTTCCATATAAACAGCTGTCCTGAAGCATTCTTTGAATCAGTTTATTCCTTCTCCACTGAGGTATGATCGTCCTCGTAGGGACAGTATTCTGTAAGTATAAGGCTAACCCTGAGTTCTATGTCCCATCCCAGTGTATATGTCATTAATATATATTCTTAAACTAACATAGTTTTACTAGAAGTATTAGTATCTATGTGGTTTAGTTAGGGTTTGTATTGCTGCAACAACAACAACAAAAAAAAAAAAAAAAAAAAAAAAAAAAAACGTGACCAAAAAGCAAGTTGGGGAGGAAAGGGTTTATTTGGCTTACACTTCCACATTGCTGTTTATCCCCAAAGGAAGTCAGGACAGGAACTCAAGCAGGGCAGGAATCTGGAGGCAGGAGCTGATGCAGAGGCCATGGAGGGGTGCTGCTTACTGGCTTGTTCATCATGGTTTGCTCAGCCTGCTTTCTTATATAACCCGGTCCACCAGTCAAGGGGTGGCACCACCCACAATGGGGTGGAGGGCCTTCCCCCATCAACCACTAATTTTAGAAATTCCCTGTATCTAGATCTTATGGAGGCATTTTCTCAGCTGAGGCTCCTTGCTCTCTGATGACTCTAGCTTGTGTCAAGTTGACATAAAACCAGCCAGTACACAGGAGCCTTCTGATTCTCTCATCTCTTCTGGGATAAAAGGCAGAGATAACACACACACACACACACACACACACACACACACATTTACCACCACCACCACCACCAATCACCCATGCCTATTTACATCATACTAAGGTGGAGCTACAGCTCTTTATCCCTACCAATTATCATCAGGTTCACTCCTTGGGTCAATCTTCATTCCCTCAGTAACTTAAAGCATCAGTTCAGATGCATCTGATGTGGTAGATGCCCCCCGGGAGGCCTGCCATCCGTCCCCTCATGTCACTGACCATTCAGTTGATTTTCCTTTCCCTTGCATCTGGTCTGGCCTTGTCACTTGATTTGACCAACAGAGTGTGGTGGAAGTGATACTGTGGCCATGTTAAGCCCATCCCTTAAGAGTTTAAGGCTGACAGTCCTAGTCTGTCTCTTAGGACCAGCATGCATGCCAAAATGAGCCTGGGCTGTCATCTGGAGGTGGGCAGGCTCCGCAGGATAAGATCCACATGGAGAAACAGACTGCCTGAGGGAATGGACACTCAGAGACATCTTCAGCCCAACTGAAGAGAAGAGCCATGCAATGGCTGACTGCTATTCTGCACGGGCTCTGACAGCAGCAGCACATGAGGCTTTTGGGGGGCTAACCTACAGTGAGTAGAACAAGAAGAAACTATTATTGTTTTCGGAGGCAACATTTTGGGGTGCCTTGTTACCCAGCAATTGTTGCTGTTAATTTAAAGGTAGGGTCTAATAAATGTTTATTATTAACCCTATAACTATTATGGCAGTATTTTCTAACCTGTTAACAATCAATGAAAACACAAACACCTGTTTTATATATATATGTATATATATATATATATATATATATATATTTATTTATTTATTTATTTATTTATTTATTTTGGTTTTTCGAGACAGGGTTTCTCTGTGTAGCCTTGGCCATCCTGGACTCACTTTGTAGACCAGGCTGGCCTCGAACTCACAGCGATCCACCTGCCTCTGCCTCCTGAGTGTTGGGATTAAAGGCGTGCGCCACCACGTCCGGCCTGTTATACTTTAAAGTAGTCTTGGTTCACCTGGAGCAGGGCAGATATTAATCCCCTAAACTACCTCATATATGACCCTGCCCCAATCCCATGCCATCTGCTTCTAATAATTTCTATCAATCTACCTTCCATCCATAATCTCAAAGACTTGCTAATGTTCATCATCTGAGTCAAATCCTCCATCAACATCAGCTTCTCATCCACCTAATCCACGGCGGCCTCCTTCCTTCTCCTCTTCCTCTGCTGTCTCTCCTTTCTCCTTCCCAAGATTCTTCACTCCTCCAGCCCTAGAACCTTTGCCGTGCCTACCTTCTTCAGGCCCTGCCCAGTTATCAGCTCTTTATTGGTCAAACAGGGAGGCAAGATTACAAACATCATTTTGTGTGTCTGCTTGTTTGGGCAGTAGCCAGATCTTGGGGGACAATAATTAGCACCCAAATGCATAGCACCAGACTAACCCCCAATGAGCAATGGATTAAAGACAGTCATTGGCACAAATGCCTAACTATGGTGGCTGTTTTCTCCCTAGACAGGAAAGCCTGCTACAGCCCTGGTATGGTACATTTGTAATGACAACAAGATATTCCACCCAGGATAGGGGAAGGGGCAGCAGAGACAACTTGGATATTGATGTGCAAACAAAGAAATCCCCTCAGGCTCACACTGGGAAAGGGTTCCCTTCCTACCTGGGTTGTTATTCCTTGGCTTCCATCAGTCTGTGTCTCAAAAGGGAAAGAAGACCAAAAAGTCATCTTCTAAAAGAAGAAGGGGAGACATCAGCTCCAATCACTTCAAACTTCGGCAGAACAACTTCCACAGCTTCGCTGAGTTTGTCAGAAAAATCCTTTTCTACCTAATTTACTTTCACAGGATGCAGACCTTCTCAGGAGCCAGAGTGGGGGAAAAAAAACCTTTCCCGTAAGGGTGAGAACAGAATTCAGACTTCTCCCACAGGTTCCTTCCCCCCCCCCCCCCCCGCGGCTACTCAGCATATGACAGACAGAGAGGACAGCGGGTGGCCTGAGCATGCAGTGCAGAGACACTTCCTCAACACTGGCTGGAACTTGCTTGCTGTGTGTGGCCACGGCTGCTTGGTCAGCTTGAGCCGTGGGCAGGTGTCAGGCAGAAAGCTACCTTGAGACAGTGGGGTGCCTCTGCACCTGAGCCAGTGCCTCCAACCAATTCTAACTGGTCTCGGGCCAGGAGTTCCAGGCTTCCCATCTTCCATCAAGTTTCTCTTTTGGGCTCATTTCACAACTCCCATGCAAGATCTTCTGGACCCCACTGCCTGCCCTTCTTTTGTACTGAAGGTTCGTTTTGATTGTTAGCTTGATTGGATTAAGAAATTAGTGGGAATTAGTGGAGCGTATCTCGGGTTGTGCCTGTGAGGGAGTGTCCAGAGAAGACTCCCCTTGAATGTGGACAACACCATCTCATTGACTGAGGTCCCAGGAAGAGTAAAAAAGAGAAAAGGAGGAAGCTGGCTAGTTTCTGAACTCTTAAACTTGCTACTCCTCCCGCTGGTGCTTGCGAGGTGCCTTTCCAGATTGTAAACGCAGATCAGACACTTAAGAGCCATTATGACACCCACCACTTGAAGACTCCTTTGACAGGATAACGTAGTCATGAGCTACAGTTAGAAGTTAGCTCTCTAGATCTGACTTTCACACAAACTCTGGTGCCCCATATTTGACCATGTCCCTTGGATGGGGAGGCCTGGTGGCACTCAGAGGAAGGATAATAGGTCACCAAGAAGAGACTCGATACCCTATGAGCATATACAGGGGGAGGAGGTCCCCCTCAGTCACAGACATAGGGGAGGGGATGGGGGGGGGAAAGCAGGAGGGAGGGAGGAATGGGAGGATACAAGGGATGGGCTAACAACTGAGATGTAATTTGAATAAATTAATAATAAAAAAGGAAAAAAAGAAGTTAGCTCTCTAGACACACACACACACACACACACACACACACACACACACACACACACACACACACGTGGGATGTCTCTGCTGCTGCTGTCTTAGCTGCAGCCATGGCTGATCAAGGCTGCTGCTGCCTCGTCAAAGGTAGTCCAAAGTGCCTAACACTACCACCACCACCTCCAACCCTGTGACAGGATGCCTGCCCCAAGTTTCAGGAGCCCACTGCCCTCCCCCACCCAGTCTTTCAACCCACAGTATCACCACCCCCAACAGCTATGTTTAGCCCATGAGTAGTGGGTCACTAAAATTTAAGGAGGTTCCCTGCCAGCCCTCCTTCCCGCCTCAGGGCAGTCAGCCTCTTCTTCCTGTTCAGGGGCTGTGGAAATGGAAGACAAAATGGTGGCAGCGCCAATTGGTACCTCACCTGGAGCCGTCCATGGTGACTATTCCTACCTTAGCCAACTCTTTGCGGCCACCTCCATGGGAGCTGTCCAAGGTCCATTCCTGCTTCAGCCTACTGCCTTCACAGTGGACTCTGTAAATTTTGGACATTGTAAACTTTATTACCCCTCAAGGCAGAAAAATGGCCAGGCAGCTGCCTGAGAAAGCTCCAGCAGCCCAGCACTCCCCACTATCACCACTGTAACTGCCATCTACAGTCCCTCACTAGGGCTCATCCCAGATTATGCTAATTTGGAATGAGAAGTCTGGACAAAACCCCACCAATCTCTGAGCTTCCCCTAGGCTTGCAATTCCACCAATCCACACTCTGGGAATCCCTGCCCCAGGAAGCCCTGCCCCCTAAAAAACCTTATATAAAGGCTGTATCTGCCCAGTTCTCTACTGTCTCCTCCCAGGAGCAGAGGCAGCCACTCCTGGATTTGTCCCTCCAATAAATCTCTTTTAAGAGATGCACTGCCTGCCATGAGGAAGAAAACGAAGAGAAAAAATGAAAGGAGCAGAGTGCAGGCTCCTTAGTTCCTCAGGGTTATGAGCAACCCTTCCGTAAGACCTTCGTTGGAGGCAGAGGGAGTGGAGCTCAGGCTCCTAGGCACCTCAGTTCCTCAGGGCTTGGGGTGACCCTCCCCTGGGAGCTCCATCATCTCTCTTGAGGATGCCTCCTCTCAGAGCTGTAAGGTTCCCTGGGCTCCTGTGCCTCAGGATACCCTTAGGACACTGTTCCATCTCAGGGCTAGGATACTTCCTAGCTCTTGGAGTTGTGGACAGCCTCCCACCAAGTACCAGAAGTCAGGCCTCCCACCCACACAAAGCACATAACAGGTAGAGGGCGGAGCTTGTCTAGTTGGAAGTGTTTCAGTTGAATCACAACAGCTGCCATTCAAGACCTTTTTATTTCGGAGGCCTGGTAAGCAGAGCATCTTTTCATCAGAAAATGAAAAGGAAAACTCATTGAGTTTAAATTGATGTTAGAGGGCACAGGAATCTTCTGGCATTCTCAGTGAGTAGGCGTTCTGGGCCATGTTGCTGGTGAAGGCTGGGTTGGCACTGTGAGTTTGTGAAAATATATCAATCATCTTTAAACACCGGAGCAGTGCCACCCCTTGTCAACCTGTGTGGCACAAGGGCATGGTGGGTGGGGGTGCCCAACAGAATTTGGAGAAAAAGGAATGGTCCTCACAAAGCCTTTCAAAAGTGGGCTGGAACTTCCTCATAATGATAATTAGCCCAAACCCCTCCTTACAACTGTGAGTTTTCTTTCGGAGGGGAAAGAGCTAGCGTTAAAGCAGATTGCTGCTGCTCCATGCCTGACAGCCTCCTGCATTTAAATATGGTGAGGAGAGTGTCTTAGTTAAGGTGTCAAGGGATAAAGAAACTGTGGTACATTTACACTATGGAATACTACTCAGCTATTAAAAACAAGGAATTACCAAAATTTTGTGGACAAATGGATTGAACTAGAAATGATCATAATGAGTGAGTTAACCCAGAAGCAAAAAGACTCAAATGGTATATACTCACTTATATCTGGACACTAGCCCAAGGGGCATGTCCCATGAAAGTCTTTGCCTACCAGAAAAGTAGGATAGATTTGAGGACAACCGATTGGGACTCTAGGTAAGAGAAGTATGGGAGAATGGGGAAATAAAAGGATCTAGAGGGTCCTAGAAACCTACAAGAAGAATATTATGATGGGCAGATCTTGGCCCAGAGGCTCTGCTCAAACTATGGAACCAACCAAGGACAATACATGCAGTAAACATCAAACCCCTACCCAGATCTAGCCAATGGACAGGACATTCTCCACAGATGAGTGAAGAGTGAGGACTGACTTTCACAGGAACTCTGGTGCCCCATATTTGACCACGTCCCCTGGATGGGAAGGCCTGGTGGCACTCAGAGGAAGGATGGCAGACTACCAAGAAGAGACTTTATGCCCTATGAGCATATACAGGGGGAGGAGGTCCCCCTCAGTCACAGTCATAGGGGAGGAGAATAGGGTGAAAGTGGGAGGGAGGGAGGAATGAGAGGATAGAAGGGAGGATAGAATTGAGATGTAATATGAATGAATTAATAAATTAAGTATAACCAAAACAAAACATACACACACACACAAAGAAAAAATGAAAAACATGTCCAACACAACTTGGAGAGGAAAGGGTTTATTTGGCTTACCCTTCCAAGTCACTCTTTGACAAGAGTCAAGATAAGAACTCAAACAGAGCAGGAACGTCCAGGCAGCAGCTGTTGCAGAAGCCATGGAAGAACGCTGCTACTGGCTTGCTCGGCCAGCTTTCTTATAGAACCCAAGACTGTCAGCGCAGGGAAGGCACCACCCACAATGGTCTGGGTCCTCCCGCATCAACCACTAATCGAAAAACTGCCTTACATTATTGTTTTTAAAAATTATCTGTATTACCTGTAGGCCTGGTTAGTGATCAATTAAGACACAGGACACTTGTTATATTTTAAAAATAGCCTTAGTTAACCTGGGGCAGGACAGCTATCAATCCTCTAAACTACCTCCCATAGTGGGGCAGATATGGGATCCCTGCCTCAATCCTGTGCCATCTGCTTCTATCAAGCTACCTCCCATCCATAATCCCAGATACTTGCTAATGTTCTTCATCTGGCCTGGATTCTCCATCCACGACGCCGACCATGTGCTTCTCCAGCTAACCCATGGAGGCCTTCACTTCAGGTCTCTCTCTTCTCACCGCCTGGCAGTCTTTTCTTCTTCCCAGAATTCCTCTCTCCCTCTCTCTCTCTCTCTCTCTCTCTCTCTCTCTCTCTCTCTCCCTCTCTCTCTCTCTCTCTCTCTCTCCCCCCTCCCCCTCCTAGCCCCATCTATCTCCTGCCCTGCCCAGGTGGGATGGCTTTTTATTAAGCAAAAGTGGGTCAGACAGCAAGCAGTAATTAGCATCAAAATACCTCAGACCATCCTCCAACATTACATCCTTAGCTACAGCCTGATCTTACCGAGGCATCTTCCCAGTTGAGGTTCCCTCCTCTCTGATGACTTTAGCTTGTGCCAAGTCCACATAAAACTAGCCAGTACTGAGAATAAGGTTTAGGAAAAGAGAGATCTCAAGTTTAACATGTGAAAGAAAGCCAATAGCATAGGAGGAATGTGTCTTGATCAGGGGTTTATTGCTGTGAACAGACATCAGGACCACGGCAACTCTAATGAAGGTAAACATTTCATTGGGCTGGTTTACAGTTTCAATATCATGCAGGCATCATGCTGGAGAGGTAGCTCTGAGTTTTACATCCAAATTGGCAGGCAGTATGAAAAGAGATGGCCACTGGGCCTGACTTGGGCATTTGAAAGCCCAAGTGTACCCAGAGACACACTTCTGCGGAAGAATGTCTTCAGTGGATGTAACAACTGTCAATAAAGCGCTGTTTAGCCAATCAGCTGGGCAAATGGACAGGAAGTGGAAGGCGGGACTTCCTAGAGACGGGGAGGAGCCGGCTGTTGACTGAATTGACAGTTGAGAGAGAGACTTGGAGGAGAGAAGCGGCCCAAGGATAGGCAAGTGTTTGGGATATATGTTCGTTATGAGGATTAGACTAGTTGATTTCTGTTTAGGAATAGATTAGTATCAGTTTAGATTCTGCCCAGCGTAGTGCTTGCAGCTTTGAATTACGTTTCAGTGTCTTTGTGTCAGTTAATGACTTCCTAGGCCAAACAGATACATTTTATTGTAACACACTTCCTCCAAAAAACCACACAGTTACTCCAACAGGGCCACACCTCCTAATGCCACTCCCATTTTTTTTTTTTTTTTTTAGATTTCTTTATTTCGGGCTGGAAAGATGGCTCAGAGGTTAAGAGCATTGTCTGTTCTTCCAGAGGTCCTGAGTTCAATTCCCAGCAACCACATGGTGGCTCACAGCCATCTATAATGTCATCTGATGCCCTCTTCTGGTCTGCAGGGGTACAAGCAAGCAGAGCACTGTATACATAATAAATAAAGAAATCTTAAAAAAAAAAAAAAAAAAAAGACTTCTTTATTTATTATGTATACAATGTTCTGCCTGCATCTAACGCCTGCATGCCAGAGGAGGCTACCAGATCTCATTATAGATGGTTGTGAGCCATTATGTGGTTGCTGGGAATTGAACTCATGACCTTTGGAAGCGCAGGCAGTGCTCTTAACCACTGAGCCATCTCTCCAGCCCCACCACTCCTATTCTTACTCAAACCACCATGATAGAACATCACTACCACCACCTCAAACACCTCAACCAGTACCTGCACTACCTCCTCCACCCACTTCCACCTTCACCAGCTCTACAATCTCCACCCACTCCTCTGTCTCTTCCACCTCCACCACTTCCTCTGTTACCTCCATTTCCTTCTCTAGCTCCACCTCCTCTCTCTCCTCAACCTCTACCCTTACCATCTCTACCATCATCTTCGCCTCCACCACCCCCAGCCATACATAACAAAACAAAGTATGTGTGGAAAAAGCCCATGAGATCTCCCAGAGAGGTCTAGTCTGTGTAAAGACTGTGGCTGGATGCCACTCTACTTCTACCCTTTAGAATGTTCTCTCCTTCAGCAAACTGTCTCTATTTTCCAGTCTTGGGCTCAGTCATCCTCTGAGAGAGTATTAATCTCTTGGCCAATTTCAAGTATCCATTTTAGGATTAAAATCTTCCAAATTAGTGAGGTCAATCGGTACCTTTGTGTTACAATTAAAGAAAGTGAAGTTCAGGAAAGCTGACTATTTGTTCAAGCCACATGTGGGGCATGGTAAGTGCTTTTTATCTATCATGGTAGTAATCTCTTGGCCAATCCCTAGTAACCTCTGCTGGAATGTCAGCTCAGTGCAGGTGGTGACTTTCTTACTCAATTATGCATTCCTAACAATTAGTCCCATATATGGCTTAGCTTTTCATTGCCCTGACAAAAACACCTGAGAAAATAAACTTCTAGGAGGAAAGGTTTACCTGGACTCATGGTCTCAGAGCTTTCAGGCCACACTCTTAGGTCAGCACTGCTGGATGGAATGAAGCAGATTGTCATGGCGGGAGCATGTGTGGAGCAAGAATGCTCGCCTCCTGACAACTGAAGAGCTGGGGGTAAGATTCAAGGACATGGGGGCTGGAGAGATGGCTCAGTGGTTAAGAGTGGTAAGAGCACTGCCTGCTCTTCGAAAGGACCCAGGTTCAATTCCCAGCACCCACATGGCAACTCACAACTGTCTGTAACTCCAAGATCTGATACCCTCACACTAATGCACATAAAATAAAATTAAATAAAAAATATTTAAAAAAAAAAAAAGATTCAAGGGCATGTCCACCATGATCTTTTCCTATCAACAGGCCCCCTTTGCTCAAAGTTGCACAACTTTTTCATGCTGCCACAAGCTAGTGATGAAGTGCCATCACCTTTTCCAACTCAGACGCAAGCCATAACAACATAATAATATCTGCCCTAGGCACTCTCTAAACATTTCTTGAGAGGAATTAGGATGGCAAGATGAACTAGAGCAAAGCCCGCGGGATGACTGGCACTGTCCCTGCTCGTACTTGCCCCAGTGCATCCTACCTGACCTGCATTTAGGGGCAACATGTAAAAATGCATGTAAGCATTTCTTGTCCTATTATAAAGACTGGGCTAGCATGAAAACCTGAGTTCGAGTCTCTAGTACTCATATAAAAGTCAGGTGTGCGTCTGAAACCTTATTTTGGCTTATGGTTCCAGAGGGAGAGTCATACAGTAGAGAGGAATGGCAGTAGGTGGCCTGAGGGAAGAGAGAAGAGGTCATCTACTCAGCCGCAAACACTAACTAGAGAAAGAACTAGAACAACTGTAAGCTATAAACTCTCAACCCCACCACCAGCAACACACTTCTTCCAGCCAGGCTCCGCCTCCTAAACATTCTTTAACCTTCCAAACGGTGGCAGGAATTAAGAGCCAAGCATTCAAATATCCAAGCCTAAGGGGGACATTTCTCTTTGAACCACCATGAGTTCAAGAAATACAAACCCAGATGGACTTCTGTCGCATAGCTGAACGAGGGACTCCAGAGAAACCCCACTGCAACCATCATGTCATAACTATAGTGAGTCACTAGCTTTAATCCCAGGACTCAGGAGGCACAGTTAGGTGGATCTCTGTGAGTTCAAGGCCAGCCTTGAGTTCCAGGACAGTCAGGGATGTTACACATAGAAACTTTATCTTGAGAAAAACAAAAACAAAAAAACTGTAATGAGTCATTATCGTTAGTACTTCATTACATTTCTTATCAAGGACAGTCACATCAGTATCAGTGACAGTCACATCAGTCAGTACTGTGCTGTCAGTACGTGATAGTTACTTAAGTACACAGGTGCATATTCTTGAGCACATAAAACTGCATGTATACACATATACATAAATGAGAAGTAGAGGTTATTGTCACTATTTTACAGAGGAGGAGATGGGTTGAATATTGAATAAAACCTTTTTAAAAGGTTTTTTGAATGCATATGAATGCTCTGTCTTCGTGTACACCATCACGCCAGAAGAAGGCATCAGATCCAGGACTCACATGGTTGTGAGCCACCGTGTGGTTGCTGGGACTTGAACTCAGGACCTTCTGGAGGAGCAGCCAGTGCTCTTAACTCCTGAGCCATCTCTCCAGCCCTGAATAAGACCTTTTGATTACCCAACCCAGTCTGCATTTTTAAGAACTTGGTTCCTTAGTAAGTAATGTCTAGAGAGCAGACTATAAATCTGAAAGAAAATCTGTTACAATTCAGTATTTATCCAAGTCACAAAACCAGAGAGTTCTTGCTCAGATATGGATTTTAGATTAATAAAGTTTGTCATTTGTTTAAGGTGATTCAGGTCTTATAATTTAACCCAGGGACAGATAACCTCCACCTGAAAGCCTGCAAACAATGGCAGCCAGGGGTGTGGCCTCTCTGAAATCTACCTCCCAGTCTTGGGTGTGGAACTGAGTTGAGGACATTTTCAAGTCGGACAACACAGCAAGGAATGGCAGAGCTGTGCTGAGCCAAATCTGGCAACAGGCAAGCCCTCTGTTGAAGGACAGGAAGGTCACAGCAGAGCAGGTTGCTAAGTGCCTCCCAGAAGCAGAGCTCAGGTACCACGTCTATCAGCATCTTCATCCTCGTCGCTGGTTCAGCAGGGCTGGTTCAGCAGCAGGCTCTCCTGTGTTGAACTTATAAAACTGCAGAACTCAGACCATGCTGTGAATGTGGAAGGCAAACAGTCCTGTGGGGCATCTCCGAAAAGTCTATGGTCCACACACACCTGCTACTGGAGGAGGACAGGGCCATGGGAAGCAGTCGTACCCACGCTGCCTTTGGTGAGAATGTAACATTCAGTTATTTTGGAGGCAAAGAAGAGACAAAAGCACTTTCATTTTTGGTTTGCAATCACCAGCAATGGGGAAGGCTCTGTCCCTGCACTTACTCCTCAACTACAGAAGTTGATCCTTTCCTCCTCTGGGCTCCACAAAACTTTTTTCCAGACTCTCTAAACAGAAGGAAAATGTACTCCCATACCCACCAACCCTGCATGGGCACGTCTGTCTCCACGTCTGATCCCATCATTCTTGTCCACTGGACAGTGGCCTACTCACTGTAGCCTCGGAGACCAGAGCAGAAAGCAAGTGTCCACTATGGGATATCAGAGGGACAGCGACGATTGCCCTCATAGCTTCTCAGGCCACACTTACCAAAACTGCATATTCCTACCTACTCCACACCCCATGTTGGATTCTCTCTAGAGAGAGAAGAGCTGCCAGGGTCTCAGTTGGATTAGCTGTCACAGCCACCAACATTCTCAAATGTTATAAAAGGAAACCTATAAAGATATGTTGTGGGCTAGGGAGATGTTCATCTCTGGAGGACCTCCTTCCATGTAAGTACATATGCACATGCAACACACACACACACACACACAACGAACCCCGGAGTTCACAACTGGCACGTCTGAAACCCACACGCTTAACTCCGACATGAATTTCCCTTTCCTTCCTCTCTGCTGCTCTGTGACCCCCCACATTAGTTAAGCCAATTAGCTTTCCATGTGCCATGGCATTTCTGAGGTTTCCATGCTTCACCTTCACCCTGGCTTGAAGAAGACGTGTAGAGAAAGCGAAAGAAGCAGCATTAAAGTCATCAGAAAAATAAGCAGAGCTGGCAAAATGGCTCAGATAAAACCACTTGCTACCACACCTTGTAAACACAAACACACATGCTAAAGCTTCAACTAAGGCAGTTCCACTGTTGGAAATCTCCTCTTGTTCCAGGACCCTGTGACCTGGTATTTTATTTGCTCTTTTGTTAGAAGCACCATCTTGAAAACAATGAGGAGCCTGTCCTAGGGCTGCCTGCTTAGTGGACAGAGGAGCGCGCTCTTGCATACAGCGAGGCTGTTCGTGGGTAGAGTGGGTGCTCCCGAGTAGAGCGGACCGAGAACTGGAAACAAAGACTGGCCCAGGAAGGAGGAAAGGCCTGGAGCTCTAGAGAGGAGTGTCTTAGCGCACTCGGAGTGGGTACTGGTCAGCGTTTCCTTACTGAAACAACCACGGTCAGCCAGCTTCCGAGAGAAGAGGAAAGCAGGAATTCTGGAAGTTCAATGCCACGATAGACCTCCGCCTCCCCCCCCCCCGCCCCGTTTGCTCCGGGGACGCTAAAGGCTGTACAGATCAGCTTGAGAATGTGGCACGGGGACCGCCAACCTTGAAGCAGCCACAGGCAGAGAAGAGATGAGGAAGGGGAGGGGTCCCTCTGAGGACATGACCCCAGTGATCTCAGACCATCACCTCTACCCCACCCTGCCATGATGCCCAGCCTCTTAAACGCTCCACCATGATCCGGTGCACCAAACTATTTGGATCTAGAATGCCCATGTCCTGGCCGAGAGTGTTAGGGGTTCAGACTCCACCCTGTGCGTTTGAGGGTGGAGGGAACACAGATGGCCATCGGGACATGCCCCCTCCCCTTTTAACCCCTTCAACTTTTTTTTTTTTCGAGACAGGGTCTCTCTGTGTAGCCTTGGCCATCCTGGACTCAGTTTGTAGACCAGGCTGGCCTCGAACTCACAGCGATCCGCCTGCCTCTGCCTCCCGAGTGCTGGGATTAAAGGCGTGCGCTACCCCACCCGGCTCTAACCCCTTCAACTTTTACGTGCCCACCACTGGAACAAGAGGAACAGGCTAACCAACGGCCTGGAAACAAATAACTGAATTACTGGTCTTCTTCTTCTCCCAGCCATCCCAATGAGCATAGCAAAAAGACAAATTATAAGCACAGTCCACTTACTAGGAAAACACAGGGAGCCTACCTTTGGTTTTCAAAATGATTGCTACAGCCTCACTAAGGAATGTGTACAATGACAGGCAGACACATAGTTGTGCGCACACACAGATGCACACACACACTGTCACGGTTGGTGTCAGTGGTAAAGAAGACACATCTGAGAAGAGGGAACCTCAACTAATGAATTGTCTCCACTGGTATGGATTGTGGGCACATCTGTGGCGCATTTTCTTAATTGCTAATTGATGAGCGGGCCCAGCCCCACTGTGGGCAGGTGGCTCTGGCTTGTATAAGGAAGACAGCTGAGCAAGCCGGAGGAAGCATGCCAGCAAGCAGTACCCCTCCGTGGTCTCCGCTTCAGCTCCAGCCTTGAGCTCCTGCCCTGAATTCCCTTGCTGAGGGACTGTAAAGTATACAAGGAAATAAACCCTTTCTTCTGCAAGTTGTTCTTGGTCAGTGTTTTATCACGGCAACAGACAGAAAACTAGCACAGCACAGACAATTGGACAAGGCAGTAAATGACATTTCTGTAAGTATATCACAGAGTTTGAGAAATCAAAGTGCATGTCATACACAGAAGTCCGGGAGCCAGGGAAAGACTGAACAAGAGTCAATGGCAGAACTGCTGCTGTAGGAGGATCCCTGGCGACCAGGAGCCCGCTGATTCTCCTGTCTTTCTTTCGGCAGAGATGCTAGCTTGGCTGCAGTAGTGGAAGCAGTCTTTCTGACACTGGTGCCTTAAGCTCTGAGTCAGACCTGCCGCAGCCCTGGGAAAACACTGCTTCAGGCAGGTGACATGGCAAGAGGCTGTGGCACAGCCTCAAATATTCTGACACTGGCTTGTAAAGCACCACAACTCAGAGCTCAGGTAGGAGGGGACGGTGGCCAACGCTTCAGAGATGTCATTTCTCCTGGACTAGGCATCTACAGGGAAACCTCCAGGGGATTCAGGCAAAGCACTCTCTACTTCCTGCTGAAAGCTGAAAGCCCTGAAGCTTCTGGGGGCAGGACATCAAGAGAAAAAAAAAAAACCAGCATTCTGAGATACAGTCAATATAACATTAAGAATCTGTGTGGGCGAGCTTAGTCCTTGCATAGGAGCAGCTTTCTCGCAACCTCAGCCTCCACAGTCTGAGGGCCTCACGGCTAGAAGCCACGTTCACCTCTCAGCTCCCATTAAGCACTGGCTCGCCAAGGCTGCCACAGAAGAACCATGTGGCATGTTTAACTCTATGTAAACAAACGTGTACTTTTCTTTTTGAAGGAATAAAAATCCCTCTGACAGTCCCTGAACCTCCCAGAACCTCCTTTTGACTCTGGGTCACCCTCATACCTTAAATACAACTCTAAACCCTACCCCAAAGAAAGCCATGGTAAGACCTGGGGACTGGTGTGTACTAGGTAAAAGGTTTGACCCCACTTCCAGGTGATTGGCGATGACGCTATAATATATAAATGCAGGTTACTGGAAGTAGCATGGGAGGAGGAAGGGAAGGAGAGAGGGCAGGGAGGTGGGGAAAGGACTAGGGCAGCTGAGCAGCCTGCAGGCTGTGCGGTTTCCAGCTCTGTGTGCTGTCACCCATGTTGGGGTGGGCTTTGGTGAGGCAGCTGTCTTTGGCTCACTTGTGCTTCTGTAATAACCCTGATAATACCCATTGGTTCACCAAGCTGGACTTGTGCATTTGGTCTGTCATGAGTTCCCTATCTGGGGTGAGTAGGTGTGTGAGTTGCTCCTTCTCAGGAAAAATGTTGTCACACACAAGCTAGGCTGGCTGGGTTGAGAATCCTAGGGATAAGTCCTCTCTCTGCCTCTCTGGGGTTATGATTGAAAGCACATGCCATCATGCCTCTATGTGGGCTCTAGGGCTTGAACTCAGGTCAGTGTGCTTGCATGGCTAAGCCCCTGGTCATTAATATTTTTAAAGAGGTTTCTAAAGTAAGTCAAGGAATACATATAGTGATCCAAAGACATTGGATTTACCTTCCAGCTGTGCCCCTAAAACATGACCTTAGACATCACACAAATTCACACAGATTGAAAACGGAGGTGCTATTTGGCTTACAGTCATAAGGATAAAGCAACGTAATGTGAGTTAGAGGCTTTTAAAGCCAAAAGGCACTGGGTGGCTTTTGCTTTTATCATTTCGGTGATGAGAATCCCTCAGGCCAGTTGTATAGTAGAACACAGCCTCTCTGAGACAGTCTAGTACTTGGAGTGAGATGCAGGCTCTAGACACAGGGATAGACACACCCGAGTACATGAGGTCAAGTGTGACAAGACTTTGTTTCCTTTCTCTGTGTTGAGAATTCATCAAGCTTTAGGCAAATTGAAACAGTCCCAAACAAGTTTGCCTGATGGTGACTGGTTGCCAAGACTTACTTCTGTAACACGGTTTCTCCTTCCTAGTAGCTTCCTCTTGTCCTACAAAACTCCCCCACTGGCAGGGCTTCCAGGGAGCGCAAAGCAGCTCGTTATTCTGCTCACGCAGGCTCTGGGCATCAGGTTTAATTTAGCTGCCGGAGCAATAGGATGCAGGGATATTTTCAAGCCTTTAGCCCTTGGCACTGTAAATCAGCCTGAATGTCAGCCAAGAAACGTATTGAGATGTGTGCTAGCCTTACGTCTGCAAATACCATTCATTACTGCTGTAGTAAGTGGGGAAAACAATAAATGTTGCATTTAGACTGGCTTGCCTTTGTGACACATTTTAAATATCGAGAAGGATGAGTTGGGAAGTTTCAGAGATGCTTCTGGGCCTCCCCACTCCCTTTGACACTCAGATGCTCATTGCCCAGCGTGACCCCACGATGTTCTAACGTGTCTTTGCTCGGTGGTTCTCAACCTTCTCTTATCATTTGGAGGTTTGGGAGAAGTCAGCACCTCAAGGACAAGTCCAGACATGATGGTTCCTGTAGATTCTAAATCTACATATTAGGTCCAGGAAGTGGTTCAGTTGATAAAGTGTTTGCCTTGAGTAAGAGCCCCGAACCCATGTAGAAATGCTCCCAAAGCTCTCCAGAGGTAGACACCAAAAGATCCCTGGTGCTTGCTTCCCAGCCAGCCTGGCCTAACTGGTGAGCTCCCAGCCAAGGAGATACCCTGTGTCAACGTAGATGGCATTTGTTAGCCTGTGGTCTGCAACATATGCACACACATGCATGCCCACGCGTGCCTATACCTGTATTTTCACTTGCATTCTCACACTTGATTCCTCTGCAAGCCGGGTTTGAGAGTTTCTGTTTGTTTACATCCTCTCATCAAAGCCTCCTGAGCTAGTATAATAAGACGCTTGCTGTTCTTCATCTCACCGAGCAACTGAGACTAGAGTGGAATCAATGTCATGACTACACCGGAAACACATAGCTAGTGACTGCGCAGAGACCCACCCAGGCCTGCTGATACCAGGAGAGAAGCACTTCGTACCTGTATAGGTCAGGGTTCTCTATAGGAACAGAACTGGTAAAAATGACACACACTCTCCCCGCAACCATCTCTCTCTCTCTCTCTCTCTCTCTCTCTCTCTCTCTCTCTCTCTCTCTCTCTCTTTCTCTCCCATACACAGACATATTAATATATACTGTCTTTCTTTCTCATATATATGGTTGCTTATATATTGTGTCATGTATGTGAATATATTTATATATTAATATAGAAATATACTCTATATTATATATACTAATATATATTTAAGGTCAGTGTTAAGTCTGTTCCATTGTATATTCCTAGCACCTAGTGCTGTCTTATAAGTAGTAGACAGTAAATTGGTTACGGGGCAGTGTTTGCTTATCTTCCGCATGCACGCAGACACAGGCACCTAACTAAAAAACAATAAAAAGGAATCTAAAACCCGTGAAGGAGGCAGGGCTTCCTACCTCCCATGTTATGGATATGGAGGATTAAGGCTCAAGGAGGCTAAGTGACAATTCTAAGATCCTTCAATTAAGTAGTTTATCCGAACTCCTTCAAGGGCACTCCCCACCCCTCTACCCCCCGAATAATTCTTCCGTCTCTGACACAGCCTGGAGTTTGAGTTAGGCGGAACAAAAGTGAAAATCCATCGATGACCCAGATGTCTGGCCCCCCTCCCTGCAGTATTTGGCTCTGGGACATGCCTGGCAGAGGAGGGTTCCTAGAGGTGGAGGCAGATTGCTGTCTCTCGATGGCTCCATTTACCCTCTTTCCGATTCCATTTCTAGTCTTCTCCCTGTCCTTTGAGGACTTGTCACCCTGGCTATGGAAGCAGGCTTCCCTGTTTACCAGAGAGCCATAGCTGCAATCTGTCTCTGGTTTCTGAGTCTGGTCCTTGTCAGTGAAGATCTTCATTGTCACCATGTTCATCTCCTATGTCTCTTACAACACTCTCCTCTTAGGTCTGTTTTCAGGGAAACTGCCTTGAACAGTACCAGGAAGATGCAAAAGAAATGATAGACCCTATGTCTTTAGTTACACTCCTAAAAATCCCTTCCTGGGACAGTACAATGGTTGTCAACTAGACTACACCTGGAATTAACTAAACCAAAGTGGTGAGGCACACCTGTGAGGATTTTTATTTTTAATTAAAATTCTGTAGAGTGGGATGACTCACCATTAAACTGGATCTTCCATGGTGGGAAGATGGACCTTTAATCTGGGCTGCCCCTTAGGCTGGCAGCCTGTATAAAGATCATGGAAGAAGGAAGCTTGTTCTCTTTGCTTACTCTTTGCCCTCGCTCCCACTGGCAAGTTTATTCTTCCACTGGAATTAGAGCCAACATCTGGCTTCTGGCATACACAAAAGGTCAGCTGAGGCATCCAGCCTTGGGGACCTCTGGGAAGAACTACTGGACTTTCTTAGACTTTCTGCTGGTTGACTGTCACTGTTGGACTGACTAATAAATGCCCCCATATATATAAATATATATTAATTAGACACTGTTGCTCTAGGTACCAGCAGTGGTCCAGGCTGTGC
Source organism: Acomys russatus (assembly GCF_903995435.1). Taxonomy (NCBI): domain Eukaryota; kingdom Metazoa; phylum Chordata; class Mammalia; order Rodentia; family Muridae; genus Acomys; species Acomys russatus. The sequence goes on along the minus strand of NC_067150.1, from coordinate 10,918,600 downwards.
CAAAGACAGAAGGAACAGAATTCTTCAGAGGGAGAGCTCTGGAAGGAATTTGGATAAACTACTTATGTATGTGACCTTAGAATTGTCACTTAGCCTCTTTGAGCCTCAGCCCAATCTCCATCATGGGTTTCCTTTAGATTTTTGTCTTTATTGTTTTTAATGTGTCTGCATGCATGTGCAAGGTCAGCAAGCACCCCTCCCCCAATGAATTTACTAATATCTACCACTTAAAAGGCAATACTGGTGCTAGAAAAATAAAATGGCACACACTTGATCCTGACCTTTGCCAGTGAGAAAAGTTACCACTGAATTTTACAGTGTTTGAATAAATGTTTGTTAATGTAAAATGATCTTATTGCTCAACAAATACTCTTACCCACTGAACCATCTCTCCAGCCTCTAACATAGACTTTTGTCATGAAACTTTGTAACAAATGTTATCATTTTTAGGGCTTTGTTGGCTCTTTTGTTCTGTTTTGGATGAGTATGAACATTTGCGGTCCAGATTTCCACTATCACACTGAAAGCTGCCAGCACTTGACAGAAGTCGCTGGCTGCTAGGTTTCCTGCACTGTGTTTCAGACTGGACACTCACAAGTACAGTTTGTGTGCAAGGGATGAGGAATAGACTTGGGAGCCCCCCTGACAAAATGGCTTGCTCACCTTGTACGTCACTAGCATGGCACTGGGGTCTTAGTTGAAGCACAGTCCTAGGAAAGCTGTGAAATGAACCGTTTCTCGGGAAAGATAATATACTACTTATCACTTAGCTTTAGTCTGAATTGGTCTACCCACAGATCATTCAATTTATTCTGAAGCAAATATCCTTTGAGGTGTATGTCAAAGCCTGCCCCGCTGAACCTTGAGAAGTTGTGGGCTCCTCCAGCCAATGAAAACTCAGCAGAAGTGATGCTGAGAAGGGGGCAGGGGTGGGGAAGGGAGGGTTTCATCTCTTTCCCTCTTCTGTGACAGAAAATGTCCCAGGAAGAGGTGGGCACATTAGCACGTACCTCACTGCTGGCCTGTGCTAGACACAGAGCTTAGAAATGAGCCTGTGTTAATAGAAACTGAGAAAGAGACATGGGAGCCTCATTTGTTAGTATGGAGTGCTGTCTGACCTGGCCAGACCCTGTCTCTTGCATCACATTCAGACAGGAACACAGTCACACAGACACAGTGCCAGATTTGACCTAATCCCAAAGCCCCACTATCTTCCAAGAGTCAGGAAAAAGCTACGTGTTCCTTGATGATTTCAGAGCTTGTGTGCTGCCATGTTGTCTATCCCTCTATACCATCTGTCTTCACATGTTGAGGACCTTTAAAAAAAAAAAAATCTTACCTTCTGAGACCCACCCCATGGGAGAGAGCCAACCCCTGACACTATTAATGACACTCTGCTATGCTTGTAGACAGGAGACTACCATCACTATCCTGAAAGGCTTCATCTAGCAGCTCATGGAAATGGATGCAGAGACCCACAGCCAGACAATAGTGGAAGAGTGGAAGGAAGCATCAGGGAGCCAGAGGGGTCAAGGACACCACAAGAAGACCTACAGAGTCAACTAACCTGGGCCCATGGGGCATCACAGAGACTGAACCCTGAGCCAAAGAGCATGCATGGGCTAGACCTAGACCCCTACACATATGTAGCAGGTATGCAGCTTGCTCGTCATGTGGGTCCCCTGACAATGGGAGTAGGGCCTATCTCTGACTCTGTCGCCTGCCTTTGGATTCCTTTCCCTCATCTGGGCTGCCTTGTCTGGACTCCAAGGGAGAGGATGCACTTAGTCCTGCTACTCCTTGAAGTGCCAGGGTGGGTTGGTACCCATTGGGGTTCCCCATTCTCTGAGAAGAAAGGAGAGGTTAGGGGGTGCTTGAGTGTCAGACGAGGAGGGGAGGAGGGAAGGGGCTAGAGCAGTCTGCAAAGTGGTTAAGTAAATAAGCAGATAAATGAAAAAAAAATGCTTGGAGCTTACAGCTTATAGCTGTGGGATGGAGAAGGAACAAGTTGTATGTGAGGCCTTGTACTGGCATTCACCACCAGAACAAGCGAATAAACCCTGGTTATCGAGAAAAAGTGAAAATACAATTTATTGTGTTTCTGATGTTTTAAAAAAAAAAAACCTTACCTCCATCCTAGCAACCTGCTTCACGACAGGGTCCCCTTTGCACAAACTGAGCCATCATGGGAGAAGGCTGTTGTGGGATCTCAATATATGGCTCTCCTTTAGACTTTATAAAAGAAAATCGTCTGCTTAGCCTTGCTCAGGCCACCTAATTCTCTAGAAAATTACCAGACACGTACCCAGGACTGCTGACTGAACCCTTGTAACTCAGCAGGATCATTAGGTTATGTCAGATTTTCCTCTGAGACTGTAAAAGTAACTTTCACTTGGCAGATGTAGTTGTTGGCTCGATTACTTCTGAATAAGCTCTCCCTTTCTAGTTCTTTCTGAACTCTCGCTGGCTGGCTAACTCAGATGTTGTGGCCCAAACTCCTCTCTAAGCTGATTGAAACTGGTTTCTCTCAACTTCTGACTGAATTGCTCTGCCTAGCAAAACTGCCTCTGAATTCCATGAACTGAACTGCACTGACTGTGTGAGCTGAACGGAACTTCTGGAATTCAACTGAACTCAACTGTGTCAACTGAACTGTGCTTTACTGAACTCTGCATTGCCTGAACATAACTGCCCTGTACTCACTGAACTGCCCCACCCCGTCTGACTCTCTCTGTGCTGCCCTCAAATAGCTTTTCTCCTGAAAGTTGGGTGTATCCTATCACTTTGCCCCTCATAAAATAAAGGTGTGTACTAAAGGCATGTCCGCATTCCAGCCAATCACACAGACCAAGAAGGTCTTTGGATGTGATCAGAGCAGCCATGTTGCTAGATTAAAATTCCTCTACACGAATTCTCATTCCTTCCTGTCACCCTTTCAACCATGGAAATGAGGGGGCAAGGTCAAAAGGGTGCTGCTGTGGATCCACCCGCAACCATGGGAAGGTCTTGACTCTCTCAGGACCTCACCTCATCTGTGAGTCTGGAATAACCACTCAGAGATGGCCAGTGACCCTCAGGAGTCTGACTCCAAGGAAACATGCTGACAAACATTTCATTACCTCATTTACCAAGCCCCAGACTCCCTCCTTGTGGGCAACAATTTACAGTGGAGCCTTCATTGAGTCGATGTGTTAAAACTCTGTGTGTGTGCGTGTGTGTGTGTGTGTGTGTGTGTGTGTGTGTGTGTGTATGTGTGTGTGTGTGTGAGAGAGAGAGAGAGAGAGAGAGTGCTTCTGTGCGCCTTCCTCCCACGTTGCACAGCTGGAGGCCGACTATGATACCTTGAGCTGATAAACTCCTGTTTGCCACTTAATTGGTTACCAAACGGCCTGGAGCAAGATAAATGTTTGATACGAACTGTTACACAAAATAATGATGGAATGAGCTTCGAATGGTGGTTCTCAAACAATTCACCACCACTTAACTCTGACTTCTCCATGTAGCTCACTTTCTGCTCTTTGTCAATCCTGGCTCACTTGTGGTAACCATCAGATGCTAGAGGGTGTGTAAATGCTTGTGTGTGTGATGGTGTGCACCTATATCATAATACTGACACTCACAGTCCCCTGAGCTGTTCAGAAAACACATCAAATGAAATGTACTTTCCAACACATCCTGTTGAGCTGTGCATCAGCACCTTTGTGGCTATTAGTGTTCGTCTTCTTTACTGGTTAATGCCCAGAGGGGTTCAGCAGTGAGCAGGCCTTTTTTGCTGTGCTGGCTGCTATGGATTGTTTTTCCAGGGTACATAGTTAACTAGCAAAAGTTACAGCCACCCGATGGTTTAAATTATACATGAAATCATAATAAAAATTTCAAAAGTAACCAATACTGCCATTTGTATATTTTGTATCATGTGGAAAATAACAGAGTTTGGGATTTGTTCTTGAAAAGATGCCAGATCTTTCCTTACCTGGACCCTGTATCTGTCTAGTGTCCAGTAAAACCCCTGCTTTGATGTGTCTGGTATACCTGTTATACCCTGCTTTGATGCGTCTGTTTCTCTCAAAGCTTAGGGTTGGATTCAGAAATTTCCAGGGGCATCTGGGTCCAGCACTTGATAGAAAATCTATCAGCCAAGACTTCACTCTCAAGTGCTCCAGACATACAAAGTATTTCCTCCCTGACAAGCATGTTTGATGAGTATAATACAATGCAGAATTTTGCAAACATGTTCTGAGGCCACCTGCCTCAGAGTCTCCAGATGAATGGGTAGAAATGGCTGACCTGAGCATCTGCTGCAGAAGGGATGGGTCAGAGTTTCAGAGAGAAGCTCAGGGTCAGCGTTTTTAACAAGCTACCCAGGTGAATCTACATTGTGAATTGTGAAAACCTCCACCGGACTGGTTACAAACATGGGTTCTAGAGTTACCTGAAGTCCGGTTTGCATTCTTACCTCCAGCATGTGCCTAACCTTCCCTGGGCCTTAGCATCCCATCCTCATCTGAAAAACTACCTCGCTTTCGAAGGTAAGATGAAGCCATGCTGACTAGGCGTGGAAAACGCGTGTCTCTCTGGCATACCGATCTGGGGCGAGGGGGGGCTTTTTAAAATGCAGATTTGGAGGCAGTGGATGTGAGTCTGGGCCTGAGACGAGCTTTTTCTAGTAAGTCTCTGGTAAAGCCAGTGCTACAGCCCTTTGTGTGAACTTTCAGTAATTACCAGGCACATTACAAGTCCCTGATGGCCATTGTACCCAACGTTATTCAGCTGGGGGAAGAAGGGAAGAATGTGCGTACCGTTTTTTATTTGTCTTTTTTTTTTTTAATATAGATGCCTGAGCACTTAGTTTAGAGGATGCTGAGAGGTGTCCCCAGGCAGAGCCCAGGAATCTACATTTTTACACTGTGACCCAGGATGGGCATCTAGAGGCTCAGGAGTAGTCGGCATCTCCCATGAATACTGTTTATAGCAGTGTGAGATTGCCCATGGTCTGATAGGTATTCTCCGGCTGACAGGATGAACCAATTCAAGCCAAATTAGAATATAAAAGGCAGGTTTGCTAGGGCAGCTCTCAGGTGGGTTCACTGATCTCACAGGAGGAGGTCAGGGAAGTTGCCCTGAAGGAGAGGGATAAGTGGTCTGGGGGTGGGGCACACAGAGGGGGGGGGGTTAGAGGAAATAGTGAGGAGGGGGAACCAAAATGTCTGGATTATATAGTAAAGAGCTCTGGGGAGGGGGAGAGGAAGGCCCACACCGGGCCTGGAAAGTTCAGAGTAGAGGGCTGGGTATGCTAGCCAAGTCCTGTAATGGGTACCGACTAGAGGATGCTGGGAGAACCTGGAAGCCAGATCCACTCTGGTCAGGCACCTCAGCCGTTTGTCCCAAGTCTGAATCCCAACACTCCCTACTGAAAATTCTTACTCACCGTGGTGCCAGTCTACAGGGCTTCTGCCTGAGTCACCTCATCAAAAAGGAAGAAGGAAAATTTTGTCTCTAGACCTCAGACTGCTCTGGATTACTTAGCAATTGTATGGCCAGCTTCCACAGCCCTCTGATCCTTTACCACACAAAGGAAAAAGGGTTACAAGAGGCCAAAGTCAAGCAGGCCCCAACTTCTTTGTTTGCCAGATATAGGATCTTGGACATGATGTTTGAACTCCCTGCGCCTCGGATGCACCATTTATAACACAAGGAAAACAGCCTGTCTGCCTACTCACAAACATGCTCTTATCTAATAAATGATCCTACCGTCTCATTAGAAAAGGAACAAGTCTTACGTCGCACATGAACAGAGAGAGCTAGGTAGAAAGACAACAAAGACAAAGCGCTAAGCAGGAGTCATAATTTTTTTGTAAACAGGCTTATTAAAAAGCCATGCCATTCCAGGTGTGGGGGTGCACACTTTAATCCCAGGACTCAGCAGACAGAGGCAGGTGGATTTCTGTGAGTTCAAGGACATCCTGGTCTACACAGACAGTTTCAGGCCAGTTAGAGAGCTACGGTTAGAACTTGCCTCAAAAACAAAAGCTGTTGGTCTGCAAAGATGGCTTAGCTCTTCCAAAGGACCCAGGTTGGAGTCTCAGCACCCACATGGCAGCTTACAGCCACCTGTAACTCCAGTCCCAGGGGATCTGATACTTTCTTTTGGCCTCTCTGAGTACCCGATACGCATGTGATACACAGACATCCACGCAGGCAAAACACATACATAAAATATAATAATAATAAAAAAATCCAAAAACAAACAAAGTGATGCTGGTGAGTACACTGTTGGACACTGGCTCTGAATCATAGCCATCAAAGCTTTCCAAATGTGTTCACAATTTCCTGTAGCCATAGTCACCCATCAAAGCACCATAAAAAGGCACAGGTAAGGTGATTCTCCTGGGCACAATTACTGGGATCTAACCAGAGTGTGTGTGTGTGTGTGTGTGTGTGTGTGTGTGTGTGTGTGTGTGTGTGTTTTAGTGCAGATTCTGCCGTGCTGCATCCTTACAAGTTCTCAGAAGACAGCCAATCTTCTAGACCATTTACAGGACTTTGAGCAGTTAGACTTGGAAATTCAGGCCACCTAGGCCCTGCAGCAGCGCTCTTGGGGACCCGGGAGAAAAAAAGGTCTTGGCATACTTTAACCGCCTTTGCCCCAACAGGTGACCCTAAGTCTTCCCATCCAGAAGCATTGTTTCTGCAGCGCAGACACTCTCGGTGCTTATGAGCACACAGGTGGAAGACACTGGACACCTGCCCCAGTGGCACATACAGTGACACCGTGAGAGCGGAAGGGGAAGACAGCGGTGGCAGATACACTGTTCTGTAAGCAGAGGAACCCGGAAGTATAACCTCCCTGACTTTTCCAGAACTGCACAGTTGTGCTCATTTACAGATCCTGTCTTGGAGCAGAACACAAGTGCCAGCTTCCAGGAGCTACACAGGATTCCCTTTGGCACTTTCTTTATGTGTAGATGTTTCACAACTGTGTCAGCTCACCCTTCCGTGAACTTCCCCAGGTATAACTGGCTCTATAGCAATCTGCTTTGGTGTAACACCCCTGCTCCACAGATTCATGGGAGTGTATGTTTGATGGGCTGGGAGCACACACTGCCTTCCTCTACACGGACTCGTATAAATGTTAGCAAGACTCATAGCTACAAGGAAAGAACGAGCTTAGTGAACGTGACCCAGAAAGCCTGAGCGGGCTCAGCTCCCAAACACTTAGTAATGTGATTATTTTCTCACTTGGAAATTTTTTAAAAAGGAAAATGAATAAATTTGATTGAATAAAATGTTTTGCTTCTTGGCAAACAATGCCAATGAGGTTGAAAGAAAAAGGCTGAGCTAGAAGAGGTACTGACAATTGTAACACAGATTTAATACCCAAAGAGCTGTGTCACGAGGGAGGTAATCACAGGTGGAAAGTGGGCAAAGGCCACAACCTTGGAACTCAGCAAACAATTCAGACAAAAGCGGTGAGTGGGTACACACGAAAGGTGGAAGTAATTTCAAAATGCAAATATAATGAAAGCATTTTTTGTACCAGGTTACAAAAGATAAACAATATTAACAAAAAGTATTCAGGTGAGATATGGGCAGATAGGCCTATTATGTGTACTGTTGATGGGACTGTAAATTGGCCACATGTGTCAAATACGCTTCTGAGATTCACAGCCTTGGAGCCAGCAATCCCACCCACAGAAACCTACTCTGAAGGCTTTTGAAGCAGATGATGAAGATGAACCATTATAGTGACGATTGTGTGTGAGGAATTCAGTTTTGAGCTGAGCATAAGCAAAGATCCTTATTTTAAGAAACATAAATTAGGGGCTGGAGAGATGGCTCAGTGGTTAAGAGCACCACCTGCTCTTCCAGAGGTCCTGAGTTCAATTCCCAGCAACCACATGGTGGCTCACAACCATCTATAATGTGATTTGGTGCTCTCTTCTTCAGATAAAGATAAATAAATAAATCTTAAAAAAAAAAAAAAAAAACGTAAATTATGTTCCAAAAATCTGCATGGCCAAAAAAAAAAAAAAAAAAAAAAGCCACTTGTGTGCATGCATATGGAGTAACAGTTGTAAGAACAGTGGAAGATGGGGTGAGCTGCTCTTGAAGAGAGATTAAGAACCCCACTCCAGTAAGGACACAGCTGATCAGAGACATGGTTGATGTGGGCAGCGAGGGCATGGAATTGCCACTGGAAAGATGATCCACACTGAGAGACTGGCAGGTGCGACACATGAACGCGCTGGTATGTCTAAGTCCAGCAAGGAGGACTGTGGCACTGAGTGAGGAATAACATGATGGTTGTTGCTGCCAGGGGAGGGGGATCATGACAAGCTTTGTTGGCCTTGATACGGCCACAAGGGCTGTCGTGTTAATGGGTATCTTAGTTACTATTCTGTTGCTGTGATAAAACACCATGGCTAAGGCAACTTATAGAAGAAAGTGTTTAATTGGCCTTATGGTTTCAGAGGGTTAGAGTCCAAGATGGTGGAGTGAAAGCATGGTGGCCAGAACGGGCAAGAGCTCACATTTTGATCCACAGACAGGAATCAAAGAGAGGGTACATTGGGAAGGCTTGAATTTTTTGACACCTCAAAGGCCAACCCAGTGACACATCTCCTCCAACTAGGCCATAGCTCCTAATCCTTTTCAACCAGTGGTCCCCTACCAGGTGGGGACCAGGGTTTAAGCATATGAGCCTATGGGGGACATTCTCATTTACGCCACCATGCTCCATCCTGCACATTGCTTTAAAAAAAAATGGAGGGGGCTAGAGAAATGTTTCAACAGTTAAGAGCACCAACTGATCTTCCAGAGGACCCAGGTTCAATTCCCAACACCCACGTTAGATGAACCACCTGTAACTCAAGCTTCAGGCATTCTGACACCCTCTTCTGGACTCCATGGGAGCTGGCATTTATATGCACATAACCATACACACACACACACACACACACACACACACACACACACACACACACAATTTTTAAATTATTAAATACCATTATTGATTACATTTTACGACAAGTAGAATTTGCTTAGAACCATTTTCTCCACTTAGAGTTACTGCCATCAGACAGTGGTCCCTGAAGCCTCGGAGAGATTATAAACGATGTGTCATTTAATTTCAGTCCTTTCAACAAACATTTTCAAAAACAGGCCAACTCTACTAATTATTGGCTTGCTTTGAAAAATATGCTAATACATTTAACTTTTATAAGTCTGTTTCTTCATCTTCATCTGTTTCTCTTTTGTTAATAATTTACATGAAATTATTAATTTAAAAATCTACCTCTAGACAGGTGTTGTGAGGATGAAAGAAACCAGAGTAGATTAAATGCTCAGTATAGTGCCTGCCACACAACAGGTACTCAATGCTAGGATGCATCAGGCCAGTGTGGGCCTGTCTGCTCCTTCGGGGCAGAACTGGCATTGTAGACACTTTAAGTAAGACAACAGTGGCAATGTCATAGCAGCATTGATACTGGTGGCCTTAAATCATTCTTTGTAAGCAAGGGAATTTGTAGAAGTGAAGAAAAAGTCCGGGTCCATACGTGCCTCTTGTATGGGAGGCCCTGCCTCAAAGTCTTTAGAACTGCAAATAAATTGGGGGAAAAAAGAAAAAAGAAAAAAAAAAAGAAAAAAAAAAAAGTGAGCAAACATTCCAAAGTTTGTCTGGCCTGCCCTCTAGTGGTGACTATTTTAATCTTCAGGGTTAATGTGTGTTAAACTAGAGTTGCTAAGCCCTGATGCCTCCTCCACCACACAGGCAAGACAGCACCTGAACCTGGATCCTTTTTCCAGTTTCAAAGCTTTAAAGATCCTTCTTAAAGTGCAAACAGGATTGTAGTTTGAATAAAAATGGCCTTCATAGGTCCATAGGGAACAGCACTACTAGGAGGTGGCCTTGTTGGAGAAAGTGTGTCGCTGGGGGCAGGCGCCATGCCCAGTGTGGTACTCCCCTCCGGCTGCCTGCTGATCTACATGTAGAACTCTCAGCTGCCTCTCCAGCACCATGGCTACTCGTGTCCCACCATGCTTCCTAACATGACAATAATGGACTGCTGCTAGCCAGCCCCAGTGAAATGTTTTCTTTTATAAGAGTTGCCACAGTCACGGCCTCCTCAGAGCAATAGAAATCCTAAGCCAAGGATGTAGGAGTGAAGCACTGGACTTCAACTACACCAGCCCTACGAATAAGACCGTGCAGTTTCCGTCATTGTGGGAGGGTCAGGAAAGGCCATAGCAAGTCAGCCACCCAGGAGCCCCGGCCTGTTCACAGGCTGAAGAGCAAGCAGCAGGCACATGTGCCAACAGTGTCTCCTCTCCCTCAAAAGTCACAGTGCCTGTTTAGGATCAACACCTCAAAGCAGGTCGGTGCAAACAAATGAACACAAGTCTCTAAAGGAAATCTCTTCAGTACACTTCCCAGGTTCTCCATTCATGCTCACTTACCTCCCACCCCACCCCCGCCCCGCACCCCCGTTTCCTCCCAGCTTGGGCTCCTAGGGCTCCCCTTTGGGGATTTCTCCAAATCCTGCAGTAGGGATCTACCCAGTCTGCATACATCTATCTCTTTGGCTTTAGTAAGAGCTAAGGCCATCATAACTTACCTTGATGCCACTGGACCTTCAGGTCAGAAGACAAGTGGGTTTTTTTTCCCCCAGTACATTTCTCCCTTTTAACCACCATCAGACACTACATGATTCTAGTGTATTCACAGATAAACAAAATTATCACAGTCTACTACTGCTTCTCCAGTCTCCAGAGCTGAATTATTCCGATTAAGTGCCTTCTATAGATGAGAAAAGTGAGGGGCTAGAGAGATGGCTCAGAGGTTAAGAGAACTATCTATGCTTCCAAAGGCCCTGAGTTCAATTCCCAGCAACCACATGGTGGCTCACAACCATCTATAATTAGATCTGGTGTCCTCTTCTGGGGTGTAGGCACACATGTTGGCAGAATACTGTATAAATAATAAAAAAGTTTTTTTTTTTTTTAATGAGAAAACTCATGCTCAGAAAGTCCAAAAGTCTTGTTGGTAGCCAAAGCCTAAGGTTCCTTGTAAGCATAAGGTTATTGCATAACTTAAATGCTGATTTCTGTATCCCCATGTCTGGTTACAAGCCTTGTTCAGAGAATTTCCTGTCTCATTGTTGTATAGACGCTACTGCCCAATTGTCCCCTTGCATGCCAATAAAGCAGCTTACAGCCAATCACTGAGCAGAAGAGAGAATAGGGCTGGACTTCCTGCCAGCCAGGGGAGAAGTTAAAAGAGGAAGTAAAGGTTTCAGCCACAGGCAGAGGTAGAGGAGAGATGAAGAAGATGCAGCTGAAGAAAAGAAGAAGAAGAAGAAGAAGAAGAAGAAGAAGAAGAAGAAGAAGAAGAAGAAGAAGAAGAAGAAGTTTGTTAAACCAAGGACTTGGGGATTTTGGCAAAGATGGAGTCATGATAACATAGAGGGTTAAGAACAGACTTAAACTGCTCAAGATTGTGTTGTAAAGCTTTATAAACAAAAACAAAAAGAGTCTCAAGTATTTGTGTGATAGCTGAGTTAAGAAATAAACTAAGAAGCCAGGCGGTGGTGGCGCACACCTTTAATCCCAGCACTCCAGAGGCGGAGGCAGGCAGATCTCTGTGAGTTCAAGGCCAGCTTGGTCTACAAAGGGAGTCCAGGGCAGCCAAGGCTACACAGAGAAACCCTGTCTCAAAAAACAAACAACAAAAGAAATAAATAAATACAAATAAAATGAAAAAAGAAATAAACTAAGAGAAACAAACACAGTTTTATAAAAATAACTGTAACAGTTCTCCACGCCAGCAAGCATTCGGGTTCACAATTCACCTTTTGAGCTAGGAGGGAAGGTAGTGCTTTGACAGTAGCACAGGACAATGATGGTGGTCAGACCGTTCTTTTAGATCTATCTATCTATCTATCTATCTATCTATCTATCTTTCTTTCTTTCTTATATAAGTGTTCCACCTGCATGTACACCTACATGGCAGAAGGGGGCATCAGATTCCAATACAGATGGTTGTGAGCTACCATGTGGATTTTAGGAGTTGAACTCAAGACCTCTGGAAGACACTGCTCTTAACCATTGAGCCATCTCTCCAACCTTGATCAGACCATTCTTAACTTGCAGATAATATCATCAAGTACCACTGATTTAGGATCAAGTCAAGTCAAAGATGATTCAACGGTGATACCTAGTTCCAAAGCTTCATCACATCAGACATGGAGTGGAGCAGGTGTGTGGATGACACTGGAAGGCTAGAAGGACTTTCTGTTGGCTCTAGGAGATAAGATCTGCAAAGAGGAGATGGGTACTGAGCTATCTGCCATAATCCAATTAAAGAACTAGCACAGTGGCTGATAAACACAGTACTATATTTTTATCTAGTGATCCCAATAGATAGCATAACATGAACTTTATCATTTACCAGAGGGTTTTGTGTGTGTCAGGGTTTCTCAAGTGTTAAGGTGCTTGTAAACTATGGGGAGATGATCTATTTGAACTGTAGATTCTGAGGGCTTGGAGTATAGCTCAGTGGTAGAGTACTTGTCTAGTGTGCATGAGGGCCTGAGTTTAATACCTAGAACTTAAAAAAAAAAATCAAACACTAAATTGAGACTGTGGTCCAGCAAATCAAAGCAGGATCCTTAATTCAGATGCCTGAAATATCAGCCATATCCTAGTGTCCCTACTGCTGCTGGCCTTGGGCTACACTTTGAACAAAAGTGTTTGAATGTGTGTAAAATACTGCTATGATCATGGGTAAGGAGAAGTAATTTGGCTGCTGTAGGGGACGGGCTACATAGCCAATGTTCTTCCATCTTGTCAGAGCCTAGGTTCCTATTTCTCCAGCACCAGACACCAGCTGACCTTGTCGTGGGTCGGCAGTTAGACACCTGTTGTGGTTTATTGTGGGGCCTGGTCATTCTAGACCCCCAAGCTACTCCTTTTCTGGTAAGACTACTGATAAGATCAGATTAAAGGCCAGCTGCCTGTGAGCAGCAGTTCCGGAAGCTTTTTCCTGACTAACCAGATCCTTCACAACTTCTCTGGAATTTCTCTCCTGCAATTATAGCAGCTGTAAAGGTAGATACCTACCTGCTGGAGCATTCCAGAGTTAGGTATCTATAGCAATCCTTGCTTATGCAAATACCCATGCCTCTGTGCCTATATAAATTCTGTAAAAATTTTCAATAAACGGGGTTTGATCAGAATCCAGACTTGCCCCCTTCTTCATGTCTTGTGTTCTGTCCACATACAGGAAAAATTTCCTCCTGAGCGTTAGCCGAACCCTGGCGGGCTGGGGCAGGCTGCTAGTGTGTTTTGGTTTTGAGGCAGGCTCTGTGTACAACAGGGTGGTTTAGCACAGCCCAAACTGGTTTCAAATTACAGTTTTCTTGCCTCTGCCTCCCAAGTACTATGATTTCACATTGTGTTTTCCAGCTTTACTTTGGAGATAATTTTAGATGAAAAAAAAATTTATATGAAAACAAGAATGTTTCTCATGAGGTGTATCAAAGCAGGACAGGTGGCAGTGGTAAAACTGCTAGAATGGATGTCATCTGCCTTAGGTCAGTAATGGTGGACAAATCATACTGTGATCGTTAATAATTAGTTGTGCTTCTAAGTAAGATGATTAGTCTGTTTAAATTTTACAATTTCGTTTTTTACATGTAGTTTATACTTAGGAGTGTGTTGCTTTCTGGGGCGTATGTTTCACAGAAGTCAGAAGAGGATGTTGGATCCCCTGGAACAAGTTACAGATGGCTGTGAGATACCGTGCGAGAACTGAAAATGATGCTCTGTACGAGCAGCCAGCAGCACACCATTGAGTCCCCTCGCCAGCCTCACAGTTGGGAGTTTTGAAAATGTTGTCTTTACTAGCTGCTGGTAGGTGGAACGTGGATTTCTGGCATGGAGAATGTTCAGTGAACTTTGATCCCCAAGAGCATCAGAGAAGCTAACTTCAGGTAAAGCAAGTGTTCAGACCCACATCTGAATCCAGCAGCAAAACTAATGCTGGCTCTACTCCACCCACTGGACTGTATGCTTCTCTGGGCTGTGAAGGGCCTGGGTTTTTGTTTGTTGGTTTGTTTTTTGGTTTTTTTGTCTAGGCTTCGCCGTCTTTGTAAGCATGTCACTTACAGTGCACACACTTGCAGCTTAGGATCAATGGTCCTGATACATCTCACAGGAACAGGCCAAGAAGATGTAAGTACTGAACAACCATTTTCCCTTTCTTCTCATTGCTTTTTTTCAAATGTCTTTTGCCTATATGAACGTATGTGTACCATGTGTGACCATGGAGCCTGCAGAAGTCAGAAGGGGAAACCGGAGTTTAGAGGTGGTTGTGAGGCGCCATGTGTGTGCTGGGAGCCGAACCCCGGTTCTCTACAGGAACAGCAAGAGCTCTTAAGCACTGAGCCACCTCTCCAGCTCAGTTGGCTCATTTATTATTCAAGCGAATGGTTCAGTCCCCGCTCCACAACTTTGAAAACAGTATCTGTGGCGTTGAAGTGTCTGGGCCCATCTTTTCTTGCCACTCTCAGTCTCACTCCCATTGAGCACCTGCCATTTGTGACACTGGGCCCATCTTTTCTTGCCACTCTCAGTCTCACTCCCATTGAGCACCTGCCATTTGTGACACTGTTGTGCTGCTAATGCAAGGAGAACCAGAAGGGCAGACTGCCAGATGGAAGGTCCTTGGTTACTTCTTCCTTCCAGATCCCCTTTCTTTTGGATTCTTTGCTGAATAGAGGTCCCAATATACATCCCTGGCTGGCTGGGAACTTGCTGTGTATACACTAGACTGGCCTTGAACTTGTGGCGACCTCTGCCTCCTGAGTGCTAAGATTACAGGAGTGCACTGCACCTGACATTCTTTTGGATTTTATACATAAGCTCTGAGGACTCCCCCTACTTAAATGTTAGTTTATCTTGGATGTGATAAAGAGACTAAACTGAACTCCGAACTATGAAACCATCTAGTCTGCTGTGACTTGAATGCACTGTCTCCCTCACCTCAGGATTGGATGTTTGGTCTCCACGTGGTGGTGCTATGTGGGAACTTTAGAAAGTGGGCAGAGCCTAGTTTGAAGGTGTGGACTTTAGCAGTGGGTCCTTGAGGGTATATCATCCTGACTTGTACCCAGTTCACTCTCCTGTCCACCAAGATATGAGCCTTTCCTGCATGACGGACTGCAGCCCTCCGAAATGTAAGCCAGAATAAACCTTTCTTCCCTGCCTCAAGTTGTGCCTGCCAAGTCACATGATGCTCCAAGCCTACCTGGCTTTAGCTGTATTCTGAAGAGAGACAACTAAACTAGTCACGCTAATGTCACAATTCTCCCTCTGACCAGTGGTGACTGTTTACTCCCAGGGCTGGGGAAATGGCCCAATGAATAAAGTACCTCTGAGTAACTAAGTTTAGATTCACAGCATACATGTAGTAACCACGCATGGTGGTGGTGTGGGTACAGGGATGGCGTGTGTGGAGAAGATACATCCCTGAAGAACTCGTCAGTCTTACGAGCAATCAGTCTAGCTCTGGGTTCAGTGAAAGACTGTGTTTCCAAAATCAAGGTGGAAAGCTATAGAAAAAGACACCTCACGTGGACCTCTGACTTCCATACATATGTACACTCATAATGCATGGGTACACATGTGTTCAAACACACACACACACACACACACACACACACACACTCATTCCTAATGAGAACATTAGAAGCTAAACATACCCTCTCTACACATATAAAGTTCAAAGACATAATTAAAACTCAAAACCAATGCCTTAAAACACATATTTAAGAGTTTATTTTCAGTTTTCTTGAGTCAAAAACAAAGCCGTATGGGGTGTGGTGGCCATGCCTTTAATCTCAGCACTCCAGAGGTAGAGACAGTCAGATCTCTGTGAGTTCAAGTCAATTTGGTCTACAGAGAAAGTTTCAGGACAGCCAGGGCCACCGAGAGAGACCCTGTCTCCAAACAAGCTTTTTAAAAAACTGTATTAAAAGGCAATTTTAAAAGTTGCATGTTTTGCCAGGCGGTGGTGGCACACGCCTTTAATCCCAGCACTTGGGAGGCAGAGGCAGGATTGCTGTGAGTTCAAGGCCAGCCTGGTCTACAAAGCAAGTCCAGGATAGCCAAGGCTACACAGAGAAACCTTGTCTCAAAAAACAAACAAAACAAAAAAGTAACAGGTTTCACACACTTTGCACCAGTCATTGTCTTAACAACTTTAAACCTCACAGTTACCTTTGGAGCACTTTTATTTACATCTGAATTGAGAAAACTGACTTCTAGGAAAGTTCAGGAATTAATAAAGCCAGAGTTGGTAAGAAGCCTCTTTTAATTTATAAAAACATGGAACCCCATATTGAAAGCATCTTAAATTAAGGGCTCCTTTCAGAAAGATACAGAATGACCAGATGTGCTGCTGATATTAAGGATGGGTGCATCCAGGAATATGAACACAGTCAGAATATATTCTTTATGATCCACGATGTATGTCAGACTGTAGAGGAATTTTAATTTAGAACATGGCTGCTCTGGCAAGAGATCACATCCAAAGACCTTCCAGGTCTGTGTGATTCAGCTGGAATATAAACACACCTTTAATCCAGGAGACAGAGGCAAGCAGATCTGAATTCAAGGCCAGCCTGGTACAGTGTCTGGTTCAGGTAAAGAAAAGCTTAGGTCCAGGTGTGGTGCCTTTAATCCCAAACAATGAAGGTAAAGTTAGTTTATAAAAGGAAGCACCCTTGTTTAAAAGTTTGAGTGGCAGAAAAAGTGATGAATCAGAGAAAGATCTGACAGAACAGGATACACCCAACTGTCCTGAGAAGAGAGGGGCAAGGGAAGCTACCTTAAAGGGCAATGCAGAGAGAGGAGGCAGTTTTACAAGGAGAGTTTTACAGAAAACGGTTAAACGAGAGAAGAGGGGTAGACGCAGATTAAAACAGAACAAGCCCAGAGAGTGAGGAGCCAGAAGATTAGAAAAGGCTGCTGAAAAGGCAAGCAGAGCAACTCAGAGACTGAGAGAGAAGCCAGATTGAGCCAGAACAGCTGAATTGAACCAGTCAGCCCGGAACTCAGTCGGATAAGAAAGGGTGAGCTCATTAAGCAGGAAGTCTCAGAGGCTGAAAATATTCTAGGCCTAAGTTAAATTGTATGAAGGCTAGAAGCTTCCAGGACTAGGCCTAGGTTAGCAGACAAAGACAATAAACCTCTGAGACAACAACTTAAACAGGCAAATAAAGTTACTTTTCCATCAGACTTGTGCTTTTGGACAAGATTATGAAGAGTCAGCTGACGAATTTATTCATTTAGGCTCCAGATTCATATCCTGCTTTGAGTTCAAAAAAAAAGAATGTGTTCATCATTTTTGGTTCCAGGGAGGACTATTACTGCAAAAGACTGTGGGTGACCCAGTTTAGGTCATGTGGCCATTTGGGCCGGTCACAATGGCAAAGGGAGACAGAAAATGGCAATTGTCCAGTCTTTGTCATACCTCTGTGCCCTGAAGGGCTGGATATCCAAGGACAAAGTTCTGAACAAGAAAGAAAGCACGAACAGAACACCTCATACTTTTTAAAAAATCTGCCAACTGCCTTCACGTGATTAACCTTTGAGTGTCCCACGGCCCCCGGGAAGAGGACAGGTCCAAGTATCTAAGTAGTTATGCAAGGCCACCATAGTGGATTAGGATGCCCACGAAGTCACTCAGAGTTAATTTCCTCCTAACTTGAATCTGGGCTGGCACTGATACTTAGCCAATCAATGCGGCAAATGTTACAATTCCTCAGCCTCACTTTTCGCTAGAGTGCTCTTAGACACTCCCTCTGACAACCCAGCAAACAGGCAGTGAGATTTGTGGTCCCCATGGCAAAGGAAGCAGGCAGTCCGAGGAACACTTGAGCCGAGCCCTTAGCTGACAGAAAGCAGATGCCAGGTGAAAGGAAAATGCACGCCACTGTGGACATTCCAGGTTGGCGAGGTCAACAGCAACACACATCTAAACTTTGGACTCGAAAGAAGCTATGACTCAAACGGCTCAGGGTCGCAGCCAGAAGACACGAGACCTGATGTTCGGCCTGACATTCTCACAGCCTGTTGCGCTTGCTTTGATTCCTCATGGTTTCCTATTAAAAAACAGAACACATCTCAATCCCAGATTTCCACTTGAGGACTTTCTGCCAACGACACCATCTGGTTAGAGCTGTCCAATCAGCCAGGCAACTGAACCAAACACGCCTCAAGAATAACAGTAACAAGGACTAACGTCCCCCTTCACGGCTCGCCAGAGAGCTTCCCTTTCCTACACCTCTTCTCCCAGACTTGCGAAGCGAACACACCAGCTGGAGAGGAAGTGAGACTGGACAACCGCAGATCGGCAAGATAATGGCCCGCTGCGCAAGACTGCGCGTGCGTGCCTGTGGGCGGGGCCGCGCGTGCGCAGGGGGGGAGTAGGCGGGGTGGGGGGGGCTTAGTACAGCGCGGCCTTCCCAGCGGCCCCGGTGGAGGCGGGATTAAGCTGGTTCCCGCGGTCCGCTCCCGCCATTGGCGGGCCGTTTGAATGACGGAAGTGACGATCGCCTGGCGATGGCCGTCCCGCAGGTACCCAAACGGCTGCTGGGTAGCCGGCTGGCTGCGGGTTCCTGTGTGCCGTGAGGTCCGGCCGCACACGCTGTCAGGTGAGTGACGGAGGCCCAGGAGGGTTCTCTGGGCAGGCCGCGAGCAGGCTAGCGAGCCTCCCGGCCCTTTAAACCTCCCCGAGGCCGGTCCTGCAGAGAGCTCGGCCTTTCTGTGGGGTTCGCCACCCGTAGCTCCTCGGGTGCTCTTTCTGTCAAAAAATGGCAGTCGCGGCCGAGAGTGTTGGTTCACCCTGTAATCCCAGCACCTGTAAGGCAGTGCTGAGGCAGTAGGAGTGCCTCGAGCTCAAAGCCACCCTAGGCAACGTAGTGAGACTCTGCCTCAAGAAACTACAGCGGCGAATGCTTGTCGTCAGTCTTAAATTAGAACGTGCTCGGCAGTTTCGCACTAATTAAGCCACACACTTAGTACAGCCACGGATGGTGTACACGGATTAAAGTAACAAGACCCAAGGGATTTAAGAGTTGGCTACTGCCTTCTGCTAACGAATGGCTGTGTTGGCTCTTGCATCCACGTCACTTAAGTCTAGTACTAGTTTTGTGATTATTGTGTCTCAGATACGGCCTGATCCTCAGAATGAACTCAAGATAAGTCCTACTGTGCCCATCAGTATTGAACAGTTAAAACATAGGATTTAAAAAGTCACGTGGATAGAAATGACTAATGAGCAGAACAGGCAACGTAATTCTGATTGGTAGGCGTAAGGAGGGATAATTTTTTTTTCTATGGAGAACAACTTAGAATATTCCTCACTGGGAGCCTCAACCATCCTCGGGAGTTTTTTTTTTGTTTTGGTGTTGTTGTTTGTCTTAGGAATGTCAGTGGAACGAAGGTTTTCAATTCAGCCGTTTACTCCTGTTTGACATTAGTCCTCTTGGGTGTAATCATGACTGGGTCTGCCACGTATTACTGTACATGAATTAAGTCACTGTCTCATTCAGTCCACCCTGAATAATATATATATATATATATATATGATGCAAGACAGTTTTTTAGACAAAAGACATGAGGTGATGAATAAGATCAAACTTGCCCTGACCAACACTTGTCATAGAGAATCATAGAGAAGTCTCTGGAAAAGGTGTTGGTTTCTACTGGGCTACCCAAGTATCTCATTGAAACAGTATTAATATGAGCATTAAGAGTTTTGAAAACCATAACTACTGTCATTCAGTTATTAACAACCTATCTACGAAAGACAAACAGTAATTAAGGAAAAACCGAAGGGCAAGCTATCCCTATATGAATATAGTCTGTATCCCAGGTGAGATGAGTAAAGCTCATTCGCAGAGGACAGCTCCTTAGAAGAGACTGAGCTTGAGCTAGCTGCACAGAGCTGTAAGCATTCAGTTATGCAGCTTGCCTGCCTCGTCACTGTAAAGAGACCAGAGAGATGTACACTCATCTCAGATAAATTGCTGATGCTGTAGTGATGCTGAGGGTTTGGTAGTGGTGATCGAGGGAAAGAGTTGATAGCACTTGGAAGGGGTTTCAAATTACACCAACTCTCACACTCTCATTTTCCACCCCACCTGCCTCTAGATAAGATCATGTTGCAAATCTAAGTTCTGAAGAGGAGCGGGCTTTGGCACTCTGGAAGCTCGTACATCTGCAAAGCCCTGAGTTCCATCCTAGACTCACAGAGACAGAAAAAGTGTAGGGCAGGACATCAAGAGCATCCAAAAGTACCAATAGAAGAGTAGACCTGGGGGCTGGAGAGATGGCTCAGAGGTTAAGCACATGGACTGCACTTCTGGAGGTCCTGAGTTCAAGTCCCGGCAACCACATGGTGGCTCACAACCATCTATAATGTGATGTGATGCCCTTTTCTGGCCTGCAGGTGTACATGCAGGAAGAACACTGTATACAAAAATAATAAATAAATCTTTAAAAAAAGAAGAGTAGACCTGAGAATCTAAGTACGTACTTATCCCATTAGAATTATTCTACAGGGAGTTTTTTAAATGGCCATTATTTTTTTCAAAGGATGACATGTACCTGGTTAGTTTTATGTCACTTTGACACAAGTCAGAGTCATTTGGGAAGAGAACTTTCAGTTGAGAAAAAATAAATAAACTCTGCCTGTAGGCACATCTGTAGTACAGTTTCTTGATTAATGATTGACATGGAAGGGCTACACCCACTGTGTGCTGTGCCATCCTTGGGCAGATTATGCTAAGCGGTATAAGAAAGCAGGTTGGCTGAGCCAGTGAGCAGCACACCTCCATGTCCTCTGCATCAGCGCCTGCTTCCATGTTTCTGCCATTTGAGTTCCTGCCCTCAGTGGTGGGCTATGATGTGGAACTATGAGCTGAAATAAACCTTTTATTCTTACCATTGCTTGGTCATGGCGTTTTATTGAAACAATACAACCCCTAGCTAATATGACATGTTTGTAATTGTTGAAAAATCTTTTAGACTAAGCCTATGGGATTGACATTATTCTGTGAGACTTAATGGTGCTAGGTGATCAGATATGTACAGCAAACCAGGGACCTTAAAGTTACCTTTTTCTTTTTGTTAGGTACGGGTTACCAGTGTTAAATTGTACTTGTGAAAACATGTATTCAGTGCCAACACATCTTTTAAGTGCTTAATAAGCTCTGGACATGCCAAAAGAGAAAATGTAAGGTCTGAAATACTGTCAGTCAGCTATAAATGAGGGTAAACTTGTGATGAATTAATATGGAGCTTTAAATTATTTTAATTGTCCTATTTCAGTAATATATTTTACAGACATTCATCTGTTTATTTCTCTTCATTCAGATCCTTTATATTTACAATACACAGAAATGAAAAGAAAGGTACTGAGTGCCGGCAAGCTGAGGCTGAGTCCTAATGAGGAAGCCTTCGCTTTGAAGGAGGACTATGAAAGAAGACGGAAACTACGACTGCTACAGGTACCGTCTGCTTGGGGTTTAAGTATTTGTCTTCCTCAAATCAGTTGTATATTTTGGATTAGATTGTTCTAAACAAAATGTTGCATTTACAAGCTTCTTCTGTCTTTGAAAGAGCCCTGGTTCGAACTTATTTACCAGTTTTGGAACATTTGGAAAAAAAAAAAAGCTGCTGATAAGTAGATATGAGAAGATTTGAAATATATTGCTTAGCCCAAGTATTGGAAAATAGTTACTTAATTATCTATATATATTTAAAATATTTATTTTTTGGTAATTGCATGTATGGATACAATATATTTAGAATATTATCCACTCTTCCCTCCTCCCTTCATTTCCTTCCCACCTTTCTCTCCTATTCTCCCTATTTCATGTCTTCTTTTTCTTTTACTTTTTTTTTTTTTTATTTCCATAAACCACTGAGTCCATTTATCTCTGCCTGCACCTTCATGGCCACCCATTGGAGCGTGGGCGACTTGCTATTGGGCCACATTGCTGAAGAAAACTAGCTCTTCCCCAGGAGCTCCCAGCTCCCAATAGCTCCTCAGCTAAGGCTGGGGCCTCGTGAGCTCTCTCTCTCCATAGTATTGACTGGCTTGATCTTGTGTTGGCAACCACAGATCCATGCTTTCATCAGTTCTGTTATGTGCAGAAGACATTATTTTGCAGAAATCTTCCTCAATGTCTGGCTCTTAAAATCTTTCCATTTCATTTCTGAATGATACATAGTTGATGAACATTAGAAAAGGAAGCTTAGATAGAATTTGGAGAAAGACTTATTTATATGAGCATCTAAGACAAGTTTATTAGGATATTTTAGGTTTCTCTTTCTAGCAGTCTAAAACTAGGCCTGTGTGAATTGTGTGATAGCTTTCTACCTAGAACCAGAGATGATGTACCCCAGAGAGGGAGCTCCCATCTGACCTTGGCTGTGAAACTTGTGAAATCGCTATGTCATTTTAGCCTTTCTTATGTTATTGGCAATAGAGTAGATCATACACATGGGTTCAGGAACTTCAGAAATAGCCTGAGGACTGATGAGATGGCTCAGTAGGTAAAGGTACTTTACTGCCAAGCTTGGCAACCCAGGTCCTAGCCCAGGGACCCTCGTGCTGGAACTTGTGCAGTTGTCCTCTGCCCTGTGTACAGCACACACGTAGACAAGAGAACGCACTAAAGTGTTCTAATTAGCCTCCCTTCGTTTCTGTCGGTTAGAATTTTCTACTAACCACAGTCTGTCTGATGAGTAGTTAAGAGGACTGATAGACCTGAAGAGAATCCATTTGAATTCCTATTCTCAGTTAGATTTTTTAAAATGTTAAGCCCCCTTCATATATTTTCCACGAAATACTCATCTTTCAGGTTCGAGAACAGGAAAGGGGAATTGCCTTCCAGATAAGAGAAGACGTAAAACAGAGGCGAAACCAGCAGTTTTCTCGTTTGGCTGAAGAGCTAAGAGCAGAATGGGAAGAAACCCAAAGCCAGAAAATCCAGAACTTGGAAAAACTGTATTTGGCAAGTTTAAGACATATGGGAGAGGGACATCGACAGGCTAAAGAAAACGTGAGTGAGCGAGAGCCTCTGGTCCCTGATTGAGACAGTGTGGTTATGTTAAATTTATTGAGTGCTTACATGATAAACGTGTTTTAAGGTGTAGAACTGGGGGAGACAAGCTATGCTTTATTTTCTAAATCAGTTTAATCTACTGGGAGAATAGTGGTATATTTTTTACCTTGTAAACCATGCCAAGCACACCTTTTTTTCCTCTGGTGTTCACGTTAGCATTATTTCTTCAAGTTCTTGCCTGTATAAAATGATGGTAACCTCTGCAATCAGAAATTGTTCATCTTAAAACAGTTTGGACACAGAGGACCAAATTCAGATTTCCAAGTTCAGATTCATTTCTGACCCCTCTAAATATGTGTGAGTGAATACGTTTGCCCCTGTTGTCGCTGATGACTTTCCTAAAGGCACAGTCCAGCTCAGTGTTTCACAACTCTTTGAGTTTATTTGATGTACTTACTGTGACTTATGGCTAGAAAATAGTCGTTGGCCAGGCGTGGTGTACATGTATGCCTGTAATCCCAACAGGAAGACCTCCTGAAGATCAGGGCCCGCCTGGCCAGCGTGCTAAGTTACAGGTCACCCCGAAGCTGCATAGCAGAACAGAATAAAGAGGGAAAGGGAGGGAAAGGAGGAAAGAAAGCTAAGTTCTAAATTTTTTTTTTTTACCTTTTTTAAAAATTACTGCCAGTCTTATGTTTAATTATTTTCCTAAGCCTAACTCATTTGAATGACACGCACCTGATTTTTGAAGGCCACGGAGCCACGTGTATTGCTATACATTTGGCATTTTAGTTTAAATAAAATCATTTGTTGGTTAATTGAACTCTTGTCCAAAGTCACTTGATATTTCATGTTGTCATAGTAAGTTGCATGATTACTGCTGTGCCATGGTGGTGGTGGTACCATTGCCATGCTTGGGAAATATCTGTGTACTATGCGAAGAGATGGTGGGATTGAGTGCTAACATGTTGATGTCAAGTAGACAAGTTTCTGTTCCTCTTGTGTAATCTGACTTTTTAAGTAGTATGTACTTCTAGGAACCTGACTTGGATGCTTTGGCTCGCCGGGCAGAAGAAAGAAAAAGAAAAGCAGAAGTGAGGCATAAAGAAGCCCTGAAAGTGCAGAAAAATCAAAAAGAGATGTTAATGAAACAGAAAACCAGGTGAGGTGGTACCTTACAATATTTTCAGGTGAACTCAGTATGGCAAGAAATAGAGGGCATGTCGGAGGCTGTGGAAGGACATACTGATGAAAGGCCGTGTATCCAGGCCACTCTGAACCGCGCTCACTAATGCAGCAGGGCATGCTTTACCTTGCTGAGCGAACATTCGGAGTTCAGCAGCAGTTACTAAGTTTCTGAAGAAATGTGTGGACAGGTCAGACTTAACATTAAGCAAAAACTATCTCTCATGTAAAAAAGAAGTACATTAATGTGATTAAGAATATTACAGAGGTCTTGGGGCAGGTTGAGGTGGTGCACACCTTTAATTCCAGTACTTGGGATGCAGAAGCAGGAAGATCTTTGTGAGTTCAAGACCAGCCTGGTCTCAAAGAACACACACGCGCACACAGTTGTGGACTGGAAAGGTTCAGTCACTAGTGATTTGGCATGTTACTGGTCTGTACTGGTCATTTTTCACAGTGGCCTGTCTTTAACACTTCTGGTTCTGCTCTCACTGTAAAGAATGCTCAATGATTGTTCAGTTGACTCTCCTGTCTTTAGATAAACTTCTTGGAGCTGGTAAACATGCCTTTACATGGATGCTTTGTCAGACAACACATTGGGTGTGGACTCAGCTGGAAGACAACTTTCTGGCTTTTTTGTTTTTAACTCTGTGTACTGACATGAAATAAATGCATTTTGGACCTCTTATGATAGCAGATAGCGTGTATTACTGGAGAGATTAATTGGTGGCATCTCTTGTCTTTTTAAGGCACGTAAAAGCTCGAAAGGAAGCATTGCTTGTGGAAAAAAAGAGATCAGCTAAAATGGCCAGGCTGCCACCTCCTGTCCCAGCCCCTTTTGAGGTGAATTGTCTAGAGCTCTGATTAAACATGTTTTAATCAGATAATAATATATAAGTATACATAGAGTGTTTTTAAATCCTAGATATTGTTTTACCTATAAATACTTTAATAAATGTTTTTAAGAACATTAAACAAAAATCAGTACTGACGTTTTGCTCAGTGTTAGCTAACGTTGTTTTTCCCAATGTGTTGAGTTTTCCCCAGTGGTCTCAAAACAATTTTGTGTTTACAAAACATAATGGTTTTGGTTTTTATTGTGCTACTAATCATTCTGCTTTATATTTTTTATAGCCTTTATTTGCCAAAAAAGGTTACATGAGTTCTATAGACAATCCGTGTCATGGATTTGGCTCACCATCTAATGCAGTAGGGCTCAGATATACTTCAGATTTGTTTACAATCGTAAGGTCATGGAGAGTTTGTCGGAGTAGGCGTATGCTTTGTCATTAGACTCATTTCTGTTTACATGTTTAAAATAGCTCAGTTTTATGAGTACTAGAGTGGACATGCTAGCTTATACCTATATTCCCAGCATTTTAAAGCTGAGGCAGGATGATGGCTATTGAGCATAGTAAGACTTTGTTTCAAAAGAAAGAAGAGAAGAGTCGGTTCTCGTATTCATATTAACACTTTGTGGTCATTAGAGTGGCTATGTAGATTTCTGTCAGGTACAGTTATTTTATATGAAAGTTAAATAGAGGCTTTTTAAAAGAAGCATGAAAACTTAGTACTGGTGTGAGGGTATCTATCATGCACGTGTGTATATGTGATCAGCAGGAGTGTCAGCCTCCCTGCTCTCACTGAGCCATCTGCCATGATCCAGGGAGGCCCAGGTGCAAGTGTCCTGTTTCAGCCCCTCCCCCAGGACCATACAAGACATTAAAAAAGCAGGCAGTGTTTAACCCATGATGCCTCGTGATTGTTTTTATGATACTTCCCGCATTCATAAGGCAGCCTATACCTTCTTGAAGGAGAATGCTTTTCAGAGTGCAGGGTGGGTGGAGTTGTCAGTTCCAGGGCAGCAAATTTGTTGTGGAGTTTTTGGGGCGGGGGTGAGGGTAGGTTGGCTTTCATTTTTGTGAATATTATTCTGTAGATAATTGAGTTTCATTATTCTACACACAACTATTATCATATTCTTTTTTATCTTTCTTGGAAGTTCATATCTTCTTCATTGAAGAAAAGGCTCTTCAAGCTGGCTCTGTATCCATGTTTCTCTAGTGCTGCTTTGTGCTGTAGCCCAGCAGATGACAAATACACACACACAGCCTCACTTCTGCACCTTCAAAGCACCTTGCATACACTCGCTCGTGCCCTCTTGCGCTGTCTCTCTCTCTCTCTCTCTCTCTCTCTCTCTCTCTCTGTGTTATTCCTGGTTGTCCTGGAACTTGCTCTGTTGATCAGGCTATCCTCAAATTCAGAGATCCACCTGTCCCTGCCTCCCAACTGCTGGGATTAAAGGCCTGTGCCACCACCACCCAGTTAAGGTAATTAGCTCCTGATTTTTATTTTTGTTTGTTTATTTTTTGAGACAAGGTTTCTCTGTGTAAGCCTTGGCTGTCCTGGAACTCACTTTGTAGACCAGGCTGGCCTTGAACTTGTAGAGAGCTGCCTGCTTCTGTCTCCTGGGTTCCCGCATTAAAGGCATTTGCCGCCACCACCCAGTGCACTGCCTTGGTAGATAGTAATAGATGCAGGAGAAAGCCACTTTTGTTTTATGTGTGGTTATGGGACTTGTGATAGTTGAATATTTTGTCTCTCCCTTTATTGGGTGAGCCAGTCTCGGGTAGTCCTGAGCTCTGCCTTTAGCCTGCACCCTGGGAGTTTAAGTCTAGCAGCAGCTTACAACAGAGCAGGACTCAAACTGGAAGCTACTTGTTGACTGACGGTTTAAAATCATTCACAAGTCATCCTAACAATACTAACAGTCCATGGACTGATTTGACTAAACTCTAAAGTCTAATTCACGGGTAATAATTGGTGGTAAGTTAAATCTCAGCAGGGAGTCCTAATTTCAGTCTACATATATGTAAAGCTACCTCGATTTTGGGAGTACTAGATCTTAGAAGTTGCCTGTAAATTAAATCATGTTTTAAATCCAGTTTTAATATGTTTGTGAAGAAGTATATGGTTTGTTTTTAAGGTATTGATTTAAAAACTTTTAGAATTCTTTTGTAGAGTAGAACTATTTTTTAAAGTTTGTATTTATTCTTTGGCAATCTCATGCATATATAATGCATTTTGATCATAGTCACATACCTCTTCTCTCTTACTCTTCTACTCCAAGCAGATAAAAATATAAAAGATGAAAAACCTGTTAAAAAAATTATAAACCATATCAAACCAATATCTTAGCTGGGTGTGGTAGCATATTTTTATAAGTGTAAACCATTCATTCTTCTAACATTTCTCCTTTTTTTCATGTCTTTTTTGTTGTTTTAAATGTGGTTGATTTAATTACAGTTGCTTGTGTGGGCTTAGGTGTAGGGTTATTTACTTATCAGTGGCTACACTCCTGAAGAAGAATGGCATTCTTTCCCCATCAGCCATTAACTGCCAGTGTCACATCCATTCTGCATTGCTGAGTGACTTAATCCTGTGCAGATAACTGTAGTTCCTCTTGAGCTCGTGAGTGCAACTGCTGTGTCATGTCCAGAAGACAGCATGTCACAGCAGGTCTTCCCACCTTCCCACTCACACTCTTTCTGCTTAAACCTTCCCTGGTGTTCTCTGAGCCTTGGGTGGAAGTGTGTGATATCCATGTCACATTTGGGAATAAGTGGTCAACAATGGCTTATTCTCAGCACTTTGGCCAGTTAGGAATCTCTCCCCTAACTGCTGCCCACTGCAAAAGATACTTCTCTGACCGAGGTTGAAAGAAGAACTAATTTATGGTATAAACACAGTTAGAAGGCAGTTTGTCACTATGTCCATGTCAGATTCTTACCTGTGGTTTCCACATCATCTGTGTGCCTTTAACTAGATCTACAGTACCAGGTATGACTTCTTACTGTGGAACGGGTCTCAAGGCCAGTCAGAAAGTAGTTGACTACTCTCATAACAGCCATGCCACTCTTGCAGGAGTATATACATCTTGATGTGCTTGGCAGGTTGATATTACAGCATATAGAGTCCACAACCGGCTAGGCAACTTCTAGCACTGAAAGCTACCCATTAAGGGAAGAAATTTCCAGGCCAGCTTCAGCTTGATCTCTCTACCGTGATGTCCTGCCCCCAAAGTGTGTGGTGATTTCAGCAGTAGACTCTTTAATGCAACCAAGAACAATGGCAATAGCTTATGTTGTTTGAGGACCTCTTGCCTGTGTGACCAACTCATAGGGAGGTATCTCATGTCTGGCACTTGATTTTCACTTAATAGCCTGATACGGTGGCTCATTCTTATCTTAAGTACATTACTATCCTGTGAGTCTGTGCTTTGTGGCTTCAGGTTTTTAGAATGTTGTGTAATGGTACTGAACCTTAGTTCACAAATTAACTGTTGGGCAAAGCGTAGTGGTACATAATTGTAATCCCAGCACCTAGGGGTTAGAGGCAGGAGGGTCAGGTGATTTCATAATGGCAGGCACAAGCTGATGGAGAGCACCAAAGCCACGAACAAGGGGATCTAGGCAAACTGGCTTTTGTAATAGACTCACTTTAGAAACAGTTAGCCTTCGAATCCATTAATCACTTGAACGGATTACTCCATTCATTAGAAGAGCTGCCCTAATCACCACCAGAGTTTCTATCCTCTTTCCTCCTGACATCTCCTAGTGGGGATTAAATTTGAACAAATTTTAGAACAAGCCATAGCATGGACTAGTACATAATTTTGTGGCATTGCACATCTTAATCCCACCATTCGAGAGGTTGAGACAGTACCAAAAGTTCCAGGCCAGCTAGGCTACTAAGCAAAATATCATTTCAAAAATAAAAACAATTTTACTTTTTTCATTGGTTCCAGCTTTAATTGAAATTGTGTTTTAACCTGAACTATATTTTATGTCCTATTTTTCAGAGCATTGAAGTAAACAGAATTCCTTCATTGAAAACCAATAGCTCCACCTACCATCATATTTCCACTTTTGTGAGTAGACAGATGAGCACAAAGCAGGTGATTGACTTTTAATTCCTGACCTCTCTTGAGTATTTCTGTGTTCACTCAGTTGAGTTTTATCTTGAGTCTACGGGTGTGGCCAGTTCTCAAAGTTTGAACAATCCTAGTTACTCTAGGGTAAAAGAGAACAAAAAGCCTTCTAAAAGTTCTTTGAACTTTCATGTCAGAAATACATGACTATTTGTGACTGTCTTTTAAAATGGTAAATACATCTTTATCATACATTGTACAAAATAGGCTTCATTATGCTATAACATGGGTTTTCAAACTTGTAATCAAGGTAATAGACTCTTTGTAGAAATGGAACTTTATATATAAGGTAAACTAGGAGAAACATCCATGATCCCACTACCAGAAGATAAACTGGTTAATGCCATCTGAATTAGAGTCTGTCTTTATGTAAAAACATGCACATAAACATTTAAAAACAGAATTTTTTTTTTTTTTAATGTTAAGGGTCTCATATGCTTGGTGCCTGCAAAACCCAGAAGAAAGGTTATCCGATCCTTTAGGACTGGAATTACATGCAAATTGTGAGCTGCCAAGTGGGTACTGGGTATTAAACCTGGGTCCTCCAGAAACAAAACCACCTATTTTAACTGGTGAGCTATCTCTCCAGCCCCTAAAAACAGCATCTTTAACAGCCCACTAGGAATTCATGCTTCACTAAATAGTAAAATCATGATCTTTTACATTTACATCTAAATCTGATTATATATTAAGAATGGATTTCTAAACTGGGTGCGGTGGTGCACGCCTGTAATCCTAGCACTTGGGAAGCAGAGGCAAATGGGTTGCTATGAGTTCCAGGCCAGCCTGGTCTACAAAGTGAGTCTAGGACACCCAAGGCATAGAGAAACCCTGTTTTGAAAAAAAAAAAATTGTTTAATTTATTGAAATTTAATTTTGCTGATTTATTTTTAAGAGGGTGGAGAATTCCATAGCAACTTTTTTTTTTCATAAAGATTTCATGGCCTGAACAGAGTGAAGTGTTATTCTTATTAAGCTTATTTTGCTTAATGTTTTGTGCTAGCTATTTATTTACTTATTTTTGAGATAGGGCCTCTCTGTGTAGCCCTAGCTGTCCTGGAGTCTCTTTGTAGACCAGGCTGGCCTTGAACTCACAGAGATCCGCCTGCCTCTGCCTCCCAAGTGCTGGGCTTACAGGTGTGTGCCACCACTCCCAGAGCTTATTATGAGTTTTATTTAATCTATTTTAGTTCTGCCTAGCATTATTTAGGTTTGTATAATAATTGTATTTGTATTAGATACTAACCTTTGGCTCAAAAGAGAGTACCATGTTTAATAGGTTTGTTTGGGGGTTTTTTGTTTTTTGTTTTTTGTTTTAGGTTTGTTTGGTTAGTGCAACTCTTCCTGTTCAGTGTTAGTTTCTTCACCTCCTTATCTCACTATTTGGGGACTTTTCAACTTTTTGTGAGACAGTGTTTCACTTTAGTCCATATTGGCCTCAAACTCAGCATCCCAACACTAAGATTGCAAGAGTGATCCACCACACCCACTCTGGGAGCCTTTAATCTTAGGTACAAAGTTGGTAACTTTTGTTTTCCTTAATATTGTTGCGGTTTATTTGATCATATTTTTTTGATCATATTTATTTGATCATATAAAGGACAAAGCTTTTCATTCCTGGTTACACTCAGCATGCTGTCTCTGGGGCTGAGGAAGTGGCTCAGCAGTGAAGTGTTTGCTGCCCTTACTGAGCACCCACACCCACAGTAGACTTCGCATTACCAGCCTTAGCTCCAGCTTCAGGAAACCAGGTGCCCTCTTCTGAACTCTTAGGGCACCTGCGTTCACACATCTAACTGCACAGAATTAAACTAAAATAAATGTTAAACAAAATGTACATTTGAAAGTAAATATTCAAATAAGAGGGACAAGATGTGGTAACCTGCATGGCCATTATTTCTGCATGAGTTCCAGGAGCCCAGGGTTATATTTAAGTCATTATTCTGGCCTTCTTAGTTGAATCAGCATTGCCAGTTAGAGGAATTTCTTAAAAATCATGAAGTAAAGCAGGGCAGTGGCGGCACACACCTTTAATCCTAATACTCAGGAGGCAGAGGCAGGAGAATCTCTGTGAGCTCAAAGCCACCCTGGTCTACAGACTGAGGTTCTAGGACAACAAAGGCTATATACACAGAAACCCTATCTCGAAAAACCTAAATAAATAACTTATTTTATAATAATATCTTTGAGTAGACAAAATCCTGATGTGTTTTAAAATGTATTTACAAGACTTTGTACTAATAATTTGGTCATTTTATAGCTGGAAGTTATGGTAATTAGAGATATTAAAAACTTTTTTACTGCTGGGTGGGATGGCATACGTCTTTTGTCCCAGCACTTGGGAGGCAGAGGTAGGCGGATCTAAATAAGTTGGAGGACAGCCAGTACTACACAGACAAACCCTGTTTTGAACCTCCTACCCTACCCCCACCCCCAAACAACTATTTTTTAGTATTTAAATTTATATAAGTAGAAAAAAAATCTATTAATGGCGTTACTTTTTAAAGCTATTTTTTTGTTTCACACTTTTAAAAAAAGACCTAAAATTGTGTTGATTGACTGCTAGCCAGATGCTCACTTGGCTGCTGAAAAAGAAGCTAGGCGGTTGGAAGGACTGCGAAAACAGACAGCACAGGAGAGAAAGGAGCAGTCTGACAGGGCACGTGTGCGAGGATCCCAAGCCTTGAAGAAGATCCACTTGGCCCAAGTAAGACCTGATGCCCCTGTGACCTGTGACCTGCGACTGCTGCTGATAGACTAGGTGGTGGCATCTTAGAAGTACTCGGGGAGTGAGTTCAGAGCCTAGAGTGTGAATGTGGCTCTTGCTGTCTTGCCTGTTGTGATAAAATACCTCAAAAAAAAAAAAAAAAAAAAAAAACTCCTTATGGAAGGGTTTATTTCACCTCACAGCTTAAGGTGCGGGCACATCAAGGAAGCAGGAACTAGGCACATCAAGCCACAGTCAGGACCAGAGCATGAATGCCTTCAGCTGACCAGCTTCCTTTCTCATCCAGTCCAGAACCCAAGCAGGGAATGGTGCCACCCACAATGGGCGGGTCTCTCCACCTCAGTGAACTAACATACTTAAGATAACTCCCCACAGGCATGCCTAAAGCCCCATCTCACAGGGGACTCTAGAGTTTGTCATCTTGCCGAAGGTAACCATCACATAAAGTCTTTGAGTCCTACAATTCCCATAACATTTCCCAATATCCTTTGCCATCCTTTTTAAAGTCAGGTTAAATGAAGCTGTTCTCGCAATGTATCTTTGTTTACATGTTTACTATTGCAATTTTCTTTTTACATTTATTCAATTCTGAAGGAGCCTGGAAAGATTAATCACTTTTTGATATAGTAATTTTTATTGCATTTATGTTGTATAAATTTGTGCAATAGATTCATGAAGTATTTTCTGAGCAAAACACTTACTAGTCTCTTAGAGTGTTGATTCAAAGATAGGCTTGTGTCCTTGCTTATTCTTGAAACACAGCATAACAATGGTTCATCTTGCTGCCTGTATCTCTTTACTTTCTGTGTTTGACTACATATATGTATTTTAAATACCCAGCACCCTAGAAGAGAGTTTTTGAGTACTTTATTGGCTATTAAATGCTTATCCTAAGGAAGCTTACTTGGATAGTGGGGTTTAGATTATGACCTCCTCCCTCAAATTGTTAGCGTTCATAAGATGGAAGTAAAATATAACTCAGTTAACTCAGTGTCTGAGTTGTTGTTAATCATTGTCATCTAAGACCTATAAGAAATAACCACAGAAACTGTGATGAACAGTTGAATCCATCCATCCATAAATGCAGCAGTGTTGAGGGGCTACAAAAAGGCGCTTCCACAGCTTGCCTTATTACCTCTATGTTGTTGATCTGTCTTAGCTCACACTCTGTTTCCTGAAGACTGCATAAAGCTCAAAAGAACATGCATGAAGTTTTACAAATTCAATGTAATGAGGAAAAGTACTAGCAGTGTGACATACCATGCTTCCACTGAGCCAGAATAATGCACTTATAGCAAGTAACACATATGCTGTCATTAAAAACAGTTGTTCAGGCCACTCTACTCTAGACAAGAATTTCTCACATAAGAAAAGACATCCAAGCCAGGCGGTGGTGGCGCATGCCTTTAATCCTAGCCCTAGGGAGGCAGAGGCAAGCAGAGCTCTGTGAGTTTCAAATGGAGTCCAGGACAGCCAAGTCTACACAGAGAAACCCTATCTCAAAAAACCGAAAAAAAAAAAAAAAAAAAAAAAAAAGAAAGAGAAAAGACAAGACATCCAGGCTGGAGGGTGGTGGTGCATGCTTTTAATAACCTCGCTGGGGAATTAGGGGCAGGCCGATCACTGTGAGTTCAAAGCCAGCCTGGTATACAGAATGAGTTCTATCACAGCCAGGGCTCCACAGAGAAAAACCCTTTCTTGACTCTCTCTCCCCTGAAAAAGCTCATCTAAAACTATGACATCTCCATGTTAATAGATTCCATTGCCTTATCTGAGCTCTTGGCCGAAGACCTTTGATCTGGGAATCTATTTCCTGCTGGGCCTGTTGTAATTGGCATTTGGATTCTGTCTGCTTCAGTTTTATATTTTTTGTCTGTAATCTCTTTGCCCTCTGTCCTAGCCATAGGCAAATAATAAGCTGTTCTCTGGTTGCCTTTGTAGTCATAACTATGTGCGGCCCTGTTTTTTCTTCTATTTCATCCTCTTCTGTATGACTGAATAGTTACCTAGACACTGAAGAGGTTTCTCTGATCTCTCTTCTTTGCCTTTTGCCATTGAAATTAAATTAGATAACTTGATTAAGATGTTCTGACCAAACTTTCATGTTAGTTGTACTCTACACACAAAGAAATGCACAGATCCCCTTAATCATGAAACTCAGAGTTTGGATGATGGGAAGTGTGGTTAGTAAGTCACAGGCACTTAGGACCTGAGAGGTACAGGAGAGCTCAACTACAAACAGCACCTGGCAGGTTAAACAGAAGCTGATGACATGGCTTTCCTCTCCCAGGAGAACACTGTTCAGACTTGATAGTCTAGGCAGTATCATCTGTGCTACCTGTTTTATCCTATTCCTAGTCTAGGGTGGATGTGATATTTTCCCCTAATATTTACAGTATTCAGTAATATTTGTTGAATGTATAGATTAGTATATGCCAGAACAAATGGAAGAGGGAGAATTTTAGGCCTTACTGTTCACACGTTCCCCTCACCATTAACATAACTAGCTGAGGTTTGACTCAGCTGTCATTAATCTGTTTATTCTATTGTAGAACCAAGAGAGACTAATGGAAGAACTCAAACAGCTGCAGAAAGAAGACCTGGCACGTAGGCGACAGACAGTGGCACAGATGCCACCACGACTAGTTGAACTGCCGTACAGACGCAGTGAGATGAAAGAAGACTGGCAGCGAGAGCTGGAATTCGCCTTTGAAGATTTGTACAATGCAGATAGGAGTAAGGGACTTTCTGCAGTGCTTCGAAGAGTTTTGGTGGGAGATAATGTTTGTAGTGATAAACTATTTTTAAATGAGTTATTGTGTAAAAAGGACCCTCGTGCTTTACACCTAGAAATTGATGATGGCCTTAAAATTTTTATAATTAAGCTTTTTTTTTTTCCCCAAAAATTTTTCAGTCATATTAGATGGGAAACATGTCTCTGCATTTCTTTATTCAGAGGTGAAAGGAGACCTGATTTTGCATCTTAAGCCTGAGCCTTTGCCCACAATGTCTGACCAGCTCCATGATGAAGAACTGGACCTTTCAATAGAAGGAGAGAGTCAAGGTGAACCTGAGAAAACTCATGTGCCAGACGCTGAAATAATGTGCCGGAGTGGAGCAGGTGGTAACAGCTCCTAAGCTGAATGTTAAGGCTCACAGAAAAGGATCTCAATCATTAGCTAATGGGAAAATTTGCTCAATTTAAGTGCAGATACCGACACTAATAGGAACAGTGTCATTCTTCACCTCTTTGTATTTCTACCATTAGAGGTCAGTTCCATACTTGTTGGAGGGAGCCTCTCACATGTGATATCCTCTGGAGATCTTTAGGTTATGTGAGTTAGACGCTCAGTTTTAAATTTATGGGAAGGGTCAGCAGTCTTTAGACTTGACTAGATGATTAGGAATTCGATCATGTTCCATTATGGGTGTGCACTTCATGTAGCATGATGAGTCATACAAACTTGATCTCCAACCATTCACTCCAGGCTGCAATGCTGAACTTTCTTACTTGGCTGTCCCACGGGTACTTAACACCCATATCCAGCACTGAACTTAGTCATCTCTTCCCTACTGAAACCTTCAACTCCTAACTTAAGTGATTGATGGGGCTGGTCCGATGGCTCAGCAGGGAAAGGAGCTTGTCTCTGAGCCTGATGACCTCAGTGTGATTCCTGGGACCGCATGGTGGAAGGAGGGAACCACCTCCTGCAAATTGTCTTCTGCCCTTCACAGTAATCAATGTAAATAAGTCAGTGATGGTTACCTGAAGCAGACCAACACTTTTCTTTTTTACTTCTCTCTCCTTAAAGACCAGATCCACACCATTGAACTGACCTCATTTTCCCCCCTTTATTTCTACCTATGTGCCACGCCGCTCAGTTCACATCTCATCACCTGCACCCTACACTGTGGAACTAGCTCTTTATGGTTCTAACTTGATGGTGGGAGCTCCAGGCTGCCTTCTTCCTGTCTTCTCTGTCCATGAGTCTCTCCTCACAAATATAAGACTGGTTTGACTCTGCTGTTACCTCAGCAGACAGTGGATTCAGTGTTTACCCACCTATTTTTTCAGGGTTTTCCCAGAAACTATTTCTTCTGAAGAATCTTAATTTCTTGCTAGATTAATAGTGTCTTTAAAAGGACATTTTTTACCATTTTATCCAGTTTTAGTTGTTCTAATGGAAATTTTTATTCCTATTTCTAGTTAGCCAGAGTTGAAGCCGAGAATTACGTAAAGAAACACCATGTTAATGTTGCTCAGTCTTCCAGCTTTTCATCAGAAGCTGGGAAGCTGGTGTTGTGGCATAGCCTGTAGTTCCTGCTGCTCAGTAGGCAGAGCCAACAGGACGACCTTGAGTTTGGTGCTGGCCTAGATAAAATATAGTAGTGTGTCTCTTGAAGACAACTGTAAAAGGCTAGGAATTCCCATTACCCTCCTTAAAATAAATACTCATTGGAAATAATTACAAATAAAACTTGGTGATGTAGCTCAGTGGTACCTTGTTGGCCCAGCATGTGTAAGGCTCTAAGTTCTATCCCTAGTACATTCACACACAAAATGGGTGGATGGATGCATGCATGCATAATGAATCTTAAAAATGCGTAGGTCACAGGTTAATGGTTAACTGAATAAACCAGGCAGAAAATGTTACCTGAGTATATAACTCCATGTTTATGTAGAGTTAAGGAACAGGGCAACACTGCTGTGTGGCCTTGAGGTAGGATACAGTTAAGTTGCCTTTTGGGTATATTGACTAGGAAGGACAAAGAGCCTTGTAGGTGCTGGACAGTGTTGCTAGACACATCTGTGAAATTCACTGCACGTGCAGTTTTTGTGTGCTGAACTGTTTGCTACAGTTATTCTTTTCTTCTTCTTCTTTTTTTTTTTTTTTTTTTTTTTTGGCGGGTGGAGGAGAGGTTTGCGACAGGGTTTTTCTGTGTAGCCTTGGTTGTCCTGGAACTTGCTTTGTAGACCAGGCTGCCCTCAAGCTTATAGAGATCTACCTGCCTCTGCCTCCTAAGTGCTAGGAGTTGCTACATTTTTAATTCTATTAGAATTTTTCTTTAAATATGGATTAAAATTACATCATTGCCAGTTTTCAATGTCTTTGATATTCCTAATCATTTCTTTGACTAAACCAAAGCATTGTGTCTTTCATCACAGTTTGGTCCTCGTAGAGAATTTTTAGTTCTGTTCTTAGTCAGGTTGTGCTATCTTTGGAAGAATACTTGAAGGAATACCTTGTTTATGGTTTGATAAATGAAAGGGTTTCCTTACAATGAGAGACAGATTTACCATAGGTATCAGAAAGAATTATTTGGAAGAAGATGCTTTACTTTGAAGAGTTTAAAATTGGTTTGTTTGTTTGTTTGTTTGCAGTAGGCTGCTAAGCACTGTTTAGGCCATTCCCTAGCAGAAAGCATGAAATCTTAGAGTGCATGACTCAAACACTAACCTTAGTCACAAGCTAATTAGGAGGTAAGCAGTGTACCATCACCTAGCAAGCAGAGTGAACATTCTCCTGAAAGTTAAGCTGGAAATTAATATGCATGTGTTATGTTATTGGAAATGCTCTATATTTGAATTTAAGTTGAAAAAAATTATACTTGATTGTTAAACTAAGACAAGTTGGTTATCATTGTTGAATATACTGCTATCTTTAAATATTGAAAATAAAGTTATACTTCTGTTTTAACTAAATAATCATAGCAGTGACTGAATATGAGGATAGAACAATTTGTCTACATGTAATGAAGTAAGCTTTCTCTTTTTTAGTGCCTTTGGTAACAAAGACCCAACAAATCCCCTCAAGAATTCTTTTTAAAAGATTATTAAATAAGATTCGAAGCCAAAAATCTCTCTGGACAATTAAATCCGTGTCTGAGGACGAAAGTGAAATGACTACAAGCGTCAGTGAGACTGAGAGTAAAGTACCAAGCGTGGATCCAGCAGCTATTGCCGTGGAGGAGAGAACAGCGGCCTCTGAGCAAGAACAAGGTGCTTTCTCCAGCAGGCTGTCCGATGGCACATTGTTAAAAGGATGCTCACAGCTGAGTTTGGGGGTTGGAGCAGTGGTAGAGCTTCAAATCCCAGTTTCAACCTGCATCCTGGCAGGAGGGATGGGGTGGGAGAGTAGGGAAGAAGGGTAGTAGTTGACTCACGCATGGAAAAACAAAGAGTAGAAGTCAAAAGAAACGGGCTGGAGGAAAGGCTCAGTGGTTAAGACTTGATTTTCAGCACCCACATAGTGGCTTATAGCCTTCTTCTATAACTCCAGTTCTAGGGGATCAGAAAGTGGATGGTTGTAAGAATTCAGAGAGAAGCCGGGTGCCTGTAATCCCAGCACTCAGGCAGAGGTAGGCAGATCGCTGTGAGTTCGAGGCCAGTCTGCTGCTCTACAGAGTGAGTCCAGGTCAGCCAAGGGTACACAAAGAAACCCTGTCCTGAAAAACAAAAAAGAACTGGGGAATGAGTCTTAAAATATATTTCCAGAAGCCACTAGGATCATACTAACAAGGTTTCCTTATACTCTGATTTCAGTTGTATTTCTCAGAGGCTTATCTTTGGGTTTGTTTTTGTTTGAAGGTGTAATTATATGTGTGTGGAAATGTTTTGCTACCAAACTTTTGAGAGAAAAGACAGTTGGATTTTATAAATACTGTAATAAGCAGCCTTGGCCTGCAACCTTTCCTAGGCCTTCTAACAGCTCTCTCTCTCGTTCTTACCCTTTGTGGTTTCCCTTGCTGTATCCACTGGCCATTGCCCTCAGATCCCACTCCTTAGCTCTGTTTTCCATCATTCAAAACTCCCTAGTTCCCCTCTGACTCACACGTTACAACATTATATATTTACTGATGTCATCTAACGTGTGTTTCTCAAGTTGGTCTCCTTGGACCCAACTCATTATTTAGTGTCTTCACTTTCAGATCTAGTACCATCCCAAATTGCCCCAAATGGAATTCTGGATAATTCTTCCCAACCTTCTGCTGCTTTTGTCGCTGTCCTCACCCCACACAATCTCCCACAGTTCTATACCTGGTAATACATTTATTTGTTCAAAGAAGAAAGTGTATATCATTGTGGCTCTCCTGTCTCATTGCCTATGTCTAAACCATCAGCAATTTCAATTGCCCCACACTTAAAATATCCCCGGAGCCCAACCATTTCTCACCACCAGTCATCCTAATTTCAGCTGCATTGGTTTTCTGGTGTATATTCTTATCATGGTTCCATCTTCAGCTTTTACATCTCCCACTAAAATCTCTTCATCAGGTGACCCTGTGAGAACTCAGGTCAGCTCATCGTGTTCTGCATCAAGCTGCATAGGGAGTACTTGCTTCACCCAGTGGAAATCAGACTGCTGCTCACAGGGCTTCACACGCATATTCTCTGCCTTTGTTCCTTTCCATGTGTCTTGCAACCACTGTGCTGTAGATGCTGGCTCCTTCCCTGTTCCACAGATGGCTTACTCACAACTCACCTAACATAATAGTTGTTGAGTGTTTTGGCCACGTTCTCCTGTAAATGTTTCTGTGGCTCGCTCCCTTCCCTCCTTCCTGATCTCTTCAGTTGCTGACTTCTCCGTGAGGCTATCTCTGCTCCCTTGATATAGAGTGGCACCCTTCTGCCTTCCCAGCAGTGCTGCCAGCTCTTCAGTCTCTCTCACTCTGCTTTTTCTTTATAGCTATTACCAGCAGGCAATGGACTTGCTTTCTTGTTTATTTTGCTTATTTTCTTCACACCTAACCCATTCGTGAGAGGAGAACCTGAAGATTTTATTCATTGCTCAGTTCTCAGAGGCCTGTGTGTAAAAGTGCTCAGTTTTTGTTGACTGGCTTAAAGCAAGAGAGTTAATTCAGGAAGTCAGATACGCAAAGCTATGAGAGTGGAGGCTTCCTTTAGGGGAAGACCTCAGTGAGAAGGGAGCTTACATACGACTACCCAAAGGATCCCAGCTATAGAAAGTGCTACAGGAGGCCAGACAAGTGGAAAGCACGCAGTGTTGGAAGCCCGATGACAGGAAAGAACTGTGCTGCTGAGTCTGTAATTGCAGGCTTTTGAAACCGCCCTGCATGACTAGGCTTTCTCTACTTTCATCTTGCTTCATTCTGTTTCAGGTGACTACACCCCTTGCCTGTGTAACCTAAGGGGTGTGTGTGTGTGTGTGTGTGTGTGTGTGTGTCTGTCTGTCTGTCTGTCTGTCTGTCTGTCTGTCTGGGTTCTCTGTTTTCTCTCCCCTCACAGGCCGTCACACCCTGTGCTGTTTGAATAGGCCTGTTCTTCCCCTGCAGCTGGCCTCTTCCTTACCATTATTGCTTTCTCAGAGACCTCACACTGATGATATGATCAGCGTGGATAGTGATGGCTCACTAATCTAGTGTCCTATTTATTCTGTAATATGCCTTTATTTTCTTTACATGGTACCTGGCTTTAAATCTCCAAGTTTTTCTGAGGTGATTATATGATGTTTCTGCCCCGCTTTCAAGCTTCAGACCTCCCTGAGGCCTCTTGTCATAGATGGTTGAATGAGTGCTCTGTGCAGAATAATTGGCCATCCTGATATGATTGGATTTGTATCATAAAATCTCTAGTATCAAGTTATTCTAGTAAAAATTCATTGATACTTCTTTAGCTCCTCTTTAGTCTTTGATTTTTCTTGTAATATTTGGCTTAGGTTGGATGGTTAGTGTGTGTAGCGAAAAGATGACTGAGCCCTCGCTGGATGGCCACTTCATGTGGAGCAAGAGAGGATGGTAGATCTGAATGCATGTTCCTATTGGTTTGACACTGCCATAATAACAGTGCTGTCTTTACAGTCATGGACAGTGATGGGCTGACGATTGAGTCAGGACCACTGAGTAGTGAAGTTAAGCCATCTTTCTACCAAGCTGGTGCTGGAGAAGAACAAGGTATTTCTGTCTTACCCTCAAATCAAACCTGCTTGGTTCCTCACATCTGCGCCATAGTAAAGGGTACTGTAGTGGAGTCATCTTTCTGAATTATTGAAGCTGATTTTTGTTTGGGGACTCCTGTAGCAATGGCTGTGTGTCCACCTGTCACAACTGTGGCTCAGAGTTCAGTACTGCTTCATCCTCAGGAAGAAGCAGTCAGAATTCGAATGGCAGCAAGGCACAAACAGGTAAGCAGGCCCTGGGGCTATAATTTTGTTTGACCTATATAACATGTCTTAATCTATGATTCTTTGATACCATGTGTTTTCTTACATTCAGCTGACAGGATGCATTTGCCTCTTAAATCTCTGTCTCTGCTGTGTGCTTCTTTCCACTCTCTCTTGGTTCTCTCATAATCCCCTTGGCAACACCAGTGGGAGATTTAAAACTACTTATTTCATGGATAATGGGTCGTTCTGGTGATGACATATATTCTTTTTAACATGGTGTATGTGAACATTTCTCTTAAGAGTCTATTGTTAGAACAATGGTGTTCTCACTACCTAGATAATGGAGATAGAAGAGCAGAAGCAGAAGCAGTTGGAATTACTTGAACAAATTGAGCAGCAGAAGTTAAGATTAGAAACTGATTGTTTCCGGGCTCAACTGGAAGAAGAAGAGAAACAAAAGAAAACTCATCAGCTTGAGGTAGGATGGCATTGGGAGGCCAGAAAATACTGCTCACTGTTTCTGGTCTACCCACCTGGTAGATTTCCTCTTGAGTTTGTATGCTGTCCAGTAGCTATGGTAGGGTTTATTAGTAAGGTATGTGTTAAGTGTTGGATTTAACTGACACTTTAGAAAACAGTCTATTCATTTTCAGGTTTGCCCTGCCCCAGTGTCACATGTTGTGATTTCTGATGAAGACTGTCACAGGCAGATGATTCATAACTACCAGCATCAGCTTTTACAACAAAACAGGTATGGGCTGAAGTGTGACTTCTGTGAAACAGTATGCTATACTTTTGAGATTTTTTTATTTGTTGCATATGAAGATCTAATTGGGATTCCCTTAGAAATTGCCATGGTGTTTTCTTCAAGGGTAGTGGGAATGTTAGTACTTTTTCCGCAGTAAATATGACCAACCCTAGATTGCTGCTTACAGGGTTTTTTGTTTGGTTGGTTTGGCTTGGCTTTTGGTTTTTCTTTTTTGGTTTTTCGAGACAGGGTTTCTCTGTGTAGCCTTGGCCATCCTGGACTCACTTTGTAGACCAGGCTGGCCTCGAACTCACAGCGATCCGCCTGCCTCTGCCTCCTGAGTGCTGGGATTAAAGGCGTGTGCCACCACGCCTGGCTAGGCTTTTGGTTTTTCAAGACAGAGTTTCTCTGTGTAATAGCCCAGGGTGTCCTGGAACTCTCTTCATAGACCAGGCTGGCCTCAAATTCCCAAGTGCTGGGATTAAAGGCATGCGCCACCATACGCAGCTGCTTAGAGGTTTTAATGTGTAAAATTAGAGAATTTGGCCAAGTGTGGTAGCATGTGACTAATCCCAACACTCTGGGAGGCAGAATTAGGTGGATCTCTGTGAGTTCAAGGCCAGCCTGATCTACAAAGCAAGTCTAGGACAGCCAAGGCTACATAGAGAAACCCTGCCTTCAAAAAAACAAAATTAGAAAGTTTGAGGTTTTGTTTTGTTTGTTTGTTTGTTTAATTACAAACTAGTAGTATTTGTTTTTATATTTGCTTTTGATAGGTTACATAAGCAGTCTGTTGAAACTGCCAGGAGACGATTACTTGAATACCAAGCTATATTAAAAGAAAGATGCCCGTCCCTGTCAGCCGCATCACTGCTACCTGATTCTGTTGTATCAGGGCCACCACAGAAATCCCAAAAGCCTGCTGCTGTATCAGAGCATTGGGATCCAAGCCAGAGACTGAAGCTGAGTCCTAAAAAATATCAACCTGTGCAACCCTCACAGATCCCTGCGTTCGATCAGGGCCATATTCAGTTACCAAGACAGGTTCACTTTCCACAGAGACAAGGAGAAATGAGTGCATCAGATATGTTAGCTAAGCAGTCTGTGGAGACACTGGAAGATCGACAGAAATTCTTTCAGACAGAAATGCATCAGAGAGACTGTAAGTTCATCCCTGAAGATTATCATGCACTTTCAAGGACTCTGTCTTATGATAAGCCACAAACATTACAGGATGCTGGAGAAGTGTCTAAACTGACCAGGGCAACAACTTGTCAAACTTTAGATTCCCAACAAATGTCATCAGAGGATAGTAAAAATATATCTTCTAAGCCAACTGAACCATCTTTTCTTC
Source organism: Acomys russatus (assembly GCF_903995435.1). Classification (NCBI taxonomy): domain Eukaryota; kingdom Metazoa; phylum Chordata; class Mammalia; order Rodentia; family Muridae; genus Acomys; species Acomys russatus. Next base: position 10,875,332 of record NC_067150.1, on the reverse strand, counting down.
CACTGGTACCTGAACCTTCTTTTACTAGTCTCCCAGTTAAACTTGAATCTGGAAAAATTCAGAAACCCTTTACAACCATAAACCAGTTTATAGTCAGTCAAACACAGGATCAGCCTCTGTCATCCTCGGAGACTCTCAGAGCCCAGCAGGGTGACTTAAAGGTTCTCCAAGGACAGTTAAGACTACAGAAGGAAGTTCTTCAGGCAAGACAAGAGGCTCAGGAAAAGCTGCTCTTGTGCACACAGAAAGAGCTGGAAAAGCACACTGGTCTCCCAGGATTCCTCCCTTCATCGGTTGGAAGCTTATTTCCTTCACTGCCATCTGCCTCAGCTGAATCAGGAAAAATCCAGGCATCTTCAACAGAAAGTGATGCCACTGTTTGCTTAGGCAATGTGGACAGGCTTTGGGGCTTTTCGCAACCTATATCATCAGGACAAACTAATTCAGAATCTCTCCGAGAACAGATCAATGTTGAGAAGGATAATCTTCAGGCTAGGCGGGAAGCCCAGGAGGTCTTGTTTGCACATAAGCAGAGTAAGCTGGATGAAATTGTATGTTCTGAACAGGCTGGGCCTTTTTGGCTCAGCAATCAAGTGGCTCAGCAATCATTTAGTTCCCTAACATTGGCTGATAGACAATCTAGAAAAATCCAGGAACAGCCTTTACTTACAAACAAGAAAGGGCTTTTCCCAAGTCAATCTGAAATCTCAAGTTTTCAGGATGGATCTTCAGGTTTTCTACAGCAGAGCCTGCCTCTCCACAATAGTTTAAAGTTGCTGCAAGCACGGCTGGCTACACAGAGGGATATTACACAGCCTAGACATGACTCTCAAGAGGCTTTACTTCTACATAGAGAAAGAGGTGTGCGAGACAGTGAGGCTGGGCCAGTAAAGTCGCTTTCCTTGGTGGCTTCTCAGCATTCAGATGTTTCTTACACAGTTTCAGAGGCTGGGCTGAAGAGATTCCAGGAACTGTATTCATCTGAGAAGGAACAGGCACAAATTCAGAGGCTTATACTTGGTGCTAGAAAAGAAATTCAGGAATTTGCACACAAACAAAATGAACTAGAAAAAGGACTTTGTTCTCAACAGACTGGCACCTTGTCTTCTCCATCCCAAGCAGCCACATGGGAAAGGCCCCAGGAGTGTCTATCAGTCACGAGTGATAGTACAGATCCCTTAAGCCATGTTAAGACTCCAAGATTTCAGGAAAGACTAGTTAGATTTTCACAACATACATTCCCTCTACAAGATAATTTGCAAGAACACCAAGAATGGGTAGACACAGACAAAGAGAGCTTTCAGTTTAGTCTCCAAACTTGGGAAAATTCTCAACAGACAGGCTTTGCTTCCGTCATACCCTCATTAGGACTGCCATCTTGTGTTTCCTTGCCTTCTGCTGACTCTGGTACAACACAGCAACCTCTCTCAACAGACAGCGACAGTAAAGTCACATCAAGCCATCTTCAGCTACCAGAATTGCAGGATAGACTTTTAAAGATATCCCAACTTATCCAGCCTCAGCAGAACAGTCTGAAGGCCCTTCAGGAGCAGCTAGCTACACAAAGGGAAGCCATCATTCACTCTAGACAAGAAGCTCTTAGAGAAACACTGAGCGAGAGGAAGGAACGAGTATTCCCAGAGCAGGCCGGCCCACCTTCTCTCCTGACACCACAGCATTCACTGGCTTCATTCCCTCGTTCTGACTCTGAACGAACACAAGAGCATTCAACCCGCAGTGATGATGCTGTATCTTTGGGTTGTTCTGAGATGCTGGGTTTGCCTGGCAGGGCATTGGGTTTATCACATACTGCTTTACCTCAGCAGGATACTCTAACTGCACAGCCAGAACACTTTCATGCACAAACAAATTCCTTTTATTCTCCCGAGAAAGCCCAGGAAGAGCTGGTGTTTCCCAGACCATGTAAATTTGAAGAGATGTCTGCTGAGTGTTTCATCCAACCTCATCATGGTGATTTGAAGGCACTTCAACAGCAGCTAGATAAGCAAAGGAAAGCCATTAGATCTGGCCAGGAAATACAAGAGGAACTGCGTCTGCAAAGGTTAAATAAATTGGAGCAAAGGGTACCTTCCAAACAAATTAGCTCCTCTTTATTCCCATCCCAGGTAGCACTGCCCGTTGCCAACTCTGAAGGGACCCTACAGTCTCTTCCAGCCAAAAAAGATGATACTGAGATGCCCAGGTCCCATAGTGAATGTCTGGGCTTTCCACAGCCCCTTCTGCCTCAGCAAGATAACCAGGCAGTGCAGTTGGACATAGAAACGGTGTTTGATAAAGAGGTGCTTTTACGCGAACAAAACCGCCAGAACAGAAGTGGCTCTCCTGAGCATTTCCTCCCTTCTCTGTCTCTGTCCAAGACAATAGATCAGCCATTCATTCCACTACCTTTTGCAGAGGCTAAATCTCAGCGCATATGTGAGTTGTATTTATCTAGAGAGGGAGAGGCGGCTCCTTCTAATGAAGCCATGATCCCAAGATTGCAGGACAGACTTTTAAGTCCTTCCCAGCCTGCCCTAACTCAGCAAGACACCAGGAGTCTTCAGAAGCAGCTGAATGTACAAAGAGAAGCTCTACACTCTAGGCAAAAAGCCCAAAAAGAATCACTTGTGCAAACACAGACAGCCTTGCAGCAGCAAATCCAGAAACACAGAGAGACTTTGAAAGATTTCTTTAATGTCAGTCAGGTATGTTCTAAATTTAAAACTTCAGCATTACATAGTAGATGCTTAAACCCAATTCCATTTTAATCCTAAACCTACCTTCTCCTTAGTTTATTGAGAATGTGGAAATTAAAACAGAAATGTATGTATCTTACAGAGTCATTTTAAATATAGTCAACATTAAAGAATATCCATCTTCATTTATGAGTTTTGTTGCAGTGGGTTCTCACTACACCAGATAAAAATTGTAAGGAGGACTGGTTAACAGAATTTTTCTTACAGTGTGTCAGATCCTGTTCTCTAATGTTTTTGTTAACATTTGTATATAAATCAATCTGTGTTCTGTTTTTTCCCAATGACATAGTGGTATAGCTGGTATGGTGATAGGCTAATAGAGACCAGACCTGCTGATGCCGCTTACATTTGAGTTGTTGAGGAGACTGCTGTGCTCGCTCAGACACAGGCTTAGTTAGAGTGGGTCTATTCCATTTTAGGCCACTTCTTAAGTTTCTTAGTGCAAACAGAGTTCTGCAGCCTCTAGATGTTCAGGAGGCACTTGAGTCCAGAATGTAAAAGTCCTAAAATTGTAAAGGAAAAGTAATGGGGGAAAAGGCAAAGGGAAATGCTCAGGTCTAGTCTGTCAACAGATGCAGAGGAAGCTAGAGCTTGCAGGTGGGGCTGTAATGTGGTTGTACTTTATACTGGGCCTTTACTCCTTCACTGTTGGAAGTAGATCTGTCAATATAAAATACAGATTGTTTATTCTGAGCTCTACCTGGGGATATGGGTTCAGGTTTTCCTGAATAGCATGTTCCACTGTAAAAACAGTTACAGGAACTTTAGAGTTAGCAAAAGGAAATCATAAATTCATGGTGTTTTCCAAGTACTTTGTTGGGCCCATGAGGTTGGCGGATTACAGACACAGGGAAAACTGCTATAGTAATGCAGGTGACTTAAGAAGCGAGACTTAAATCTCATGGATTCTTCACATGACTCCTTAACACACACCATCCTCATTTCCCTACCCACTTTTTCAGGCAAGGAAGCCCACAGGTGAGAGTGACTTGAAAATGCAGAAGATAGAACAGCTCAGAGGGTGGTTTCCTCACATCCAAGGCCTTGCCTGGGGAGTCTCAGGTCAGGGGAGCTCTAGTAGTGAGCAGCCACGTTTAGCAGATGTCCATGCTGAGCACAGTGGTAAGATTATCCCTGTTGTCTTCTGATCTTTGCCCTCATCCCTGCAGCTAGCTGGCTGAAGAAACAGTTGCTGTGTGTTCACAAAGTTTCATTTGCTTAACCTGTCCTTGGCCTAATAGGTGAGAGTCTGGACAATGCACTGAGTGGAGGAGCCTCAAAGCCACCTGTCTCCAAAGTTAAATGTGGTTTGGACTTAAACCAGCATGAGCTTAGTACTATACAGGAGGTGGAGTCACCAGCAAGTGGCCGGACTTCCATGCCAGGTAAACAGTGTAATACAATACAACATCTTATTAGTTTGCTAGCTTTCTACCTTTTCATAGAACAGTAAAATGTACTTGAGTACTTGTAAAAGGGGCCATAGAGATGGCTTACCAAGTCAAAAGCATTTCCTGCTCACTGTACAATCCTGACAGCTGGAGTTCAGTCTCTGGTTCCCAGGTGGAGAGAACTGACTCTCTCTCACCTCTACACATAACGTATTTTTCAGACCATAAGATGCACCCCCCCACACACCACCACCACCAAAAGTGGCCATTTATGCACTAGAGAGGTGGGTCAGAGGTTGAACATTTATTGTTCCTTAAGACAACCCATGCTCAGTTCCCAGCACACAATTATTTTAATTCCAGATCCATAAGATTTATTGCCCTCTTCTGGCCTCCAAGGGCACTGCACTTCATACAGGCAGGCAGAACACTCAAACATGTAATAAAATAAATGTATCTAAAAATTAGTGGCCATTTTCCTTTTAGCAACTGGAAATTTAATGGGTCAGTTTTTTTGCTTTTGTTTTTTCTACCCAGGGAAATCAGATTTCTATCAAGACCGAGACCCATTAAGGGTCTCAGTAAGCAGAGAACAGAGTTTTCTGGGGAGCCTACTGGCAAGGGATCCATTTGGTTGTCACCAACCACCTGCCCAAGAGAACAGCAGAAGCCATGACAGTGATGAAACAGGTAAGGGATATGTTGGAAGTGGAAGTGTGATACACAAGGACATAAGGACAAAGGGCGGGTATTAGGTTCTATGCAATAGTGGTAATTAGTTTTGGTAATAGTAGGTAATCCGATTATTTTAAGTACATCCATGCTCTCCTGATTTTTGCAGTCATTAACAGTCATGATGGTGAGGCTGGGATATGTATGGACCAGGCTGCCCTGGAACTCATGGTGATCCTTCTGCCTCTTTCTCCCACGTGCTAGGAACTCTTTTTACTGTTAAACTGTCTCATTGAGTACCATTAGGAGGAGTGTAGAGGCTCTGATGAGTTAGCAACCCTGCAGGCCACGTTGTGAATACAGGAGACACCGTCTTCTGAAAAGAGAATGCTTCATGCTGCTGTAAGCATTATTTTAAGTCAGGTGGTTCCATCACCCAAAGGCAACCAAAGTGAATGTCCTTGCTTTTAAGTTTATGGCTCCATATAGATTCACGGCTGCAATATTGCTTGCTGGCCCGCAAAGCAGAGCTCCGATACCACTTTATTTGTTGTGACTTGTTTTTTAAGTCATTATCTCTCTAGGGTTTCTTTTTATTTTAGCGTGGCTGAAACACGGGTGATTGATGTATGAGCTGTAGCTAAAGCATCACAGAACATGAGAGACTTCTGTGGGAGGTTCATCCAGGGTGACGCCAACATCTGCTTTAACAAAAGTACAGGACAGTATCATTTTAAATGTTTTGATATGTTTCAGACTCTCCCAATTTTATAGTTGATATTTAAATATTTTAAAAGAATTTTACCACTGGACTAGCAATGACAACTACATTCTTTTTCTTTAAGTAGTATTTTGTTACTGAGTATTATAGTAAATAAACTGATCTTTTTTCCTTTGGCCTGAGGTAAGGCAACTTTAAGAGGCAAAATATAAAAACAAGGTGTAGAAATGCGGGCAATGACACCCTCTGGTGCTAACACTTACTTTGTCTTAATTTCCCCTGCCCCTAATTTGAACCCTCCAATCCACATTTTAGTTAACGTTAAGGAATCTGATGTTGAGAATCATGCAATACTGAGTCATGCTGTCTCAGAAGAAGAAGTGTATACATACTTGGGTCCAGTTATGAAGCCAGATGACAAGGTCAGTAATACTACAGTTACAGTTTATTAAGCAGTTTGGTTTTGCATTTCTGCTTAGTTTGTTTAAAACTTAAAAGTCTGTTCTCTGAGATCTACTGAAGTGGATCAATGATGAAAATAGCCAAATCTGAGCATCAGAAGACCTTTTGGTCTGCTTGGTGCATGATCTCTGTAGTTCTGAGAAGCAAAACTACAAAACAGCTTAAAATAATTAGGGTCTGGGTATGGTGAAAGAATGGTGTGTGTGTGCGTGCGTGCGTACGTGCGTGTGTGCGTGTGTGCGTGTGTGTGTGTGTGTGTGCGCGCACGTGTATGTGCAATCATTTCTGAGCAATGATGAAAAGGTTTTAAGTACTGAGTTTTGTCACTATGAAGGTTTCTACACTTGACCTGAGCTCAGAATTGACAACTGGCAATGTTGGTGGTTTGTGGGTTTTCTAGATGCTTTATGATCATGATCTAATACTTACCTTTGAAATTTTAGGCTGAAACACAAGAGAATTCTCAGGAGCTATTATCTTCAGTAACTGTTTCTACTGGAAGCTTCTTAAGTTATGAAATCACAGATTTGAGCCTCACAGATCCAGGTACTATCAAACATTTGTTTTTGAAGGAGCAGCAGTGGCTGAACTGCAATATGGTAATAGAGAAATACCACCCCGGGGGATGTTTGCGGGGAAAGCCATCTTGAGTCCACACAGGAAAGCATCATTGTCGAACAGAATACCTTACAGTGTAATATTTCTAAAAATGACAAAACTCTCATGTGTACTCTGGCACATTTTCCCATTTAGTAAAAATGAAAAGATGTCTTGGTTCTACAAATCTACAAATATATATTCTACAGATATATATTAATATTACTATATTACTATGACATTATATTTGTGAGGAGGTATCCAGACATTAAATTACTGTTATAAATGTTAATTAAATGTTTTCATTACACTCAATTTCAGAGTCATTTTCAGAACAGACAGAGCATCAAGAACAAGAATCTATCAGTAAACAAGAAGATACCAATCCTTTTAGTTGTGCAGTTCCTTCAACACAAGTTATTTATCAGCAGCAGCACTCCTTAGGTGCTCATGAGTCTCCATTGTTTACAAAGGAAGAAAGCGGATCCGATCACATGCATGTTCAGCAAATCATAGACAAGGATATAAGTGAAGCAAAATTGATACCTGAAAAAAGAGATTTCCAGGGTAACATTACTTTAAAAGAACATATTAACTTTTTAAAACTCTTCGCCTTTCATCCTTTTTAGTTTTAAGTATTTTTTATGCTTCATATTTTTTATGGTGTGTATGTCATTTATGCCACCAGTAATATTGAGGGCATTTAGGAGACAGGACATCTGGGAGCACTCTTAACTGAAAAGTATAAATGAACCAGTGAGATGTCTTGGTATCAAAGGTACTTGCTACCTACCTGACTAAATTCAGTTCCCAGAACCCACATGGTGGAAGGAAAGAACTAACTTTTAGAGATTATCTCTGATCTACATACAAGCATTGTGGCATATATACCATGGCATGCACACACACACATAAATGAATGAATGTTACTATTTTTTTAATTAAAAGGCTTGAAGAGCCTAACGAGAAAATTAATAAGGACAGCTCTTTATCCACTACCATTAAGGCAGGGACCATAGAGAAGTTAATTTACCACTTTCCTCTTCCATAAAAGATGCTGAAATTAAGTAAGATAGTACACACAAATAACACTATGTGGGCCCCAGCAACAGGAAGACAATGAGCATTCTCTTTAAATCATTAATCATGAAGTCAGCTAAGAGCTCATAGAGCTAAAGCTTCCCCACATAGCCTTAGGTGGCTTGCCATTCCTTATAACCTTTGGTCACTAGAAAATTCCATTTCTTCCACCTGGGGAACAGTCATGATGGGGCTTATTTTGAATGCATCTTGTGCAACTAAAAGTAATCCTGATGTATTAGAAATGTATAAACGCTCTAATGATTACGTTCTTAGCACTTGTTCCCAGGCTTCACTGCTGGTTTTTAAATATAGCTTATTTTTTCTTCTTAAAGTTCCAGCTGTGGACCTTGACTTTCCAGAATTGGAACACTTATTTCCACACTTGCATCGTCAGCTCTTTAAACCCTTAGAACCACATCTAGATTTTGACTTGTCATCATCTTCTGGGATTTCTCAAGACAACAGAGACTTTTACCAGGTAAAGTTGATTGCAGTGAGTATTGATGGACAGGTGTTTTGTTTTCTTTTTCTAGTTCAAGTTGAAACTTGATATATTGCTGACTCAGCCTGACCCTCCTGTGTGCTAGGATTATAGATGTGCACCACCATGTCCAGCCTGAATCTTCTTTTGTAGAAAAGTTGGCAGGCTATTAGAATCATAGAAAAGGATGTCATTTTCTTCAGATGCCCTTGCTCCAACAAATAACCTTCCAAGCAACCCTAGTTAAAGTCAGTGGTCACTCATCCATACATATACACAAAGGACATGAAAGTAGGAGTGGGGCTTGTTGTAAGACGGGCTCAGTGGGAGGAGAAAGGGATGGGAATGACTAAACTTCTGTACATAATGCAAGAAACTAATAAAATGCTAATATACATGTGCATATTTACTCATTTCATTTGGATCAGTTTTGGTATATTTTACTGTTTTAAATACTAATACACTAAATATAGATTGCATCCCTTAAAAACTATGCATTTCCCCCTAGCACACAGACCCCTAATAGAATCTTGTCTTTTTAGACAACTTAGTGTATACACAGACACACACATCCTGATTTTCCAAGTTTTTCTGATGTTGAAACAGGTCGTGCACATTTAAAATCCAAGAAGTTGGAAGCTGATGGAGGCAGCTAGATGCCTCATTTCTAGCCATAAATGCTAAGAATTCTTCTGTAGTTTTGGTTTACTTCTTACTCATATAAACCAATCTTATCTGTTTAACATACTTAAAATAGGCAAATATGATTTAATGGAATTTAAAAGTGTCTTCCTCCAGTCGGTCAGAATAACTTCATTATTCTGTAGCCTGGTGACTTTTTACTTTTATTGTGTGTGCACCACATGTATGCGTTAGCCTGAGTTATGGCATGTATATCAAGGTCAAAGGACAGTCTTCTTATACTATGGGACTGGGCTACAGTTGGCCTTTGTATGCTAAGTCACCAACCCTGCAGACTGACTTTTTGGTTCAGACTAACATTTCGAATAGCTATTCTATGTGATTTCTATTTGTCAGAAAAAAAATTTTCAGTTATCTATTTTAAATCCTTTTCACAGGTTTGTGGCTCTAAGACTAGAGCATAAGTCCTTGTGTTCATTTTCCAGCACTAAGGAGCAAGGATATACTTGCACAGTGTTTCTAAGACCACTGGGTGGTAGGGAAAGACAAAAAACCACAGGCTCAATCCAAACTATAAGTAGATCAATTTATTAATACTGCTAGCAGGCTTAAAAGCCAAATCAAAGGTATGCCAGTTACTTTTAAAAATTTGATGCTGTGAGAAACTTGCTTCACTCCCTTTGGCTATGTCACGGTCCCTCTCCCCAGAGCAAGCGTTAGTTAATTATCTCAGCAACTACAGCTTTCTGAGCAGGGTGCAGGCTGCTAGTTCATCTTTCAGGAATGGAGACCAAAAGCTACTAAGAGGGTACCTGGTTCAGGATGGACCATGACTGTGAAATAATTAAGGAAAAATAGTTGATTTGACTGGTAATATAGAATATGTATTTCAGCCTTTTTTATTTGTTCTCAACAGAGCTCAGAACTTCCCTCTGAAAAACATGTTAAGGCATCATCCACAAGCACAATTTGCTTTACAGCACTGAGGACCGGCTTGCAGTCTCCTAACTCAAGGCTAAACCAGCAACTTGATGTTAACTTGGCTCATGCCGCAGCTCAGACTTTTGCTCTTGAGGGTATGTGTGACTAAGTTAACTTGAAGATTCTTTGGCATTTGGGTCTACGTATCACCTCTCAAATCTGTCCCCTTTGGTTTTCTCCATCACAGTTCTATTCCTTTCTTTAAATCATGTAATATATACTTGACCTGAGTCTCACACGATGGAAGTCCCCCCACCAGACTTTGTGTAGTCCTGTATTGTAGAATTTTGCATGCATACACATACCCATTGAATTCTAAGTTCAGAACTCTTAATGGCAATATCCTTAGTGTCCAATAACCATGGAATTTAGAATACAGCTCATTCGTTGTACTTTTCCTTCTAAAAATGTAGGTCATAAAACCTACTTGCAGTTTACTTAAAATGTGACTACTATCCAGTGCTTATGCTGACTTTGTACATTTTCTAAATGCAGGATCTGAAGAGTCATTTCAGCAGCTTCTACCAGAATTATCACAGGAAAGCCAACATGCTGATCTGCCAAGTATCTATAGCATTGAAGCAAAAGGCACTTCCCAAAGTATGGAAAGCCACAACTATTCTGAGCAGACTGAAATATTACAGAGCAAGAAAAAAGCCTATTTCCAGGCTTTGACAGAAAACTTGAGTTCAGCCTGCAGTTCATCTGGGGTATTTGATCAGTTACACCTGCAGCACAGCACTCCACGTGGTTCTACCTCTAGTGAGTGCTCAGTAAAGCAACTAGAAAACAAAGAAACGCTGGGGTTTGAAGAACTGTCAAGAAAAGCAGTTGTGATGTCACAAAGCCAAAGACTCATTGAAGATGAAAATGTAGAAGGAATTGACTCTAAGTTGTATGTAGGAACAGTGGAGACGGAAACTTCAATTCAGGGGTCTGACTCATTGAACATTCAAAATGAAAATCAGGGGCCTGACTCATTGAACATTCAAAATGAAAAGGCCACTCAGAGCATAACTGAAACTGAAGCTACAAAAGTTCTGGGGAAGGGATCTCAGCTAGCACCAACAGAACACATCGTGAATCCTACGTCTTACTCATTTCGGAGCCCTATTCCAGTCTGGGTAAGTAGGAGTGTCTTAGAGAGCAGCACTGTAGCAAATTTGAAAACCCAAGTTTAGCTCAGCTTGTACAGAGGCTGCTTAGTTCCAAACTTAGCAGCTTGGCTTGGAACTTCACTGAAATGGTAGAGATGGCCAAGATTGGCCTGTTGCTGTCGCACAGTTCAAAGCCAGCCTAGTACGTAAATTGAGACCTTGCCAGCCCTGTGAATATAGATCTTTCTGCATTTAGGGCAAACCTCATAATCATTGCTCCCATGCACCAGCATTATGTGACAGGGTCTTTGCTTTGGATTGCTGCACAGGAAACAGAATCTGGCTATGGTATAATGGAAGAACCAGACCTTACTCTAGTAAGCGCCAGTGACATCAGCGTCACAGAAACCGATCTTGCAAACTTAACCCTTGAAGAGAAAGACAATGACGCACAGAGCCCTTTCCAGGTGAATATCTTAGCCCTGTGATACAGCCTCTATGGCTAGAAGTAGAATCCTGACTTTCACTAAACTGGGGAGTGGGTTAGGAAAGCCTTCCTGTACACAAAGCCAAGTGACTTTCTTGGAATTAGGCAAGTACATTTCTGCCTCCGACTGAAACTTCTGGCTATGGAGCTGTGTCAGAGCGTTGTGTAGAACAGTCCACAGCGGCACCTTCAGGTAAGCCCCTTTTATTAGCGCCTACACACAACCAGTAGTGTAAAGTGAGGACATTTATGAATAATTTTCCTCTAAAACTTACAGCCATACCAGGTAGTTTACAAGATGCATTTATGAAAAGAAAAAGGACATTTATGGAGCGATCCTACCAGAGACAAAGAGAATTGCGGAATAAAACTCGGCTCCTTCAAGCCAAAATAGCTAAAGAGAAAATACCTACAGGTATGTTTGCTTAAAATAAGAGATCAAAAAGACTTTGTTATGACTTAAAAAGAAACTGATGGCCCCTTTATTCACTGCTTCTCAGGTTCATCCTTAAGCCGCCTGAAGGGTGTGAGCAGAGTATCTCTTCCTGAAGAGAGAAAAGCTGCCCAAGCCCGCATACACCAGAAAGCACTAAGGTATTTGTTGCCGCCCAGTAGCTTTTAGTATTTGCCCATTTGGCCCCACTTAATCCTACGTGCTTCTCTTACAGACTACATAGGCAGTTAGCTGAGACGAGACAGCAAAGACAAGAAAAGCAAAGCAAGAGTGCAGGTACAAACTGAAGCAAACATTAATTTTCATTCCCAGAGAAAACTTCGAGCCAAAAATATATATGCGGACTTCCTACAAACTGTAAAGTGTTTTCTTTTCTTTTAAAAACTAGACATATTTATTGTAAAGTCAATAAATTTTTATTTAAGGAAGAGTCCTTTCTTTTACTGTCCATCCAGGTCACATGTGTTCACATTCAGGATTTCTGAAAACAGCCCTAAAAGAGAAAATGCTGTAAGTTAACTTTCAGAACTTGTGATTCAGGAAAATGCATGTATCTTCTCAGAAAAACACAGCACTATCAAGTGCCTGTTCTGCTCTGTGGAGAACATCAATCTGTGGTCACAGCGTTAAGAGCTTTTGGTTTTACAGTCCAACAAGCCCTCTTTGAAATGACCTTCACTACCTGTCTCCTACCATACATACCTGAAAAATGGCCCAGTGTGCTTTTTTTTTTTCCAGCCCTGCACAAGAAAACCATGGGAATAATCAGCTGATGGAAAAAGATTTTGCTCATCAGCAATAAAATGTCCCCAACAGGTTAACTTAATGCTAGCAAAGTAGCACATAGAAAACCTAACGGGAATTTTTTTATGGTCATGTCCACAGCAAATGAGAAACTGCATTCTAAAAGCCTTGGTAATGACCATTATAAAAAGTACTGTGACTTATAAAAAGAAGTAATGACTATTACTTGCCTTTATTTATTCTTTGGTTTAAATATAGCTATGGCAACTTCAAGGTTCTCAGCCTGTGGATAATAAGATTAGTTTTAAAAGTGCTAATTCATACCCACATGGGCTACACACACAAAAGCCCATCTTGCTCACATGCATAAGCCCTAATGGTTGAAGGGGTCCCCAGGTCTGCATATGCAGAATCTGAACACTACCCAGGAAAGATGTTCAGAAAAGCTACTTTCATTCAGCCCATTCAGAGCAGTTGAACATTTTGCCCATCATCACAACATCATGGACCAGTATCGTTGGTAGTGTCTTTCAACCCCAGCAGTGAACTATAATGCTGTACTTTTAAAAAATTAGCATCTTACCAGAAGATTTCAGATGATTTCTTCAATTTAGGAACCTAAAAGATTGATCATAGAAAGAACTGTGAAATGACTAAATTAATATGTGCTCACATTCAAGAGTGTAGTAAGTAGGCAAATGTTACAGGTCTCATTGTCACCACTGTAATATAGCTACTGTGATGGAAGCATGACCTGTGTCTTAATTTAGCCACATTGACCAGTTCTGGACACATTGACCAACAGTGTCCATTCTTACGTAGAATGAGGCTCAGTAAAAGTTCCCGAATCTCATACATTATGCATCTACTTATATAAGGGCAGTAAAAAGAAACAGAAACAATGGCTTACCATTTTACAGCAGGCTTCATTTGTTAACACCTTAGAAGAAAAGGAGCGGTGCATTCAGCAGGCTACCAACACTTGCCACCAAACTTAAAGACCACAGAGATCAAACTTACCAGTCACTCTGACCTCTAAGGGGACCCACGTCCACAAATTTATACATTATAAAATAAACTGTATCATTAGAAATACCAGGTTTAACATGCACAAAGCAAAGCAACCAACGATGCCAGATAGTGAATTTCTATCGCACTGTCTTTTGAACACCCAGAAGGAAAGAACTGCTGAGTGCAGATACCATGCAGTGCAGTTTCTATAACGGTGTCACTGCTGTGCTCCTAATGAAGTGAATTTTTTTTTAATGATAACTAACATCCATTGCTAAGGGGGCTGGATGGGCTTTTAGGCAGGGCATTCAAGAGTTCCGTCTCATTCTGAATCAAACAAGTAGATTACATGAACACATGTGTTGATGTTGGGTGCCTTCCCCTGATCGCTTGGCTGTCTTATCTGCCTGCCTGCCAGCTAGGGTTCTGAACTGTAGTACCTATCCTCTGAGCTGTCTACACAGCCAAGTACGTTAACTTCCAAGTTTCCCTGTTTCCCAGACTGGCCTCAAACGTGGATCTTCTTATAGGTGTGGGACAAGCACACTAGAATAAGACCCTTTACTGTACAGCATTTCCAGTCATTCTGATCTGCCATTTGAATATGGGCACAAATTACAAAGGTTTCTCTAGTTTATACACACATAGCAAATGCTTTTGCTGAGAACTTAGACCACATCACACCTGGAGCTTAAGACAGATTTGTAATTTTTAAAAGCAATTTAGTTTTACTTACCAACAATTCTGAAGAATCTGCTCATATTCATTCCTAGAAAATAGTACATAAGACTTAACATAAAAGTACGACAGCATAAAACTACAGTCTAAGTAACGGATTTAACAGCTGTAGCCAGTTCTGTCAGAATTAAGTTTTAGTTCATGTCTGTATCATTCAGCAGTTGAACAATTTAATTCATCATCTGAACTGTAACTGTATTGTTTCCCAAGATTATACAGTGCCACCAAAACTCACCCAACACTCAGAATACTCATCTTTGTGAAGGAGATGCCAGCACCTGAAGAAAAATACACCCAAGACTGACGTTAAGGTTTCATAGTTTGTTAGCTGTCTTGTATGTAGTTCCTTTCCACACAGATCTAATAAATAGTCCTGTGAGTCAAGGAAACCACAAGTTACTCTATGAGGCGTTTCCAACGATGTGTGGCTACCAGGGAAGCCCCATCGGGATAGACCTCAAAAACCAATCATTCTGAGAATTGTGATGCTCTCCAGCCAACTTTTATATGGACATCTACAGATCAAATACTCATTTACCACATGGTAAAGGTTTCTTTAACAAGCTATTTTGAATATCAGTATATAAGCTGATAAAAACTACCAATTTTAGTTACCTCATTTTAAAACCTTATTGTATTTGTGATTTATGTTACTGGGAATTGAACTCAGGACCTCGTTATGAATAGTCAGTGTTCTTCCCCACTGAGCCATCTCTCCAGCCCCTTTTAGGAAATATTTTAACTTCTGGATATGAGGCCTTACAGCCTTCAGTGCTTATTCTGCTAAACCTACCTCCCTAAGTGCAAAATTATTGATTCTAAATATGCCCTAAGAGTTTCTCAAACTTGGCATCAGCATAAAATGTTTGAGTCAAAGAATTTAACACAACTCCTTTAAGATGAAAAGTGTGAAAATGTCAACATGCTACTTACAACACTGAAGCAAGGATCCATTCATCAGTATTTTCCAATTCTGACTTCAGAATCCAGAGAAACCTTTAAAAGCAGAATATTCATCTAACATATTGTCTCAGCGGGATAAAGCATAAATTGCAAGAATCAACCTCATCAATGTAATACGTGTGCTGTCTTATATCCCTTCTTGTATGTATCAAAACTCATACTGAACAATGAGTTCTGGGTTGCAAAAGAGGATTTATTTTTGCACCTGTCTAAACTGCCTTTGTCCACCAGCTGAACAAAAACACATACATACAAGTGCTACTAAACCATATCATACATATCTGGCATAAATCCAGCTTTATACAGTATGAAGAGTGGCAACATTCAAAGCATCTTCGGGGAAGATGGGCTACTCAAGACCTACACACCTAACTGGGAGCCTGCACACAGGTAGTAGCATCAAGAAGCTGTGTGAGGACAAGAGTGCTCCTGCAGGATTATTCAGCTCCCAACACCTCCACAATGGCTGGTGAATTAAAAATCTTGTGAACTCTAGTTCTAAGGGCCCTGATGCCTTCTGACCTTGGGTACACACATATGCATGTAGGGAAGCCAGATATAATTCTTCCCTAAGTTTTTGGGGGCCAAGCACTAAAGAGGCTGAAGTTCCTGAAACTAGCCATGTGCGGGACTTTCTTAGCATGCTCTTTCCAGACTCAGAATCACACTTGCTTTAATGCTACAGGAAACCTTATAAGGTCTCTTAGAAATCAAGCACTGAAAAAGTACTAAGTATTTATTATTAGCTTTCCCCAGCAGTTTTAGCCTTGCTCCCAGACTGGATTCTTCAGGGCCTTATCTGTTTCTTCATCTAGTTGGCATACACAATCACTTGTGTTCTTTACCTTCTTTGGTATTCACATGTTCATCTCCTTTCCAGGTCCTTCCGTGTTGTGCGGTATCTTTGAACTGGGCTTTTTTAGAGAATGTGGATTCTTTCTTACTCTTCTCTTGTTCTAAATTTCTCTTCCTTGGGAATTCTGAGCTTATTATGAAGCAGCTGCCTTCCTGCATGTAACAGAAAAACAAAACAAAATAAAACAAACTGACAGGTAGGTGAGTGCTCCATCTCCTCCTCATTACGCCTGCACCATCTTCTCATCTGACAGTCTGAGAGCACAGCACATTAGCTGAATGTCCATTATCGAAGAGCACAGCACACTGGCTGAATGTTCATCACAAAGTATTTTACTGGGAGCTGGAGATGGCTCAGTGGTTAAGATTCAATTTTAAGGACCCACCACCATGTGTATGCATTACTCAGTTCCAAGGGATCTACACCCTCTTCCATGCTGGCAGGTTAATCCACTGGTCTGTGGTCTATTTTTGTCTCATGAAATGGAGACAAAACACTGATCTCTGCCCTCCATAAACGTGTGCCCATACCTACATGCAGGATCACATACTACACACAAATGCAAAGCTGGTTGATAGCAGTATGCTACTTTGTTATAAGTTCTATGTAACCGTAAGGCATAGCCAAGGCTTTGAACCCCAACACTTGAGGCTAAGAGGAAGAGCAGCCAAACAAACAAGAAAAATCTCAGTATCAAATGTTCTAAATGTAGTTTCATTCTTTTTTAGTTTCCCACATTAAGCTTTTTTCTGAACATGGAATCTAAGAAAATAACAGCATTCAACATCTACATTCTATAAATGGGAATAAAAATCAGCCACTTACGACCAATTTGATATCACATTCAGATTCAGGATTTGTTGCCTCATCTTCTGTTCTGTAACATTAAATAAAATGTCACAAGTCTTATCTCATTTTCTTCACTCGTTTCTGATACTACTAAAACCTGTAGTATAAAATATCCTCCCAAAACTCATGTCCTGTGCATATAACTCAGATTAAACTGGAAGCTATTACTATTTAAGTATTTAATAGCATGCACATTTTTAATCTCAGCACCTGGGAGATAGAGGCAAGTAAGTCTTGAGTTCAAATCCAGAAATACTAAGCAGTAGTGAGACCTTGTCTTTAAAAAGTTAAATCTGGAGTAAGATATTAGCTTTAAAAAATAACAAACCCCATGAACAAATTACCCTTCAAAGTCCAACTTACAATGGCTCTTCAATAGGAGAAAGAGGACCATCATCATCCATATACTTGTATCTACGGCTGTCAAGGTCTTCCTTTTCTAAGTCTTCCCCAGCATGCATTTGCTTCAAGCATTCTGTAAGGTGGTACTCATACTTGAGTTTTTCAATATGGTGAAAAAACCCTCTTGCAACAGCTTGCTGCAAATCAGAACACACAATCACCTTAAATATTAAAAGCATCAAATATAATCAAGCTTGAAATTGTACCAAGCAGCTGGCCAATGGCTTTTCATCAAAAAAGAGGAACAGATTCAAAAGCACCAGTACCTGGTGGTTCCACTGTAATTCCAGACGTGGACAGTTATGACAGTACCTAAGAACAAACTGAACAGGAAGACAACCCAAATTGGCTAGCTTTGCACATGCAAAACACAGGAATAGAAAGCCTATACTAACCCTCGGATTACACATTCCAACCGAGAACCACTTACATTCAACAAATATTTTGAAAAACCTAATTAGAATCTGGGTTATTGTGTGTGTGTGGATGTTTTGCTTGCCTGTATGTCAATGCATTGCATGCATGACTGGCCCCTAGAAACCAGAAGAGGGAACCCCTGGGTTACAGATGGTTGTGAACCACCATGTGTTGGGTATGGGGGATTAAACCTGGTTCCGCTGAGCTAGGTATCTCTCCAGCTTTTGCCATAGTTAGCTTTAACTGTCAATGAGTGCTCAAAACACCAACTGAGGGACTTCACGGCCCAGCACTGGAGAAGCAGAAGCAGGCGAATCACTGAGTTCAGACTAGCCTGGTCTACAAATCAGTTCAGGATAGGGCTACAGAGAAACCCTGTCTCGAAAAAACAAGGGGGGGGGGGGGCGACACGGAGAGAAAATGATACCAGCAGTTGGGAGGCAAAGGTAGGCAGATTTCTGTGATTCGAGGCCAACCTGGTCTACAAAGGAGTCTGACAGCCAAGGCTACACAGAAAAACCCTGAGGGCAGGAGGCACCAACAAACCATTCTAATTTACTTAATACATAAAAATGACTCCAGTGAATAAACTTTTTAAGGACTCACCTCATATGTTAATATTTTTTTCCAAGGTAATGGCTCTTTTCCATTTTCAGATTCTAAGACTGGAAACATAGCTCCTTTGTCTTTAATTTGTTTCTTATCTATTTTTGGCCTTCTGTTGTTTTTTGTTCCAGGTGGTCTTTCCCTTGGTCTTAACTTTGGCTTATATTTTCTCTTTTTCCTCTTCCTCTTCCGTTTCTTTTTCTTAAATCTTTCAAAAATAGCCTTTAAAGTCAAAGGCCTTGGTTCTATAGAGGAGTCACTTGATGAATCAGTGTCCAGACTCACAGGTGAAATAACAGATTTTACAGTAGGGTTTCTCTGCTTTTGTGTAGATGAAGGAACACACTGTGTTTTAAATAAGCTGCTATGCGTTGAATCATCACTAAATGAAGAATTAAATTCAAATTACTCAAATATCACTAAATAATAATCCCCAGTCTTGAGTAGCAAGGCTCACAATCATCCATTACTCCAGTTTCAGAGCTATGACCTCTAGTGACCTAAGAGCATCAGGAACACCCGATATAGACATACATGCAGGCAAAGCACTCATGTACATGACAAATCTAAATAATCCCAAGTACATTCCGTCCAAAGCCAACCCCCAGTTAAGCACTGTGTCCTTGCCATCATATCTAAACACCACTTGTTAAAATGGTCAAGCTTTCAAACAAAAAAGCTCTACTTAACCACTAAAGCTCCCACAAAAGACAAAAATAGGCCAACAGAATCAGGAAAAAAAATGACCCCAAAAGTAGTTTTGCTACTAGAAAACCATATTCCACTTTTACATGTTCAAATTGGGAACTATCTGCAATAGTTTTTAAACTATATTCATCAAGCTCAAGAGTTTGACTAATAGTTTTTCTATTATCTTTACTGACACGCATTGCAATAACTTCCCATCACTCAAATATACTGGATTACAGGGTGTGGCAATAACCCTTTAATCCCAGCTCTTGGGAGGTAGGGCAAGCCATACCTATTGAGACTTTGTCTCAAAAACATTTAACATTTGGACTGACTCTCCTTTACCCACAAAAGCTCCCTTACCTTTGGTTTCCAATGTTCTCAGCTCTATCAGATGTCATGCAGTTGGAATTCACTTCTGGTTGAGCCATCACTTTTCTGTGCCTTCCCCACTTTTCTGCAATTACAGATTTCAGTGATGTACCTTTCCACACATAGCATTCTAATGAAAAGTTCAACACGCCTTACCACTGTGAACTTTCATAAAAAATCACTACGAACAGTACACCCTAGATATGCTTTTAAAACCTTCAAGTAAGCAGCTCAGACCTTCCAGCTCTTCCAGGTTGTTTCCAGCACCCACGCTGGGCGACTGGCAACCTGCTAACTCCAGCTCCATGAAATGGTAGGCTCTCTTTGACTTCCTGGGTACCCTCACACATACAGCATATATTTGCACAATTCTTTTTATCTACAAGTGACAGCAAAGAAAGCACATTCCAATGCAGTTTGCTTTCTCTCTAAATGTGCCCCCAAAAGAGCACTCATTTAGCCTGAACCACCAGCCAGCCACACAGTAATATAGGACTATTAATTACAATGTGGGCTGCCACCTCAGCTTGAGCTATTGGGGTATATGTAGTGGCTTAAACATAAATCATTACTGGCCAAGACAGCCACAGGCCTGTAATTCCGAGAGAATGTGAAAGAGCCTTTCTGATAGGGCTGGAGAGATGGCTTCGCAGTCAGTTAAATATACTGTCGGTTCTCCGGTTGACTCAGATCAGACTCCTAGCACCCACATGGCTGCTTACAAACAGCTGTACCCAGGGCTCCCTGAGTACTGCACACAGGTGGTGCAGACATACTAGGTAAAGCACCCACACTTTCAAAATAAAAACCTTAAAAGGTATCCTCGGCTACACAAATCCTACAAGCAAACTAATCAAAACCTTCAAGGGTAAGAAAACCTGGTGACTAAGACCTTAGGCTGAAAAGTACCCATTACATATTTTTTTTTTTTTTTTTTTGATTTTAAGAGACAGGGATTCTGTGTAGCCCTGGCCTTCCTGGACTCCATTTTGAAGATCAGGTTGGCCTCGAACTGAGATCCACCTTCCTCTGCCTCCCAAATGCTGGGACTAAAGGCGTGCACCACCACACCCGGGTGTTGATTTTTTTTTAAACTCATCAAAACTGAAATTTAACATGTTTGGCCCGTTTGCACCGACGACATATGGCTAAATCTAAGATAAATGCAAACTACACTGTAGAAACCTATCTGGGAATCAATCCTACCTGTACGTTGCCTTTAAACTGAGACTGCAAGTTTTGGGGGCCACGTGGTGGAAAGGAAGCTATTGAGTAGAGCACGTGCTGTGGGCCGGCGGACAAGCGCCTCTCAGCACGTATGGGATGCGGGCAGGCAGCGCACGGTCCTTTACAAAGTACTAGAAAAATCTCCGGATACACCCAGGCATCTCCCAACAGCCACCGGGAGCCCCGCGTGGCCTGCGGATGCCCGGAGCCTGGACCGGTTCCGCGCGGACAGCCGCCCAAGGCGCCCCAGTCCGTGGTCCTTGTGGCCCCGGGGGGTCAGCAGCTGCAGACCGGAGCACCCAGCACAACCATAAACGCTTACCTCCTTCACGGCGCCGAAAAGAGAGCTCGGGCTCCCGGCAAGTGACTTAGGCAAGGCTGAGATCTCGCGTGAACTCTCAGTGGCGCGTGACTTCGAGAGCGAACGCCAGTTGACCCCTCCCCCTCCCAAGGGGCACGGCTACGTGGGCGTGGCTTTGCGGGTGGACTATGTGGTAGGCGGGACTCCGGGTGGGGCAGTACTGGACTTGTGCCCCAGGGCCTTGAGCAAGCGGAAGAGAGAGGCAGAAGACCGAACCCGTGTTCCAGAGTGGAAAGAAGGCATTCCTGCAAGCGTGAAGACACTGCGGGTCAGGTGAATGTCGGTTTGTTGTGGGGGCTGAGCCTGCAGTGTGCCAAGTTCCTCGTCAGACGACGGGGTGACCCGTGCTTTTGGCACCCCACCCTCCAGGAACCAGCTTCCAGAAGGCATGAACTGCCTCCTTCCGATCCTGATCTGACTGAACAGTGTAAACCAGTTCGGTTGGGGTTGGTACTAACCTTTACAGTACTTTCTTTTCAAGAATGAGCTGGTTTGAGTTCTTTTCCATGCTGCACCTCTGTATTGTATGACAAGCAAGCCAGCAGAGCCCCTGCCGTTTAGCGTCACTTTAGGATTGCACACACCTTGAAAGTAAGGAGGTCTGGCTCTTACTTGAGCCATCGTGCCCATGAGCAGCAGCACGTACAAACGCTCCAGGGCAAGCGTTTCATACTGTCACATTCAGGACCCGTGTATTGTGAAAGGACCAATCAGTGCAAAGTTCAAAACGCAAGAGACAGAAATAGCTGGGCACCTAGGCAATAAATCCCAGAACTGGAGAAGCCTAGACCATAGTGAGACCCCTTAAGTAAAGAAAAATGACCCTGGCGGTGGTGGTGCACGCCTGCAACCCCAGCACTTGGGGGGGGGGGGGGCAGAGGCTAACGGATCACTGTGAAAACAAAAAGAAAAAGAGAGGAAGATTAGAACTTTTAGCACGTTTTATCATCCTTATGTTGTGCACTGCCAGAGAATCGCTGCCGTTTGGGCTCCTGCTTCATCGTTTGTACCAGTTATGTATTTGTATACGGTAGCTGTGGAACCATGTTCCAAACTAACTCACGTGCCTCACTTTGACTTCTTGATCCTTGCACCTTTTGACAACAGTCTGTGGGCTTCCACACCTGGCAGGTCCACCAGGAAGAAGTTCTAATGGAACATAACAGACACCTTTATTGAGTGGGTGACAAAGCTATGGTTGTAGGGCATACCTGCTCCTGTTTCGCTATCCGATGAGTTCTCATAGACAAACACGCTTCAAAGGTAAAGTCTAGTATATCATAAAAGTCTGGTGTATCATAAATACTTAATAATTAGCTAATAGGCCACCCATTGTGGGCCGTGTACTTGGAAGAAAGAAGAATGCCAACCTAGGAGGAAGGCAAAGTTGCAGCGTGACCAATTCATGCTTCAGGATCACTCTGAACAACTCTCCTGTTTCTTCACTGGTCCAGCTAGAGATGGGGGTGCATTCTGGTGATGCAGGATGCTTCATCTTGTTTTGAACCCTGAGATTGTGAAACCTGTAAAAACCTGGTGTTTTGTTTTGTTGTTTTTGGGGTTGTTGTTGGTTTTGGTTTGGTTTGGTTTTGGTTTTTCAAGACAGGGTCTCTCTGTGTAGTCTTGGCTGTCCTGGACTCACTTTGTAGACCAGGCTGGCCTCAAACTCACAGCGATCCACCTGCCTCTGCCTCCCAAGTGCTGGGATTAAAGGCCACCACGCCTAGCAAACACCTCTTTCTTGTTTGGGGTGGTTCAGTCCTAATGCACACCTTTGATCTAAGAACTTCCTGTTTGTTGTAAACACGGGATTATGGTGTGGCTCAGCCAGCCCTAGCACACACCTTTACTACAAGAGCTTTCTGTTCACAGGAGTTAATAAAATTAACCATAGGTCAAGAGGCCAAGCAAGAAACCAGCTGACAGGGATTAATGAGTGGGTGGAGCTTTGAGTTGAAGGGTATTTAGGACAGTGTGGATAAGAAGAGCTGTTTTCATGGTGGCTCACAACCATCTACAATGAGATCTGGTGTCCTCTTCGTGTGTGCTTGTGTACATGCAGGCAGAACACTGCACATAATAAATACATCTTACGAAGAGGTGTTTTGAGCATTGAAGAAGCAAGCTTTGGGCCTTGGGCTTTTTGGCTTGTCCTCTGGGACATAAGCTGCATAGGAAGGTAGCTGGGTACTTTGTCTGTCTCTCTAAGCTAGCAGGTTTTCACCCCAGCATCTAGCTCCTGAGTCTTCACTATGCCGGGCAGATTCTGACCCACTCTAATGCTAGTCCCTTTAAAGCCCACATAAAGCCGGCCGTGGTGGTGCACGCCTTTAATCCCAGCACTTGGGAGGCAGAGGCAGGGGGATCGCTGTGAGTTAGAGGCCAGCCTGGTCTACAAAGCAAGTCCTAGACAGCCAGGGCTACACAGAGAAACCCTGTCTTGAAAAAACAAAACAAAACAAAACCACCCACATAAAAGCCAGTCACTTGCCCATCTGATGACTCCAGGGGCGGCTTCTGCTCTGTCAGTCTGTCCTTACAGCCAGTGCTCACTCCAGTCTTGCCCTATCACAACTTCCCCCTCTCTGGCTTCCCCCCTCCTGCTGCTCCGCCGCCTTCTCCCTCTCTCATCTCATCTCTTGAACCCAAGCCCAGGCCTTCCTCCCTTCTACTCAGTCACAGGCTTACAGCTTGTCAATAAGTCATAGTCTCTCTGTGTCAATCACTGGGGAACTACTTGATTAAAGAAGCCTGCTGTCATAATTTGCCACATTGTTTAATATAGAAAGAATAATTCATCCTTCTACAACATTCTGCCTACAGATCTGCTTTTGAGAAAGCTGTTGTTGCTGTTGTTTGACACATGTCTCTATGCAGCCCTGACTGTCCTAGAACTTGATATGTAAACCCAGGTTAGCCTGGGCCTTATGGTGAATCTTATCTCAAAAAAAGAAAAGAAAAGAAGCAGCAATGAATTAATATGCTGTTCACTGTGGAGATTTTGGCATGTTCCTATATGAACAAGTGTCACTGGTTGCTGCATACAGAATGTGATAAACTGTTAACGGAGGGCATCTGAGTGAAGAGTGGGTGGGATCCATTTGTATACAATATACCAATCTTAAACTGTTTCAAAAGAAAATTAAGATGTTGTAGTTCTAAACAATTAGAGACCAGTCAATTGGGCTGGAGAGATGGCTCAGAGGTTCAGAGCCCTGCCTAGCTGGGCGCCTGCCTCGCTGGGCGTGGTGGTGCCTTTAATCCCAGTACTTGGGAGGCAGAGGCAGGTGGATCCATGTGAGTTCAAGGCTAGCTTGGTCTACAAAGCGAGTTCAGAACAGCCAAGGCTGCACAGAGAAACTCTGTCTGGAAAAAAAGCAAAACAAAACAAAAAACCCCAAAACAAAACAACAACAAAACCACAAAACAAAAGAGCACTGCGTGCTCTTCCAAAGGTCCTGAGTTCAATAAAGTGGCTCACAACCATTTATAATGAGATCTGGTGCCCTCTTCTGGCTTGCAGGTGAAACACCATACTTAAATAAATCTTTTTTTTTAAAAAAAGACCACATAATCAAAAAATACGGTTAGAGTAATTCAAGTATGATTAGAGCAACTGGAGGTCATTTTCAAGAATTATGTGTATTTCATTTGAAACATAAGAGTATATTTGTTAGCTGGGCGGTGGTTCCGCACACCTTTAATCCTACCACTTGGGAGGCAGAGGCAGGAGGATCTCTGTGAGTTCAAGGCCAGCCTGGTCTACAGAGTGCGTTCCAGGACAGCTAGAGCTGTTACACAGAAAAACCCTGTCTGGAAAAAAAAGTATATTTGTTAAATAACTAAAGAACAATAAACACAAATGGTTAGTAAAGTCAGTGTCATCTATTTAACATAAAGAAAAACTTTAAATGTTAGGTGCTAAATATGTGCAATGGTACGTTCATGGAGAATATATGTTCTGAAACTTTCGTAAGAAAGAGAAATTGCAGGCCAGAGATGACTAAGTGCCGCCACCAGGCCTGATAACTGGAGTTTGATCCTTGGGACCCACATAGTTATCCTCTGACTTCCACATGTGGATTATCATGCGCACGCGCGCCCACACACACACACACACACACACACACACACACACACACACACACACACACACGCATGCATGCACAAATACTTTTTTAGTGAAATAATCAGAAAAAATCCTGTGCCTAAAAAAATGTGGACCTGGAGAAATGGCTCAGCAATTAAAACGTGTACTGCTTTCCAACAGGACTGAGTTCCGTTCCCAACACACACCTCATAGCTTCCCATCTAAGTCAGGTATGCTCGCACTGCACTAGAGACGCAGAGGCAAGAGACCTCTGGGAGTTGAGGGAGTTCCGTCAGGTAGACAGCTTGTGGATCCTGCCTAAGGATAAAAACAAATCAAGAGAAGCCTACTGTTTACTTGCTTTGTAAGCACATTCCACTTAAGAAGATGTTACATTAACAATATTGAGTGCTACTCCCAGGGTGCTCTGGGAGAGAGAAATGCCCTAGTGATTTGACAGTCCTGTGCTGTGATTGGCCCTGCCTGTCATCGCTCCACCCACCTCCTTTTCCTTCCCTGAATTCTTTCTAGTTACTTATTAGCCTCGTATTTCTTAGCCTCATCCCCTGAACAGGAGAGGTAAGTACATGCATGTACATGCCTGTTTCCTGTAAAGTGCTTTTGATGTGCATTTTTGGAAATAAAAGATTATAATTGGTTAGCTTACCAGAATAATTGAATGTTAAAAGTACTCAACAATTATGTTTATTTGTAAATTAAAGTAAAAATTTGACAGGTTTCCATTTCAATTGGTAACCAAAATTCCAAAGTTGTCTCTTATTAAAATGGTAGATAAAAGGAATAATTCAAATGTAAACAAATGAAATTTGGTAACCTATATTAAAATTTTTAGCTCCAGGAAAAAAGTGAAACAACTCCTGTTATCTGTTTTTCTATTTAATGCCAGCTTTTGGTGTTTTGTTGTTACTGAGATCTACTTTTAGAATACAGTTTGTTCTCCATTTAGAAATAATAATAATTGTTTCTTAGTCTATAAGGCATCAGACCCAAGTCTGAAAGCCTAAGGTTCAAACCCTTGCTCTTCTCTTCTGTTCTCCTGAACAACAGAGACCCCACCCCACCCCTACAAGAGCCTTTTAAAGCTGAGCAGTGTTGGTGCACACCTTCGATCCTAGCACTTGGGAGGCAGAGGCACTCGGATCTCTGTGAGTTCAAAGCCAGCCTAGTCTACAAATTGGGTTCCAAGACATCCAGAGCTACACAGAGAAACCTTGTCTCAAAAAAAAAGCAATAACAACAACAACAATAATGGTAGTCAGGCCAGCAAGATAGCTCAGTGGGTGAACGTACTTACATGAAGCTTGACTATCATAGAGTTCAGTCCCCAGCATCCATATGGTAAAAGAGGGAACCAAATCCTACAAGTATCCTGTGACCTCCACAGGTATGACACAGCACAACTAAATGAATGTAATATTAAAAGCAATTTAATAAGTCTAAGACAATTAACTATTAAGTTAAATGTCAATATAGAGTAATCAAGGGATCTGTGATAAGTATTTTATATATGTAATAGTATAGACTCCTGTGGATGGGATGGACTGTACATACATACACACATGCACACATATGAAATCACTCACTGTAATCCTTAGTATATATCTTTTTTTCTTTTTTTTGGGTGGGTGGGTTTCAAGATGGTTTCTCTGTGCAGCTCTAGCTGTAGACCAGGCTGGCCTTGAACTCACAGCAGCCCACCTGCCTCTGCCTGCCAAGTTCTGGGATTAAAGACGTGCACCACCACGGCAGTACATATCTTTTGGCTCAAGAATTATAGATACTCTGTTAGAATAGCTCAGGTTGAAGCTGAGTATAGCATTCAGGGGGAAAGTTCTTTCCTGGCATACCTGAGGCGTGGTTCAACACCAGTACTGAACAGATAGAAATGAAAGGGGAAAAACCATAAAGAGCAAATTCATAGAACAGTGTGGGCTGAGAGATAGCTGAGGCCCTGGGTTCCACACACAGCACTGCCAGGAAGGAAGAAGGGAAAAGAGGGAAGAAAACAGAAAAATAGGTGAAAAGAAAGAAGAGGGAAAGAACAGGAGGAGAGAGGTCTCTCAGCTCCTGCTCACGTGGAGTGCACATGTATCCTCGGAGCACTTTGCCCTCCTTGCGTAAGTGCACGCTGAGGCTATGGAACCTCCATGGCTTTCGCCTTCATCAAGTAGCTGAACTCTACTATTTATTTCCAGAAGCGGAACCTGTGGAATCGTGTGGTAGTTAGCTGACAGCTGCTGTGTTTGGGCAGCCTTGCCAAGAAAAAAAAAAAAAGAAAGAAAGAAATGGCTTGTATTGAGTTTTCTCTTCATGTGCCAAGTCTGGAGGAGCTTGCTGAAGGTAAAAAAGGTAGTGGGGTTGGGCTTGTTGCTTTTTGGTTTTGTTTAGTTGGCTGGTTGTTTTGTTTGGGGCTGCTGTTGTTGATTTTGAGGCATGGTTTAGCCTGGGTAGCCCTGGCTGTCCTAGAACTCGCTCTGTAGACCAGGCTGGCCTCAAACTCACAGAGATCCTCCTGCCTCTGCCTCTGCCTCTGTGTTAGGATTAAGGCATGTGCCACCACACCTGGCTAGCCTTGGGTACTTAAGGACTGTTCTAGGAAACAAAACCTAAAGATCCCTAAGATACAGATGTGCCTAATTTCCTGCCTCTACATTATTGAAATGGCACTTTTGATACAGAAATTTCCATTTCAGTATCTGCTCGTATATATATATTTTTTAAATTCCAAAATTCTGTGTCTCAAGAAAAAACACCAAACTTTTCTAAGTTTTTAGGCTTTGTTATTTATAAAAATTTATAGTTATTTGCCATCTTGATGTTAACAAAATGAAAGCTGTTTAATTTCAAGACCTTAGCATCTCATGAAACTGCACATAAAGCACCGTACAAGCCAGTCTTTTCTACAAAGCGATGCATATGCATGCAGTTTTACGTTGTTTGAAGCGTGATTATAGATAAATTCAAAGTTCATTTTGTTCCCAGCCCTAGTGCTGGTTCTTTCTCTGCTTAGTCTCCAGAAGGAGCCATCACGTCACTAGTGACAGCTGTCTTGTTGCTCCCACCTTCAGGCAATGAAAATGAGCAGCGGAGTTATGCAATATTAACAATAATAATATCCTAATATTCTTTAAATGTGGTCTGCTGGGGCTGGCTAGGAGCACTGACTGAACTCACATGGTGCTCACAGTTGGCTGTAGCTGTCAGTGCGAGGGGACTCAGTGCCCTCTTCCAGTCTCCTTCAGACCAGACTCACAGGTGGCGCACAGACGTACATGTGGGCATACCACTCATACACACTCAAAACAAATAAATAATAGAGCAAAGTGTTTAGTCTACTACTGATCATAGTCCCAAATATACTGTGCCTCCTGATTCAGACTGTCAATTCACTTTGCTCTGTGTGGATTTTTTCTTCTCCTCTCTCTCTCTCTCTCTCTCTCTCTCTCTCTCTCTCTCTCTCTCTCCTTTGTTCAAATAAGAATTTGAGGAAGTTCTAAACTAAGTCTAAACTAGAGAAGAAAAGATGAACGAACGCACAAGCGGAAGCATTCAGACCTGTGGTGTCTCAGGGTTTGCCCTGCCCTTGATGCTGTTAGGGTCCGTTCTGTGCTGCTTCTGTCTTTACAGTCTGGTACTTAACATGTGTTCTGGAAGAGACCGAATCAAACATGTACTTGCTTTTTTCATTGCTTTCTTCTTACTTTTTGATCCTTAAAAACATATTCCTCGGGCTGGAACAGTTAAGAGTACTGCCTACTCTTCCAGAGGTCCTGAGTTCAATTCCCAGCGACCACATGGTGGCTCACAACCATCTATAATGGGATCTGGTGCCCTCTTCTGGCGTGCACCTGTACATACAGACAGAGCACTCATATACAATATATATATATATTCCTCATCTGAGTGTGGTGGAATCCCAGCATTTAGGGAGGCAGATCTCTGTAAATTCAAGGCCAGCTTGGTCTTCAAAGTGAGTCCAGGACAGCCAGGGATACACAGAGAAACCCTGTCTAAAAAAACAAAACACATACATACATACATACATACATACATACACACACACACACACACACACACACATACATACATACACACACACATACATACATCTCCTCATGGGCCTGACAAGACGGCTCAGTGGGTAACTGTGCCTGCCGCATAAGAATGACAACCTATCCCTGGGACCAACAGAGTGAAAGAGGAGAACCAATTCCCACCAGTTGTCAGATAACCTCCACATACACCTCGGCATGCATGAGGACGTGCACGAGCATGCACGCGCGCACACAGACACACGTAAATAAATGGAGTACATCTATTTCTGTTAAATAGATCTTCACTGTAGCAGTATCCCTTCCAAGCTGTGGAAGAGCCTGTTCTTGTTGACAAAGCTGTCACCCACTTAATGGATAGCAGATTCTGGCTTTAACAAGTAACATTCTTCATTGATAAGGAGCTGTGGAAGTCAAGTAGTTGGGCATAGTTTTTTCAATTATTATTAAAATGTCTCTTGAACAGAGTCAGGAAGATCTCTGAGTGAGGCCAGCCTGCTCTATATAATGAGTTCTAGGATGGCCAGGGCTACATATAGTAAGACCCCTGTTTGAAAAAGCCAAATAAAACAAAGTTCTAGGAAAAAGAGCTCTGGAATGTTAAGACACTCTGCTTTCCTACATTTGTATTGTGGCATGAGGCACCTAGTAAAGCATAGTGTCTGCAGATCACCATTCCAATGGAAATACACCTTCAGCATGGGGGTGCGCCCCTCATGGACCTTCCGCTCTGCCTTTCCGTCCCCAGAGGATAGTCACCTAGACACGTGCATTTGAAACCCTTCAAATGGAGTCAAGTAGTCTCTACTCTCATGTCTGGCTTCTTTAGCTTGAGGTTTTGTGTGTAACCTCCACTGAATGTGTGGTTTGAAATTCTGTCCTCAAAGGAAGATAGCCCTCACTGTATGAGTCTGTTTCCTTTCTGCATGTCTTAGTTACTACTGTTTTGCTGTGAAGAGACACCCTGACAAAACATGGCAAACCATCCATTAGAGTGTCTTTGTTACACTCATAACTAACCTTATATTATAAAAGAGTGATGGACCCAGGCACCTGGCTTTAGTAAAGACAGCAAGGCAACTCCTATAAAGGAAAGCATTTTTTAAAAAATGTATTTATTTATTTATTTATGAGTACATGCCAGAATAGGGCATCAGATCCCAGTGTAGATGGTTGTGAGCCACCATGTGGTTGCTGGGAATTGAACTCAGGACCTCTGGAAGAGCAGACAGTGCTCTTAACCTCTGAGCCATCTCTTTAGCCCTAAAAGAAAGCATTTAACTGGGGGCTGGCTTACCGGTTTAGAGGGTTAGCCCACAGTCACCATAGAGGGAAGTAGACAGGCATGGTGCTGGGGCAGCAGCTAAGAATGTCACATCCTGATCCACTGGCAGCAGGCAAAGAGAGGGAGCCGGGCCTTGCATGGGCTTTTGAAACCTCCAAGCCCACTCCCTGCGGCATACCTCTTTGATAAGCCACAGCTCCTCCAACAAGGCCACACCTTCTAACCCTTCTCAAGCAGTTCTACTCCTTGGTGACTAAGCATTCCAATATAAGTGTGTGGGGGACCATTCCTCTTCAGACCACCACACCAGGGTTAGTAATTATGGGTATTTATGTGTCTTGGAGTACATCATGCCTTCTGATGATGTAAAAGTCTAATTTCATTTGTCAGTGAGACTATTCCTCAGTTGGTGGTGGACGACGTGCTTTGCACTGAAGTTCTTTTCAGTGATGTAAGTTTAGGGTGTGAAGGTAGCAAAGACACTTTAAGGGAAGATTCAGTGTGTGGTAGCCACTTTTTTTTTTTTTTAATACCTAATTCTAATTCTTTGCATGTCTTTTATCAGTTTTGCAGAAAGGGCTACAGGACAACTTTGCTGATGTCCAGGTCTCTGTGGATGACTGCCCTGACTTAACCAAGGAGCCCTTCACTTTTCCTGTAAAAGGTGCAGTTTAAAAAAATATATATGTGTTCTTGGTTTTCAGTCATGCTCTTTTTAGGAAGTCAGTATTAGTCTCCTCTATGAATAACAGCGATTATTACCACTCTCAGGCTCAGTTCTGCTGTGTGCCTTGTAGGGGGGAGACTGCATTTCAGGTGTGTTTGTAATGCTCAGTGGTTTGGTTATGTAACATACTCAGGAGGCTAAGTTTTAATAGCGCAAGAATTTTGTTTTTCATTTGCGAAATGGCTTGTACAAACTTGCTTTAATTTTTGGTTGTATATGTTTACTCAAGCTCAGAAAATATCTTTTTTTTTTAGGCAGGGTTTCTTTATGTAGCCTTGGCTGTCTTGGACTTCTTTTGTAGACCAGGCTGGCCTCGAACTCACAGACATCTGTCTGCTTCTGCCTCCTGAGTGCTGGGATTAAAGGTGTGTGCCCCCATGCCAGCCAGAAAATAACTTAAGAAGCCCATATTTGGGGGCTGGAGAGATGGCTCAGAAATCAAAAGCACTTGTTGCTTTTTTAGAGGATGCAAATTTTGTTCCTAGTGCCCACATGGAGTGGTTCCCAGCTTCCTGGACCTCCAGCTCTGGAGGACGCAGCCCTCTTCCAGCCTCTGCAGGAAGCTGTATTCCTGAGCATGTATCCCCACACATACACACACTGAACACATAATTTAAGATGAAATAAGCCTCTTTTTAGGGTTTATATTTGAGCCATCTATTAAATGCTTAGATCCTTTCAAAAAAATTGGCTAATTAATTTTTTAAAATGCTTTAAAAAAAGAAACTTGCAAAGTTTGAAGTAAGAAGGGAAAGAGATTACTATTTGCGTAAAACAGTCTTAGTGTGACAGACTCCTGGATTAGACGTATTGTGGCAGCAGCGCTCTAAGGCCAGGGCTAGCTCCAGCTTACTGATGAGAAAACTGGTGCTCGAGCGAGGTGAGGTAAACTAAGTGTCAGTTGGAAGACCAAATGCAGGTGAGCTTCACAAGTCTAACCTCCTCTGCACGCCTGTGGTGAGGAGGGCATTAGAGAGGAGTGCATTCTCCTGTTTCTCTTATGTTAATTAACATAATTGGTTAAACAGTAATCTGCTTAGAATTCTTAGACACTAGTCCTGCCTCTCCGTCTCATGTCTATGAATTCCGTTACCTGGGCCAAGCCCCAGAATGCCCCTCAGCCTTAAGATACCTTATAGAAAGGGTCAGTTGAGTGTTGTGGGGGGGAAGGGGCGGGGTGTCTTCCAGGTTAAACAGACGTTGGTTGTAGTCTCTCTCAACACGTTAAACTATTAGGAACCATTCTGAAAACACTTTGTGTGTAGTCAGTCGGCGCTTTGTCTGCGTGTATGAGTGAACGCCTTGTGCATGATGGTGGGCAACAGAGGCCAGAAGAGCATGCCAGATCCTCTGAAACTGGAGGTACCGATGGTGTGCGTCTGGGAACTGAGCCCAGGTCTTCTGGAAGAGAAAGCCAGTGCTCTTCACTGCTGAACCATCTCTCCAGCCACAGTTCCACCTTATAAACGAACAAACTAAGATCACCTCTTTTCCCCCCTCTCTTCTAATTGTCTGTGGTTTCTGATTTTGATTTTGAGTACCCTTTTTTTTTTTTTTTTTTTTTTTTGGTTTTTGAGACAGGGTTTCTCTGTGTAGCCTTGGCCGTCCTGGACTCACTTTGTAGACCAGGCTGGCCTCGAACTCACAGTGATCCGCCTGCCTCTGCCTCCCGAGTCCTGGGATTAAAGGCGTGCGCCACCACGCCCGGCTTGATCTTACAGTTTTAACCAGGACCCAGCACCTTTGAAATCTCTGTCTCAGCTAGATCCCTAAGATCCTGCAGCTGTGTGTAGCACATCTCCACCTGTGGCTTCCTTCTTAGCGACTCCCTGGACAGCTGAGTCCGGTTGTGCTCCCTGGACAGCTGCGTCCTGTTGTGCTCCCTCCAGCCGTCAGCATCTCAGTGAAGTCTGGCTAATTTCTGCTCCTCCCCAAACAGAAGGCACCCCTTAAGACTTTTTGCATTGCTCCTATATGTAACAGGGCGTGGTGGCTAACACCTTTAATGGTAGCACTAGGGAAGCAGAAGCAGGCAGACTGCTGTGAGCTCAAGGCCAGTCTAGCCTACAAAGTGAGCCAAGAATAGCCAAGGCTACACAGAGAAACCCTGCCTCAAAAAAACCAAGACAAACAAGCAAACAAACAGTAGGGTAACTAAACGTACTTCAATTAATGATATCCTTGTAAGACTTCTCAAGTAAAGGATAATTTCTACTCTGCTTTAAAAAGTGCCTTCTTGAGCCAGGCGTGGTGGCTTTATCCTTTAATCCCAGCACTTGGGACGCAGATTGGATCATTGTGAGTTTGAGGCCAGCCTGGTCTACAAAGTGAGCCCAGGACAGCCCAGGCTGCACAGAGAAACGCTGCCTCAAAAAACAAACAAACTAACTAACTAAAATGCCTTCTCAAGTTGATAATGACAAGACGTGATGGAGATTGATTTACAATCAGAATTTTAGATGCACCAAGTTAGGAAAGATGTTTTCTTCAAGGCTGTCAAATACAACTAGCCAAAACACTAAGAATGTAACATTTATATAATTCCTGATTGTATCATGGTTATTCTTGCTATAGGTAGTTTATTGTACATATGTGGAATAATATAAATGTATATGTGAAAAAAAGAAAGTGCCTTCTCCCAAATTCTCACTGCATTGTAGTAATTACTAAAAATGCAAGGAAAGGGGCTGTCAAGATGATTCAGCAGGTAAAGGCCTTTGTCGTCACACCTGTGAACTGAGTTCCATCCCCAGAACCCACGAGGTGGAAGGGGAAGACACCTACAAGTTGTTCTCTGACCTCCACACACCACTCCCACCACCACCACCACACATACAAAGGAAATGAATGTAATAAAGAAAAAGTGTAAGCAGAGGGCCAGGGAGATGGCTCAGTGGGTAACAGCTTCCTGCGCAAGCGTGAGGACTGAGTTCAGAGCCCAATAAACGTGCAGGTGGCCACGTGCGCCTGTAACCCCGCACTCTGCAGCAGGCACAGAAGATTCGGGTCCAGCAAAAGATGCTCAAGAAGTAGAGAGCGATGGAGCAGCTCATCAACAGCTTTCTCTGGCTGCTGCCTGTGGTGTGTGTGTGCAGTATATGCACATAAACACACCTGCACATGCTGTGCACACATACCTCACACTCAGATATACACACAGGCATATATGATCAATAATCAAGTAATAAGCAAAACGTAAGTAGAGAACGGGGTTGAGGGATGACAGTTTAGTGGTAGTGTCTGTTTTTACTGCTGGGTTCAATCCGTGGCACAAAATGACAACTAAATACCCACACGACCGCGACATACACTAGCTAGTGTCCAAAGGTTGTCCACCATTACTTGTTGTTTGTGTAACCTGAGAAGAAGATTTACCAGAATGGATGTAAAGACCAACATTCCACCAAAGCAACTTGTTTTAAAAACTTGTAAATGCAACTTATGCCAAAGAAGGAATAATTTTTTAAATGAAAATGACTCCCTCAGAGGGATAGACTTTTAAAGGATTAGGCAAATGAATTTTAGAAACTTTACCAAAAAGTTGGTCCATGCCCTCTCAGATATCAGTTGTTGGCATGCCACTGGCTGCCAGGCCATGCCCAGCAATGGTGACATGGGTGGCAGTTAAAGCAGGACCAAGCGGGAGGCGCTTGTTTCTTTTCATCTCTGCTAGTTCCAACACTGAGATTCTGTTTCATTTGTTTCTAATAAATTAATGTCTTCTGGAATTATACTTGGATGATATGTTTGCCTGATTTTAAGATGGCTTGTGTTTTTTAGGCATCTGTGGGCAAACTAGAATTGTAGAAGTAGGAGGTGTGCCTTACTTATTGCCTCTTGTAAACAAAGAAAAAGTAAGTATGCTTTTATTCTTCGTGTCACAAACTATAGAAACTGGGTTGATGGCTGTTTGTCACTAAGGCCACCAGTGAGTGTGGCAGGCAAGGGAAGCCAGTGGTCTGTTGTAAAAAATAAATCAGGAAATTGATATATGACAGCTCTATTAAATTTTTCCTTTTTATAGGTTTATGACCTAAATGAAATTGCAAAGGAAATACAGCTGCCTGGAGCTTTTATCCTTGGAGCAGGGGCAGGACCATTTCAGACCCTTGGGTTCAATTCTGAGGTCAGTGTGTGTATAGTATTATTTTATTTTGTTCATTTGACATTTGAGTTATTCATGACCTTTTTACTGACTTTTAGCTGGGAGTGGTGGCTCCTACATATAGTTCTAGGACTTACGAGGCTGGGGCTTGGAGGATTGTTCACGTTCAAGGCCGTCATGGGCACATAGTGAGTTCCAAGTCAGTCTGGGTTGCAGTGGGAGAACCTGTCTCAAAGGGGAAAAAACAAAAACAAAAAACCACCTTCTTTTTGAGTAAATTGTAAAGAATTGATATCTTTCCAGATTAGGGCCAAGTAGACACTCCAATAGGTCCAATGCTAAGGAAATGACTGTTTTACTTTCAGAGTTTTTAGAGAATGGATTAAGCCTAAAGGATGTGTGTGTGTGTAGGGGTTTGTGTTACGTGTATGCATGTTGTGTGTTTGTGTATGCATCATGTGTATCCTTGGATTTTTGAGGCAGAACCTGGCTATGCAATCCAGGCTGTCGTCCTTTGCCTGTTGAGTTCTGGATTGGCGTGTCCACTGCGTGCTTGGTGGCTTTTTTTCTTACATGTCATAGGATCCCTCGCTTCTCTATACACCCTTGCTGTCACATGAAGGCAGCTTTGGATTCAAAGAGGAATGATGGGGAGAACTCCATATTAAAAATCAAATAGTAGCCGGGCGTGGTGGTGCATGTTTTTAATCCCAGCACTTGGGAGGCAGAGGCAGGTAGATCTCTTGAGTTCGAGGCCAGCCTGGTTTACATAGTAAGTTCCAGGCCAGCTAGGGCTATTACACAGAGAAACTCTGCCTTGAAAAACCAAAAACAGAAAGGGGGGAAAAAAAAACCTAATAGTAAATAACTATCACAGTGAACCAGTGGCTATTTACAAAAGTACTAGTGAGTGTCATGCATACTACATGTGCTATATTACAGTATGCTTTGCTCCATTTATACGAAGCACAGTCATACCCCGTGTGCGCTATGGTAGTTAGCTACCACTGCCTACTTATAGTCATGATGGTGGGAAGGGGCTGCCACTTTCTTATAGCTTCATCAGATGGGGGGTTGTTCAGAAGTTATAGAACTTCTCATGCAGAAGCAGTGATACAACTTTCCCAGGGTTCAGGATATAAAAAAGACTTAAATCTATGATTAGGCATCTTGAGCCAGGCATGATGGCTCATGCTCAAGAGGCTGAGTAGGATTATATGAGTTTGAGCTCAGCCTGATCTACACAGCCAGAAGGACCACAGAATAGCACCCTATCTCAAAGAAAGAATTAACTGACTAATTAGAAAGACATTTCGTCAGGTGGTGTGGTAGGCATAGAAATCTCAGAATTGAGGCAAGAGGATTGTATCT
This sequence comes from Acomys russatus, assembly GCF_903995435.1. Lineage (NCBI taxonomy): Eukaryota > Metazoa > Chordata > Mammalia > Rodentia > Muridae > Acomys > Acomys russatus. The sequence continues at coordinate 10,838,621 of NC_067150.1, read as the reverse complement.
GAGTGTAGGAGTCCCAGGCCAGTTAGCCTTCATAGGAAGGTACCGGGCTACACAGCAAAAGGCTGTCTCCAAAAGAGAAATATTGTAAATGTTTTATAAGACTGGGGATGAAGAAGTGGTCCAGAGGTTAAATGGCTACTCTTCTAGAGGACCCAGGTTCAGTTCCCAGGACCCATATGGTAGCTCACAATTATCTGTAACTCGAGTTCCAGGGATCCAATGCCACCTTCTGGACTCTGTGAGCACCAGGCATGTCACACATATGTGCAGACAAAACACTTAGGCACATAAAATAAATACATCTAAAAGAAAATTCAAAACCTTTTATAAACTGTGTTAAATTCCACAGCTGTGACAAAAATAGTGGAAATGGATATAAGTAAAGGAAACCTCGTTTGGGCTCATGGTTTCAGGAGTTTTCGTCTGTGATTTCCCAGTTGCTTTGGACCTTTGGGGAGGGAGCACAGCTGCTCACCTTATTGCAGCCAGGAAGCAGGGAGGGAGGGAGGGAGCACAGCGTGATGAGGAAGACATGGTGGAGCACAGCCGCTCAGCATACCGCAGCCAGGAAGCAGGGAGGGAGGGTGGGAGCACAGCGTGATGAGGAAGACATGGTGGAGCACAGCCGCTCAGCATACCGCAGCCAGGAAGCCGGGAGGGAGGGAGGGAGCAAGCCTCCTTCCCCCAGTCATTGAGCCCAGTGTGTTCTTGAGGTGGCACTAGGGAATGATCATGTTGCTGTCTGGTCGCAGTTAGAATTTGGCAGAGAATGTGACCGGGGTAGAGCCTGTCCTAGGATGAACACAGGCCTGGGTGCCATCTGCAGCATCACCATAGCATGGGACTATACTGGAAAAGATCTGGGATAAAGTCTCCTAACGTCTTGAGAGAAAAAAAAAATTCATTAGTAACTAAAATTGACTATTTTCTTTCCAGTTCATGCCAATTGTTCAAACAGCAAGTGAACACAGCCAACCTGTGAACAGAAGTTACTTTGCCTGTATAAATCCTGCAGATGGAGCGTGCCTGCTGGAAAAGTACAGCGAGAAATACCATGATTTTGGATGTGCACTACTGGCTAATCTTTTTGCCAGTGAGGGCCAACCTGGCAAGGTGATTATGCCCATAAAAGCATAGTATTCTTTACATCTCAGATAGCTAAAAATTTGAGCTTTTATTGCCCACAATATAGTTACTTCAAGAAAATCAGATGTGCCAGTGCCAAAGCTTTTATATAACCTACTTAGATTAAAAAAAAAAAAAAAAAAAAAGATTCAGAACAGTACAGGGAAAGACAAAGTCCTTTTTAAAACCAAAGTCAAGAATATTAGTGAACAAAGCATCCATTGACTCTACTTTTCTGAGTAGAAGGTAACAAGATACAAATCTAGGATAATCATAACTTGCATACACAGTAAGATTATGCTTACTTACAGGTGGTGATTAGGCATTTGTTTATTTCAGAATAACCTGCACTGTGCTAGAGCTGACGGTAACAAAATGAAGAGCACAATAAGGAGAAAGAATGCTTGTCAGCGTGATCTCAGTGTTAGCCCTGTAAGGACTCAGGTCTTTGACAGGAGAGAGCTGCTTCAGCTATTTGAGAAGTGAGATAGAGATGTAATAGTACCCAGGAGCAGAAGGAAACCTCATCCACAATTTTATAGGAAGTGAGACCGTGTAAACATGTCTCCAGCCTAGCACCAGAGGTGACTCCCTTTAAGCTCAGTAATCTTCAAACTTTCCAAAGTACCCTGAGGCTCCAGAATTTAGAATAGGATTCAGTTCAAGGACTTGTGAATAAGACTGCTGGAGTGTGTGTGTGTGTGTGTGTGTGTGTGTTAAGACTCACAGGGACTGGGGGCTGGAGAGATGGCTTAGCAGTTAGGAGAACTGGCTTCTCTTCAAGAGGACCTGGGAAGCTGGGCGTGGTGGCGCACGCCTTTAATCCCAGCACTCGGGAGGCAGAGGCAGGCGGATCGCTGTGAGTTCGAGGCCAGCCTGGACTACAGAGTGTGTCCAGGACAGCCAAGGCTACACAGAGAAACCCTGTCTCGGAAAAAAAAAAAAAAAAAAAGAGGACCTGGGTTCAATTCCCCAGCACCTTCACAGCAGCTCACACCTGTCTGTAATTCCAGCTCCAGAGGACTTAACACCCTTAGCCATACATGCAGACAAAACACCAGTGCACATGAAATAAGTAAGTAAATAAATAAATAAGGCTCACAAGGACTGAGCCATCGCAACTCTAATCTTTGTGCACTGAGCAGATAAGACTATTTACCTGGTTTTAAAATGGTGCAGGTAGGTAGTTATCGCCATAGCTTTATACAGTGTGCACTATTTCACCCTGGGCAGGTCATTAAAGTGAACGCCAAGAGAAGAACAGGACAGCTTAACTTTGTGACATGCATGAGGCAGACTCTGGAGAAGCACTATGGAAACAAGCCTGTGGGAATGGGCGGCACCTTCCTTGTGAAGAACGGGAAAGTCAAGGCCCATATCATGGTAAAGGCTCTGTGTCTACTGCCTGCATCTTGGGGGTGAGGGCAGAGTGTTGCTGTGTGACTCAGGCTAGCCTCAAACTTACTATACAGACTGCATTGACTTTGGATTAACAAGCCCTTTGCCTCAGCCTCCTAAGTGCTGGGATTACAGATATATACCACCATTCATGGTAGAAATTTTTAATTTTCATGTGGCCCAATAGACCATAACCAACTCCAGTGTCAGAAAGTTTCCCATGTTTTTGTACATTTTCTGTAAATTTTAGCTGACATTTTATCCTGGCTCCATTTGAAGGTAACTTGTATGTATATTGCAAAGAGTCTACCGTTATCTGTTTGCACGTGTGTGTCAGTTTTCCCTTTGGCTGGTGCTGGTGCCCTTGTTGACTGAGCACTTGCTGCTCTTGCAGAGGACCTGGGTTTAATTTCCCCAATCGTGACCCACAACCTTCATTAACTCCAGTTCCATGGGCACCAGGTATGCACATGGTGCACACACATATGTGCTGGCAAAACATACAAATAAAAATAAGTATCTTTTTTAAAAAGAAAAAATGTCATTCGCTCCTCCCCACCCTCTTTCCTCTTTGCAAGGCTCTGTTTCTGGCCTCTCTGTTCTGTAGCGTTGGTCGACATGTGTTCCGGCTGGGTTGTTGTTGCTGTTGTTGTTGTTGTTGTTTTCATCAGTTTGACACAGGTGAGTCACCTGGGAAGGGAGAATCTTAATTGCTTCCATCAGATTGGCCTGTGGGTACTTTCTAAATTACTGATTGATGTGGGAAAAGGAGGCCTAGAAAGCCTTGGAGATAAGATTTTAATACCCAGGGGCTGGAGAGATGGCTTTGTGGTTTTAGAGCATTGGCTGCTCTCCTAGAGGTCCCGAGTTCAAATCCCACAACCACATGATAGCTCACAACCATTTTTAGTGTTATCTGATAAGGATCAGGCATACAGAAAGAAAACTCATATACATAAACAGATCTATTAAAAGGAAGGAAGGAAAAAAGGAAAGGAGAGTTTAATGCAAGGAAGGAGAGTTTAGGGGCTGGAAAGATGACTCAGTGGCTAAGAGCACTGGCTGCTCATCCAAAGGTCCTGAGTTCAATTCCTAGCACCCATATGGTGGCTCACAAGCATCTATAACAGAATCTGATGCTCTCTTCTGTCATGCAGGAATGCATGCAATAGTCTTTATATATATAAATAAATACGTCTTTTTAAAAAGAAGTATTTAATGCCAAGATCCCACTTAAAAGGAGAAGGAGAAGACAGAGTTGTCCTCTGACCTCCATATTGGTTCTCTTCTCTGTTGTAAGTTTCAGGGATTGAATTCAGGTCACCATGCTGACATGGCAAGCACCTTTTCCTGGTGACCCAAGTTGCTGGCCCCACTCTGATTTCTTTCAGCAATTTTTATAGTTTCCTAAATATGTTCTCTTACCTCCTTGCTTAAGCTTTTACAATATATTTTACTCTCTTTGATGCCTCTACCCACTTCTAGAATCTTGTTTCTCTGTGTTAGCATGCAGGTGATTCCGCTGACCTGCCTTCAGAGCTTGGGCTCTCCCTCTCCCCCCCACCCCCGTGTGTGTGTGTGTGTGTGTGTGTGTGTGTGTGTGTGTGTGTGTGTGTTCCAGTTTCCCTCTGTCCCCATGTTTTCTCTCGGCCCTCATGGCTCTGTCCCAGTCTGTCTGTCTACATGTCCAGTCATCCTCTTCTGCCTCTCCTCCTGGAGGCCCTAACTTTTCTTCCCCTCCCCCAAATAAACTTCCTTATACTGGATAGGTTGTGTGGCATAATCGTATATTACAGCACTTTGTCCCACCTGCTTGCTGTTCCTGGCAGCAGTTATGAGATACAGACAAACTCAAAAGAACTGGGGCTGGTGCTCAGAGGAGAGCCTTGACCAGCATGTGCAAGGCCCTGGGTGTGATCCCTAGCCCTGAAGAAAACCAAAGGCTAGGCTCAAAGGTCTGGAAAGGGAAAGCTGAGTGGCTCCGTGGTAGAGTGCTTGCCTAGAAGGCAGGAGGCCCTTGTTTCAATCTCAAGAATTGTATAAGAAAAATATTTTTTAATGGGGAGGAGCTGAGGCTATGGCTCAGTAGTACAGTACTTGCCCCAGGTTCAACTCCCGATATCACAAAAAATGAAATTAAATTAAAATCACACATAGAATGGAGAACATATGCAACAGAAAGACTGAAATCTGTGAAAAGTAAAAATAGTTAATTGCCCCACTCTTCAGTTTAGGAATAAGTTTTAGTTTGTACAAATTGGTTAGCTAGCCTTTTAAAAACTGGGGTATGAAATTGATTCCAAAACCCAGTCAGTGAGATGTATAAAACTTCTACCAATGAGATCATACTTTAAACATTTAATTCTCATTAATATTCAGTGTGTGTTCCTGTTGACAATGCTTCATTGCAGCCAGACTTTTCTCCCTGCCCACTGGGATCTGACGAAGCTGTGAATAAGTGGCTGCAGTTTTACGAGATGACAGCTCCCTTGGTTTGTCTGCCAGTTTTTGTTTCCAAAGACCCGGTGAGTTCTCATCTGCCTTTTATACGCAGTGAAAATACTTGGTGACATACTCATTTTATAAAGTATTTATTTATCATGGCCTGTGTTCACATGTGTCTGTGTGTGTAGCACATGTTACAGCACATGGCTGGAGGTCAGAAAGCACCTTGGAGTCAGTTCTCTCCTGCAGTGTGAGCACACACATCAAACTCAGGTTGTCTGGCTTGGCAGCAGGCACTTTTGCCACCTGAACCATCTTGTCAGCCTCACATTGTTTTAGACTAGATAGTTTGGGGTTTTGTTATTTATGCATGAGGATAGCCTTGGGGGTTATCTTCTTGTTTGGTTGTCTTCTTTTCTTTTGTTTGAGACAAGGTCTCTCTACCTAACCTGGCTGTTAGGTCTCAAACCTGGGACAAATAGCTGAGGGGCCTATTTAACATATCAAAGGAGACCCGGCTGCCAGGTTCTCCCAGCATCCCTCAGTCTCTACCCAAAACTCTCCAGCCCAGGGACTGGGCTGCCCTTCCCCCAAAACTCTTCCGATATAATCCAGCCATTTTGGTTACCCACCCAATTTTTACCTTTTGCCCTCTTGGCTGCTGCACTTGGTTCCTCTCTCTCTCTCTCTCTCTCCCTCCCCTGCCCCTCCCCCTTTCTTCACATGGCTCAGGGTCATATCCACACTAGACTCATCCAGATGTCCCTGCCTCTGGCTATGCTCTCCCTTTTCCCAACAATAAACTTTGTCCTCCACCATGCCTAGGAGCAGTCATGTCCAATAGAGGGAGAGGGACTAGTGTCTTAGTAAGCAGAATTGTCCATGTGGTGGGTGTCCTCAAGGGCATAGCAGGGAGATGCCCACATGGCAGGCACCCTAAAGGGGCGTGGCAGGCTCCAGAAGCCAGAGAGGACACTTGCTGAGTAGGTGAAGAGAGATGGGTGGGTAGAGAAGGTGGAGGAAGATGCCGCTAAAGAGGCTGGCTCCAGACTCAAATTTAGTGGGTAGCAAAAGCCAGCAGAAACAAATGATCCTACATACTTAGGAGAGTCATGTGAGAATAAGACCACTACCACAATTTTTTAACTTAATTTGAAGCAGGCTTTTAATTAAATACTGGCCAGGAAGATGGATTCTGGCCAGATCCATTCCAGGGTTCCCAGAAAATGGTGACAAGTCACATTTTGCAGAGGCTTATAAAGGCAAACCCATAAGGTGACGTATTTCCCACCAGGTCCAATTGGGGCAAGAATATATCCTGATGTACTTCCTGCCTTTGTACCTCTACATCCTGATGTACTTCCTGCCTTTGTACCTATACATCCTGATGTACTTCCTGCCTTTGTACCTCTACATCCTGATGTACTTCCTGCCTTTGTACCTCTACATCCTGATGTACTTCCTGCCTTTGTACCTATACATCTTGATGTACTTCCTGCCTTTGTACCTATACATCTTGATGTACTTCCTGCCTTTGTACCTCTACATCTTGATGTACTTCCTGCCTTTGTACCTATACATCCTGATGTACTTCCTGCCTTTGTACCTCTACATCCTGATGTACTTCCTGCCTTTGTACCTATACATCTTGATGTACTTCCTGCCTTTGGACCTCTACATCCTGATGTACTTCCTGCCTTTGTACCTCTACATCCTGATGTACTTCCTGCCTTTGTACCTCTACATCCTGATGTACTTCCTGCCTTTGTACCTCTACATCCTGATGTACTTCCTGCCTTTGTACCTATACATCTTGATGTACTTCCTGGCTTCATACCTCCCACTACATGTGATCAAATCTGTCCAGTGCAGCTGGCTCAAACAGACTTGTTCAGAGAGTGGAAAACATCCAGCATTTCAGGAAATGTCTGCCCTTAGGCAAGGGGCTTATAGGTCAGGCATGTTTGTTTCATGGATCTAGGCAGGGTGGAGGAGAAAGGTTATTGTAGGGGTGTGGGGAAGGGGGCAAGAAACCAGGTGCAGCAGCCATAAGGGCAAAAGGTAAAAATAGGATGGGTAACCAAAATGGCTGGATTATATAGGAAGAGCCTCTGGGGAAAGGGTATGCCAGCCATACCCTGTAAAAGGGACTGAGGGATGCTGGGAAAACCTGGCAGCTACGTCTGCGTTGATATGTTAAATAGACACCTCAGCCATTTGTCCCAGGGTTTGAGACTTAACATTGGCTATACCAGAACTCACTATGTAGACCAGGCCACTTGCTTCTGCCTCTCAAGTGCTGGGACTAAGGGCATGCGCCATCACTACTGGCTTTCTTTTTCCTTGACCTTACAGATCAATCCAGGCCACCACCAACTCCCTATGTAGCCAAGGACCCTCCTGCCTACATCTGCCTCCTCAGTGCTGAGGTTATAGGTATGTGCCACCATAGCCAGTCTATTATAGACACCACGCTGAAAGATGAGAGCTATGTGGTTTCTGCACTGACCTTTAGACAGAGCATACTTTAGCTTCAAGAAAGGAAAAGAATAGGCATTTAAAATAACACAGAAGTTGTATACTAAACAATAAAAGAGCTGGGTGTGGTAGAAGAAGCCTTTAATCCTAGCATTTAGTAGGATCTCTGAGTTCCAGGCCAGCCTGGGCTATATAGTGAGGCCCTGTCTCACTGCGGTACAGTGAGAGAACGGACATTCTAGTGACTGTACCCTCTTGCATCCCTGGCTTTTCTCATGTGTGACTCCATTGTTTACTTAAAAACAGGTCAGCAGTTGATGTGCGCAGTAATGGAGCCCTTGCCTGGCATGCATGAGGCCCTGGAGTTGAGCATCAGCAGTGCAAAAAATTAAACTGCATGTTTAGTGGTAGATGCCTGTGATCTGTCACTCAGAAGATACAGTTAGAAAGATTGGGAGTTCAAAGCTAGTCTCGGCCATATAGTAAGTTCCCGTCTCAAACAAACAAACAAGTAACAAAAAGCTTTTCTCTTTCCCCTGAAATACGCTGTAAGCACAATGATTTGACTCCATCCTAACAGACTCTCTGTGGCCCTAGGGACTTGATTTGCGACTGGAGCACACACATTTCTTCAGTCATCATGGAGAAGGTGGACATTACCACTGCGATACCACGCCAGACACAGTGGAGTATGGTGGCTACCTCTTACCTGCACAGTTCCTCTATCGCATCGATCAGCCCAAAGAGACCCATGCTTTTGGGAGGGATTAAAGAAGCTAATGCTTGCTTAGAAAAAGAAATGGTTAGTTAAGGTTAAATCATTAACTCAGCAACAGATACTAATCCTAAAGTCCAGTAGAAGGCCAGAGAGAGACAGTGCTGTCCTAGTAAGCCAAGGCCCTGGCTTAATCCCCAGCATGGAAGAAAAATACTCAATTTGAGCAATTTCACTACATACTCATTATTTTTATGGCATTTGAAATGCAAGGGTATATATGGATGCATGACACTCATATTATTTCTCATCTTCATGTGAAGGAGATTTTTTAAAAGATTTATTTATTAGCCTGGTGTGGTGGCGCACACCTTTAATCCCAGCACTTGGGAGGCAGAGGCAGGCAGATCGCTGTGAGTTCAAGGCCAGCCTGGTCTACAAAGCGAGTCCAGGACAGCCAAGGCTACACAGAGAAACCCTGTCTTGGGGGAAAAAAAAAGATTTATTTATTTTTTGTACGGTGTTCTGCCCATATGTTGCCTGTACACCAGAAGAGGGCACCAGATCTCATTATAGATGGTTGTGAGCCATCATGTGATTGCTGGGAATTGAACTCGGGACTTTGGAAGAACAGACAGTGCGCTTAACCTCTGAGCCATCTTTCCAGCCCCCATATGAAGGAGATTATTAGTAACATAGATACCTAAGTGAGATGCTTACTTTCCTATATGTTCTCTTTAGTAAACCAATTTCATGTCTTTATAGCCCAGTCAAGTTTATCTTCTCCTCATACCTCACATATAAGCATGAACAGGGACCTTCCATTATTCTTGCTATCTAGGAATAACTTACATTTGTGTGGCAAGAAATTTCTCAAGTTCATCTCACAAGTGCTAAGGATTGTGACTAAGCATTAGGAATTACAGTGAGGAATCTTTGCCCCGAGTTTTAAAAGCCCACTCTGGAAATCAGTGTACTAGTTCTCAGCACTCTGGGGACAAAGGAGCTCTTTACTTTCTGGTGACAACCCACACCCAGAAGTCTGCAGCCTGCCTTCCACAGACCTTAGTAACACTAGTTAGACAGGCTCTTCTCAATTTAGAGCTCTGTCCAACCTTTTGGCCCCTTAGTAACTTTTCAAGATAAGAAGAGGAAGAGACAGGAACTAAGCACAACACGGACACCACATACTTTCATAAGGCTGCTGTTGAACACTGCCACTCTCCATCATGAGACGCATGTGAGGTGCCCTTTGTTGGCAGGAGATTGGGATTTCCTCAGGAATCTCATGCCAGGGGAAGCCTGGTGCCAGCCAGAGGAGGAACTTGTTTCCTGGAAAGAGATGTTACCTAGCTCTGCAGGACAAACAGGAGCCTAGACCGTGGTGGTGGGCAGGACCACAGCTTGCCCTGCTTAATTAGGCATACCTCTTGCCTTCTATTTAAACCTGAACCACATGCCAGGACCCCATCATGGACTGTGTAGGATGGTAGGGGAAGGATGGGAATCCAGAGAGCTGTCTGCTCCTCTTCCCAATGTGACTACATTCCTTCTATTCTTTTAAAAAAATTACTGTGTGCTGATGGTTAGAAAACTACTTGCTCTTCTGTATTATAGAAGCTGTGACAATCATTAGCCAGAAATTAACTCGACAACCTTGCTAATGGCAATAAAGTATGGGTCTAGGAACTTTTTAGAACTAAGCCCTAAATGTTTTCTGATTCTTTACTTTGTAATGCACTTGTTTTGTGAGTATAAACATGATTTTGATGTGAACTGAATAAAATAATTTAATACAATGGCTTTTTTGTTTTTATTGTTTTCTCTTTTTGTTTTTGGAGACAGAGTTTCTCTGTGTAGCCCTGGCTGTCCTAGAACTCACTCTGTAGAACCAGCCTAGCCTTGAATTCAAGAGATCTGCCTGCCTCTGCCTCCCAGGTCCCAGGAATAAAGGTGTGTGCCACCACTGCCCAGCTGATCAGCTGCTATTTTCTTTTCAGTATCTTACCTCAACAAAAACAACATTACTATTCTTTTTTAAATGTGTGTGTGTGTGTGTGTGTGTGTGTGTGTGTGTGTGTGTGTACGCACACATGCCCTTGTGTGTGGGTTCACATGAGTAAATGTGCATATGGAGACCAGAGGATATGCACAGTATCTTTGCTTTCTCTCTCCCTTAAATACTGAGGCTTGTTGCCTCAACTAAGCTAACTGGTCTGAGCAAGTCTGTCTTTACTTCCTTGGGCACTGGAATTACATAGGAGGTGCCACGCCCACCTGACTTTTTGTGTGTGTTACGGGGATCCAAGCTCCAGTCTTCACACTTGTGCAATAAGGGCTTGATCCACATTATCATCCCAGCCCAGTGGCAGGATTCTTTTATTTCACTCACCCTGTCCTCTGGAGGTGAGTGCGGTGTTAATTCACCATTGTAGCACAGTGCCAAGGGAAGCATACAGTAAAGGTTTGTTGGGTGGGTAGATGATGATGACAGCGCAGTAGATTCTGAAATATGTTTTGTTGGAGAAACTAAACAAATGTTATGTGATGTGTATATTACTGTGTGAAGAGAAACATAGCAGCTGGGGACATAGAAGGAATTCTGTTTCCTCCTGGGGCTCCATGCTGGGGATGGACTTCCCTAATTTGGCTCAAATATCAAGACTAATGAAATCCACACCAACGAGGTATTAATCCTGATGTAAAGGTTTCTAGAGAGATCAGGACAACACTAGACCTGTCTGAAGGAAAAAAAAAAAGCCTGACAGAATAGGGAAAGCCTGGCTTTAATGGTTTCTGCATGATTTTTGAATGTCTAACATATCACAGGAGCATGTGGGTGCTCTTGTCAAAATGTAGGGTTTTTGTTGTTGTTTTTGGTTTTTCGAGACAAGGTTTCTCTCTGTAGCCCTGGCTGTCCTAGATTCCCTTTGTAGACCAGGCTGGCCTCGAACTCATAGCAATCCACCTGCCTTTGCCTCCAAAGTCAAAAATGTAGGTTTAAAGGTTGCCAGCAGTCTCACATCAAAAGTAGAGTCCGGAGCTGGAAAGATAGCTGAGCAGTGTTTGTGCTTGCTGCTCTGCCAGAGGCTCAGAGTTCACTCCCTACCACTGTTATGAGGCAGCCCCTACCTGGCTGTAACTCCAGCTCCAGGGGCTCCAGGGCCCTCTGACCTCCACGGTACCTATATGTACACTCAGGGACACACATACACACACCCTACCTGTTGAGATCGGACTGCCACAAAGTTCAAGAAAGTCAGTGCTCTCTGCTCTACCTGGATGGAAATCCTGGGTAGGCAAGCTTGTTAAATGTTGGTCTTCAGTAGATTTTGTTTGCCTCGGTGTCTGACAATAGTGAGTGGTGGTGGTTGGGGAAGGGGTGACAACAGGGATATGACATTGTAAATGGAACTCTAATGCTTCCACGGTCCATTTTCTTTGTGCCCTGACCACTCTAGGGACTTTTCAGCTGTCAGTGCCATGGTCACAGCTACTTGGGGGCCTGTCTCTGCTAAAACAGTGTTTGAGAGCCAGGGCATATGGAGGGCTGTTCAGACTCTGGCTACTGGACCCAGCTAGGATCACTCAGCAGATGGAATCACCAAGACTTTACGGGCGCACCAGCACCCCCAGGGGCATTCAGGCCTGGGGACATTGCCAATAGTAAGTCAGAGGCTTCTGCGCTCTACAGCTTCTTTCTGTCAGTCAACAGTGCTGAGCTTCCATCTACACTTTTGTTTTGGGAAGCAAGGGCCCAAGGACTCCTCAACAATGCTTACTAGATAAGACAAGTTTGTTAAGGATCCCAAGATCAGACTCAAAGTGGCATCAAAGGCCAGTCTGGTCTACAGAGTGAGTTCCATGACAGCCAGGGCTACATAGAGAAACTCTATCTCGGAAGAAAAAAATACCAACCAACCAACAAAACAAAAACACTGGACAGAGTAGCGGGTGCGGGGCGCGAGTTGTGCCTGCCAGGCTGTGAGCCACAGCTGGCAATCTGCTGATGCTCCTTGCTTTTTTTCAGTGCAGCCTGAATACTGACAGGAGGAAAAGGCATTGCTGGATCTGAGGTCTTAACTTCAGGAGAAGCAGTACAGCAGAGTGCCTCTTGGCAGACGACATGAGTAGTAGCCAAAATGGGGCACTGGGGCCAATCATGGCCATCTGTTTGGTTAGCGACAGGTGTTTTTAGTCTGTATGTGTACATGTCTGTATCTGTATGAGTGTATGCCACATGTGTGAGGGTGGCTGCAGGGCTGGACAGACAGCATAGGCCTCTACTTTGTCACAAGCCACCAGTCACAGTGGTCCCTCCACCAGGGCAAGTGCATCCTCTCTAGCCAAGGTGAAAATGATTAATCCAGTTTTGTGACTGCACAAAGCCCTAGACGGAGCTGCGCCTACTGGATCAGGACAATAAGTTGCAATCTTTTGCATAGCCAAGTGTCCTTGGAGTGTTTCAGACAGCTGGTGCAGTCTGAAGGGTAGTGCTGCTGTTTGCTGGAGGCAGCTCCATCACCAAGAGAGACTCCAACAGCTTCTAATTACAGTTCAACCGACATCTACAGGGTCCTAACATAAATGTAAAGCACTTCGTAATAGTACCTTCATGGTTAACTTCACTGAACCTGAGGTTGTTCCCAGAGAGGTTTAATAGGAAAGTGAAAACCACCCAGGAAGTGAGTGGAAGCATCCCATGGTCTGGTAAACTGCGTGTCTCAAAATCAAAAACCTAGCCAACTTAACAAGGAAGCTCTATGTCTCAATAACTAATCCATCAAGTCAACAAGAAAGAAACTATCACGCCAGGCGGTGGTGGCACTCGGGAGGCAGAGACCGATGGATCGTTGTGAGCTCGAGGCCAGCCTTGTCTACAAAGCGAGTCCAGGTCAGCCAAGGCTACACAGAGAAAACCTGTCTTGAAAAAATAAAGAAAGAAAAGAAAGACGGACGGACGAAAGAAACTATGAGCCGGCAGTGGTGGCTTACACGCCTTTAACTCCAGCATTGAGGGAGGCAGAGACAGGCGGATCGTGTGAGTTCAAGCCTAGCTTGGTCTCCATAGCGAGTCCTCGACAGCCAAGGCTACATGGAGGAACCCTGTTTCGAAAGCCAACAAACCAACAACGAAATAAACTATCTCAAAAACTAAGAAACAAACCAAAAAACTTCCAGTGCGCAGCATAACAACCTATGACCAGCCCATTCCCACCGTCTCTGCAGCAGCGCCTGTGTCAGCCGGAAGCTTCCGGGCTCTGGTGTGCCGCACATCGGAACTGTCCGGGCAGCAGGACCGCCGCGCCTGCTCACAGTGTTCCGCGAGACGCGGCGCGTTGCATTGTGGGGTGGCGTTGCGCCGTAGGCTTCCGTCCGGGCGGCAGCGACTGGCTTTGGGGGGAACTTGGTGGCCTGCCGTCCGCGTCCGTGCTCTTTCCTGCGCCTCCGTCGTGTCGCCCGCAGGCCGCCGCCAGCATGTCGGGCGTACGAGCCGTGCGCATCAGCATCGAGTCAGCCTGCGAAAAGCAGGTGCAGGAGGTGGGCCTTGATGGCACCGAGACGTACCTGCAGCCGCTGTCTATGTCGCAGAACCTGGCGCGCCTGGCGCAGCGCATCGACTTCAGCCAGGGCTCGGGCTCCGAGGAAGAAGAAGCGGCGGGGCCCGACGGCGACGCGCAGGACTGGCCGGGCACCGGGGCCGAGCAGGACGACGAAGAAGGTAAGGCTTCCCTCATTGCTGTTCCCTGCCCCTAGGGTTAAAGTGCGTTTGGTGGTGAAGAAGTTCAGAAAGAGATTTGAGCGCCCGCCTAAGGAGTAGGGACAGATTTGGCCTGTAGAAATTAGACTGATACTTGTTTTGCCATAGAAGGAGTACTATATTAAATGGCAACAGTTGAAGATAAGATGGTGAAGCCAGGCGCGGTGGCCCACGCTTGTAATCCCAGCACTCAGGAAGGAACTCCGTGAATAGGAAGCCAGCCTAGTCTACAAAGTGAGTCCAGGACAACCAAGGCTACACAGAGAAACCCTGTCTTGAAGAAGGAGGAGGAGGAGGCAGAAAGAGGGGGCGGTTTGGAAGAAAACTCATTTCTCTTTTTCATACTTTTAAACCTCTAAATGGGCTTTCTAATGTCTTCTATTCCGTGTAAACAGTACACACATGTTTCTGGTTTTCCTTTCCTCTTTTTTTCAGGGTTAGTAAAATTCCAACCTTCTCTGTGGCCTTGGGACTCAGTGAGGAACAACTTGCGAAGTGCCCTCACAGAGATGTGTGTTCTCTATGACGTCCTCAGTATTGTCAGGGACAAGAAGTTCATGACCCTGGACCCAGTCTCTCAGGATGCGCTTCCTCCCAAACAGGTACATGTGGCTTTTAACCAAACAGCTTTCTTTAAGTCCCAGGATCAGTGTTCAGTCGTGTGCATTTTGCTCCCTTTTACTTTCTTGAAAACTTAAAGCCAGGAGCTAGAGCAATGACTCCGTGATTGAGAACACATATTGTTGCAGAGGACCCGAGTTCAATTCTTAGCACCCAGGTCAGGCAGCTCACAACTGCCTGCAGCTCCAGTCCAGGAGACCTAACACCCCTCTGGCCTCTTCAAATGCTCTCTCTCTCTCTCTCTCTCTCTCTCTCTCTCTCTCTCTCTCACACACACACACACACACACACACACACACACACACACACACACAAACACACTTAATAAAATAGCAGCAGCAGCATTATCATCATCATCATTATTATTACAAAAAAGAAAAATCAAGTTCAGGCAAAGATGTCAGGCCTGGGCGCTTCACAGATGAGGAGCATCTTTGATTCAGGCTTCTTATGCAGGAAGAGGTGATTGTGGCCTTGCTCCCAGCCGAGTGCTAACCAGGCCTGACTCAGCTTAGCTAGCCTGTGGTCAGGTGAGTTGAGACATTCAGAGTAATACGGTTGTAGAAGACTCCAGCCTTCTTGTGAAACTTACACATGCAAAACCTTTTGCTTTGTTTTTGTACATGTTCGTACAGTCAGAAAACTTGGACTTTATTAGACTTGTCATTCGGAAGTATAGCTAAGTCAATAAAACACAAAATTGGTGGTTGTGGTATACACAGTCTGCGGTCACTTGTCAGCGTTTTGAGTCAACAGTAACTTCAGTGAGAGTAGTTAATGCAGTGTTAGGGTTAGGGTTAGGGTTAGCTGCCTATTGACACCAGCCTTGATGTCAAAAGCTCATCAGTTAGCTGGCAGCGGTGGTGGCACACACCTTTAATTCCTGCACTTGGGAGGCGGAGGCAAGCGGATCTCTGTGAGTTCAAGGCCAGCCTGGCCTACAAAGTGAGTTCCAGGACACTCAGGGCTACAGAAAAACCCTGTCTTAACCCGCCTACCCCTTCCCTCCCAAAAAAATAAAGTATGTCAGTAGGTTGTGATAAGTTTAAAGTGTGGCCACTGGAGGTACCTACTTGGCCACATGTCAATTGTGGCAAGCTGGGGGCTGACGTGTGCCATCCAAGCAGGGATTTGGAGTTTAATATGAAGTGTTGGTGCCACAGGAGACGCACTGAGGAAGAGGGGCTGGTGAATAAGGGCAAGCACCAGGCCTAGGTTTGCCCCGGCTACTACATTGCTGAGTTCTGGCTTCTGGGCCACTATGATGGTTTTGGCTTAAGGTCTTTTTGTAAGTTGGTCAAGTAACAGGTTATGATTGTTTAAAAAAAATTTTTTTCAAAGTCTTGGTATATGTGACTTGTTGTAGTAAATACAAAAATATCTGGTGTTTATCATAAAATTAGCCTATACTTATAATATGGCGGGATTATCCAGCCCACTATCGAAATCAATAAAAGACACAGGCACCTGTTGTATTTTAGAATAAGCCTCATTTTATCTGGCACTGGGCAGATAGTAACCCTTTAAGCTCTCCTTGATGGCTTCCCAGCGCCCATCCCAGGCCATCTGCTCTAGGCATTCCTGTCTGGGCTCCTTCCCAGCCACAAGCCCCCGTGGCTTGCTGACGTTCTCCATCTGGGCTGCTTCCAGCCATCCATGCCGATCCCACCACGTTCTTCTCTCCACGCTAGCCCACTGAGACCTTCCTTCTCCCACTCGTGCAGGATTCCTCTCTCCTTCTCACCCTGCCCTGCCCAGGTGTGTGGGCATTCGTTCAGCCAATCAGGGATAACTTGGAGGCAAGGCTACAAACATCATTTTGGGCTTTGTGAGTGTCTGCACGTTAAAGACAGGGAGCAGCAGCCCTGGGGGAGGGGTGGAGATAGAAAGTAATTAGCTATCAAGTACAAGGTATCAGACCATGCTGCTACAGTTAGTTCCACACACACCCATTTTTCTTGTACATTTACTCATTTTGTTTTTGTCTGTGGAGCCGCGTGTGCGTATAAGGAGGACAGAGGTTACTGTAGGCGTCGCCCTCAGTTATTCTCTGAATTGTTCTATTTTTGAGTCCGGTTCTCTTTCTGAAGGTAAAATTCACTAGTTGGCTAGATTGACTGGCCAGCAAGCCTCTAGAATTGTCCTTCCTCCCTGGGACTAGAATTTCAGGTGCATGTGGCTGCACTGGGTTTTTTTTTTTATGTGGGTGCTGGGAATGGAACTCAGCAGGCCCCGTGCTTTCCCGGTTTTTTGTTATTGGTTTTTGTTTTTGGTTTTTGTTTTTTAATCATGACTTTTCTTCCAAGTAAAATATTTCCTGCTTGAGAAAATAATGTAGTTTTAAAGTTATCTACAATAACTTAGAACTCAAATTTTTGATAGAAACATGCTAGCTTGTTTTTGGCAGAGTCCTCAGACACTGCAGCTGATCTCTAAGAAGAAGTCCCTTGCTGGAGCAGCTCAAATCCTCCTGAAGGGAGCAGAGAGACTGACCAAGTCAGTGACGGAGAACCAGGAAAACAAGCTCCAGCGAGACTTCAACTCTGAGCTCCTGAGGCTGCGGCAGCACTGGAAACTGAGGAAGGTTGGCGATAAGATCCTGGGTGACCTGAGCTACAGAAGCGCAGGTGCAGTTATCTCACCATAGAGGCTGCTTTGTGTGAGCAGACGGGGTACACTACCATCAGTTCTCAGCTCCCTATAGCACAGTGATATTTAATTTCTTTACCCATAAGCCAAACCGTTCTTGACAGAGCCACGTGTCACACACCTTGAGTCCTAACATGCTGAAACGAGAGGGTCAAGAGTTCAAGACGAACCTTGCCTGCATAAGACCCTATCCTAAAACTCCGAAACCAGATCAGTCTTATCATAGTAGGTAAATTTAAGAAAAACTTCAGCTGGGTGGTGGTGGTGGTGGTACACGCCTTTAATCCCAGCACTTGGGAGGCAGAGGCAGGCATATGTCTGTGAGGTCGAGGCCAGCCAGGTCTACAAAGCGAATCCAGACCAGCCAGGACTATAAGAGAAACCCTGTTTTGAAAAACAAACAAACAAAAAAACAAAAACAAAAACATGAAAGAAAGAAAGGTTTAAAGATATGGGATGTTTAAGGTTTGGAGACCAGTGGGAGATGCCAAGCAGTCCTGCTGGGATGGTTGAGAACAGTAAGAGATGTACAGGACACCTTGTACCAAAGTCAGGCTGCTCAAAAACACTGTCAGTGCCCCATCACTGATGTGACTCCCACTCAAGGTGGGTTGGTGCTTTCTGGTTTTAGACATTGTAAATTCTTTCCCCAAAATGATTATGGGCAAATAGTTCATTTTAATTTCTCTTTGGGGTGGTCCCTTGAGGTTATGGACGAGTTAGGTGCATTCTTTAGTTTCAAGAAGGTCCTGAGTGACTTCCCTTGGCAGACAGGCCCTGCACTTAACCATCCACTTATTAGTGTAACAGCTACTTAGACTTGTGAGCTGCGCAGAGATGCTTCACATAAAAGTAGAGGAACTGGATACAAATAGTGCTGTGGGCACTATTGCCTTGTCTGTCTGATACTGAATTCCGATCTAAGGAATGAACTCAGAGGCATGTTCATTTTATCAAAACTCCATGAGAATGCAGTGTGTGGCCAGTGGGGTCAGGTTATTGTAATGCCTTTAAGCCAGGTACAGCTCATGTAGTGTTATGTTGTGATTGTTGACTGGTTTTATTTTGAGACAAGATCTCATTGTATAGCTTTTGTTGACCTGGAGTTCACTGGATAGACCAGGCTGGCGTACAGCTGTAGGTTCACCTGTCTCCACCTCTCTTTGACTTCCTTTTTTTGGTTTGGCTTACCAGTGCCTCCCTCTCAACATGCACATTTCCAGTAAAAAGGATTCATGTTTTAGTGATGTGGGTGTAAAATGTTATACTTGATAATTTGTGTTAAATTAATGTGCTGTGTTAATTATTGTAATCTTTAATACCCAATTAGGCTCTCTCTTTCCCCATCA
Organism: Acomys russatus; assembly: GCF_903995435.1. Classification (NCBI taxonomy): domain Eukaryota; kingdom Metazoa; phylum Chordata; class Mammalia; order Rodentia; family Muridae; genus Acomys; species Acomys russatus. The sequence continues at coordinate 10,820,080 of NC_067150.1, read as the reverse complement.
TGGCACCTTTGAAGTGATAAAGAATACAGACATTGACTTGGATAAAAAGATACCAGAAGATTACTGCCCCCTGGATGTCCAGATTCCTAGTGACTTAGAGGGGTCTGCATACATCAAGGTACTGGGTAGAGTCTTTTCAAGCCATTTCTTGCAGTCACCCAGAAGCTGTTTTGCTAACATTTTTCATGTTGTCTAGGTTTCTATTCAGAAACAGGCTCCAGACATTGGTGATCTTGGCACAGTTAACCTTTTTAAGAGACCTTTGCCCAAATCCAAGCCAGGTATGTCATGGAGTCTAACCTTCATTCTGTACTTAAGAAACCTATGGTGTGAAAACAATAGGCAGTGCATCGTTTAAAAGCAAGAGTTGTCAATGTTATGAGCATTGAGGGTTAAGAGAAGGGGTGCTCAGACAGCCATCCCAGAACCATGGCTGTGGGTGTCTCAAAGACCTGCCGTCTGCTTTTGGCTTTTTGATACAATCTTTGACTTTACATTCATGGTTCTGCCTCAGCCTCCTGCATGCTGGAGTTGCAGGCATGAAGCACCATGCTTGCTTCTGGAAGTGTGCTGCTTTTTTTTTTTAAATTATTTTTTTTCAACACAGGTTTCTCTGTGTAGCCTTGGCTGTCCTGGACTTGCTTTGTAGATCAGGCTGGCCTTGAACTCAAAGCTATCCATTTGCCTCTGCCTCCCAAGTACTGGGATTATAGGCATGTGCCACCACCGCCTGGCTTGTACTTATTACAAATAAAACTAGTGAGGAGCTGTATTTTTTTTTTGGTGGATCTAACAGCACTGTAAAAGAAGTAAGATTTTTAAGCTCCTCCAAGGCTCGGGGAATATCATGGAAAGTGGAGACAGAAAGAATCTCAGAGCCTGGGATTGGGGAGGAGTTCTGTGAAGCAGTGTCTTCCGGGCAGGACACAGCCATTATACCCTGCACTCTGTGCCTGTGGTTACCTGCTGCAGGCCTGAACAAGACTGGGCCCCACCATTCCATTATGGATGGTCGAGGGCCACGTGAGACCTTACCCCTTCCTGAGCAACTATGGGTTATTAATGGTTTCTAGGCAAGGTATTTCATTTTCCTCAGTGGGGGTGGGTCCCTGCAGGCATTACAGCCAGCAGTGAAATTATCCAAATGAGATCAAACTAAAACTTGGTTTAAGTGGACTTAGTTGGCTATCACTGACACCAGGCCATTTATTTTAGCCATATTTAAGCACAATTTTGGAGAAAAGGTTCCTAATGACAATTAATTCAATCCCTGAAGCTCTTCTTTCCACCCTGCCACATACACCCCAACCCCGAGACAGGGTTTCTCTGTGTAGCCTTGGCTGTCCTGGACTCCCTTTGTAGACCAGGCTGGCCTTGAACTCACAGCAGTCAGCCTGCCTCTGCCTCCCTGGGTGGTAGGATTAAAGGCGTGTGCCACCACACCTGGCTTCCCTGAAGCTGTTTACAAAGCACATCTAGCATCTTCTATAAAGATGGCTTCTCTTGACTCAGAAACAGTGCTCAAGACTTAGGGCCTGGGGAGAATGACTGAGGCACGCACATGCTTGTGGGTGTCAGGATTAGTCTGGCCCTGAGAGACCATAGAAGTCACTTAGGCTGTTGTAAAGTACAGGTGACATCGCTTATAAGGATGGGTTTAATGGACTTAAAAGCAGTGCTCAAGATTTAGAGGAAAAGGGTTTGGGATAAACAACACACAATATTGTGGAGCACAGGGGTGAAGCCTGGCTCTCCAGGTAGCACAGGATCACCAGGTTGTAAACGACAGCCTTTCCCAGCCTTCAGGAGGAAGACCGGTAAACATCTTCCTTTGAAGAGATAAGCATGCATGTTTAACTTTTCCTGGATTTTTCCAATACTGATCTGTGTGCACAAGGACCTCTTGCCTCTACAGTTAGACACTGATGAGTTGCCTGTCTTCCTATAAATAACCTCATGCTCATGTGAGCAGCCACAATCCACACACACACACACACACACACACACACACACACACACACACACACACACACGAAGGAGGCTTTGGAGAAAGAATATTAGTAGGAAAGGGAAGGGAAAAGAGACCAAAATGACCAAAAGTTTGTTTGTGTCTGTGAAACTGTTGAAGTTTTTTTTCCTGTAAGATTTATTATGTATAGTGTTTTGCCTGCCTGTACACCTGCACGCCTGTAGAGGGCACCAAATTTCATTACAGATGGTTGTCTGCTGCCACGTTGTTCCTGGGAATTGAACTCAGCACCTTTGGAAGAGCATCCGGTGCTCTTAACCTCTGAGCCATCTCTCCAGCCCTCTTGAAGAAATTTTTAAGTGCGATTTTATGTTTGAGAAGAGATTGTACTAGTATTCTCTGAACCTTTGATTATTAAGCGAGGTCATTGTTTGTGCAGCTGTGTACATAATCTGGCTGGACATGAGTTTATACACATGCCTCTGTCTTTCAGGTTCCCCACACTGGCAGACAAAATTAGAAGCAGCACAAAATGTTCTTCTCTGTAAAGAAATTTTTGCACAGCTTTCTCGGGAAGCCGTTCAGATTAAGTCTCAGATCCCTCACATTGTGGTGAAAAACCAGATCATCTCTCAGCCCTTTCCAAGTAAGCACAGCCAAGCTGCTGAGACCTGCAAGCAGAACTTCATGGGTGGGGTGTGCTGGTAGAGTTCCCTCAGGAAGAGGTTGTGCTGCGCCTCATGGCAGCCAATGAAGCCAGGGGGGCTGCCTGCTCTGTGTCCTGAGGGTGGCTTTCATGGTATATGTTAACAATGAATGGTGCTGTGGCTTCAGACACACACAAAAAAAAAAAAAAATAGAGTATTCCTAATTTGTAGAAACGAAATTTTTGTTTACGAACAGTCAGGCTTAGCCCAGAAATCAGTTATCATTAGCTGTCCACTTGTTGGCGTAGGGTTGGATATGAACAGCTCCTCCCTATACTTTTGGGAGCAGGGAAGAGAAAGCCTGGGAAAACCAGGCGCTAACTTCGTGTTGTGTTTTAACTAGAAAAGCTTGTTTTTAAGAGTCTGTGTTTATAAAAACAAGAATTGGGAGTTTTTCCCAGTCTTTTTCAGTGGCAGCTCAGGATCAGCACCACATTATAGTTTTAGAATATTGCCATTTGCCTAAGCCTATGAGAATTTAGCACGGTAAGTAAGGGAGGTCATTGTAGCAGAGGAGCTCTCATGAGGCCTGAAGCTCCAGCTCAGGGTCTCGAGAGTACTCTGATTGTGCCATGTGAAGATCATCTCCGTGTCCAGTTCTTAGCTTATCTGCATCTGTCCTGCCTCTCTGTATACAGGCTTGCAGTTGTCCATTTCCCTCTGCCACTCCTCAGATGATAAGAAGTCCCAGAAATGTGCCACAGAGAAGCCGGGTCCAGAGGATCACCTATATGTCCTGGAACACAACTTGCACCTGCTGATCAGAGAGGTAACAACTGCAGTGAGGCTCTGCAGTGGGAGCACTGCTGCTGCCGAGAGAGGTGACAACTGCAGTGAGGCTCTGCAGTGGGAGCACTGCTGCAGATGAGAGGTCACAGCTATACTGAGACTCTGCAGTGTGAGCACAGCTGAGCATGCACAAACCCCCTCTGTGAGTTTCAGTAACTTGTAGCAGTGGTGTTCCCTGCATGCTATGAGAGAGCCTGCTGAGTGCCAGGGATTCAGAGATAGTCAGCACACGATCCTTGCTCCCAGGGTGTCTTGTAGCGCTAGGGATGTTCAGCAGGTTCTGGAGTTACGATGGGAAGCACATGCCACTGTACAGAGAAGGGTGGCTCTGGCTGCGAGGCCTGTCCTGTTTTGAGACTTCACAGAAGTAATATTCCAGCTTCCCATCACCCCAGCTCCCAAGATGAAGTTCAGTTGATTGTAATGGTATGAAAGCCAGTGTTTTTTAAAGGATCTTCAGACTGAGGACTTCTCTTAGGGCTGAATACTTGTTTAGCATGGGTGAGGCTCTCAGGTCAATCATAGTATTTTACATGTTTCTTGGGGTTCTGCCAGACAGTCTCGGGCAGTTGATTAACTGATCATGAGGTGAGACTAAATGCAGAATGCTTTGTAATTTAAAACTTTGAAAATAAAAATTACAGTTCAAGAGAGCCCTGCTCTTTACAGGCTTGACTAATGCCTGTGACCACTCGGTACATTTCCCTCTGTATCGACTGAGTGCTGCTGATGGTGATTGTTTGGGGACAGAATCTCACTGTGTAGCCCTGGCTGCCCTTGAACAACTATGCAGACCAGGCTGCTGTCTGCCTCCTGAGTGCTGAAAGTAAAAGCATTGCTGCTGCATCTGGCAAGAGTATTTTTATTTAATACTTTGATTATTTTCAAAAATGTGAGCCAAGCTTTGATAGAACATTTTTTGTTGTGTATATTACATAAGTGTTGGTTATTAAAAGTGGCTTTGTATTTTGTCAGTTTCATAAGCAGACCTTGAGTTCCATTGTGATGCCTCACCCGGCGAGTGCTCCCTTTGGCCACAAGAGAATGAGACTTTCAGGTCCTCAAGCTTTTGATAAAAATGAAATTAATTCAATACAGTCAACAGAAGGACTCCTAGAAAAAATAATTAAACAAGCAAAGCATATTTTTCTACGGAGCAGGTAAGCATGAAGGAAGCTACTGTTTTTCTGTGAAATTGAGGCCTTTTCCTGCCCTCTTTGTGTTTTGGGAACATGTAAGCAGAAGGTGGCTGAGAGCAAGAGGATGGTAACAAACCGGGTCCTCTCCTGTAGCAGGGGGAACTGGAGGGGGAGGTGGTACAATCCTGTTGTTTAGCTGATTGCTCTGTTTGTAGCAATCCCTTGAACCAGTACAGACCTTTGGTTGATAGCCAAAACAACTTTTCTCCTGACTTTGTGTTTTATTTGGTAACCCGTTTTTGAGGCCCTTATTCCCAGATACTGACTTTTTACTTGGGGCAAATAGCATTACAGCCATTTTTTACTGATAAGCTGGTTGAGCCTTAGACAATTTAGTCAGTTTGCTCAAGAATACACAGCTAAAGGTAACAGCTAAGGCTTCAGGCCAAGACTGTGTTAGCCCACAAGTGCCTGTCATTTTTGTTTTGAGAAAGGTTATTTGTAGCCCTGGCCTTGAACTGAAGATGCACATGCCTCTGGCTGCCTTTGATATTAAAATTATGTGCCGCCCCGCCCAGCTCATTGTCCATTTTCATGTACAGTGTTTGAAGAGTAGTGTTACCAGAAATCTAGAGGGGGCCCAGTAGAGCCATCTAGTTGTACCTGAAAATTGGAGTCTCCTCTTAAGATTAAAACAGACGATTTGTTAGAGTTTAAAAGGGAAACCTTAGGGCAGGCAAGCTGTAAGTCTCCCAGCTGCCTGGAAGATGTAAGGAGAGGGGAGAAGGAGGAACAAAGCTGTGCAGCTTGAGTTGAGGCAGCGAGAGGCCAGAGCTTTAGCAAACGAGCAAGGAAGCCCAGGGTGGTTGTTAGGGATCTCTTACTAGCACCTATGAAAGAGAGACAGAAGAAAAAGAAATAGTTACATCTTACTGAGTCAGGCCTGGGAAAAGATGGGTAGGCCTAGCTCAGATTTTGTAGTGGCTCCTGGGGACTGTACCAGGGCGAAGAAATTCTGTCTTAGGGTAAACCTGGCTTCTCAGGGGTGATGGACTAGCCAGTCCCTGCCCTGCCCCACTAGATGAACCCTCCAGGGAAAAGACAAGGGCCTGTCTCCTCCTAGAAGCAGATTCCATTCTTTACAATGGCTTATTAGAACACTTGCTTATGGTCCCAGCAGGCCTAGGAACTTGGATCCTTCAGCTTTTAGGAAATGAAGTTAGGAAGATGTTTTAGAGTGCTGTGAAGGGGGGCATCAGGCTGAGAGATGGCTTTAAGTTTTGGCATACTCACTTGCAAGTCCCTTGGTACCTGTGGCCTCTAGTTTTTCTTGCTTCACTGTGAGTATCTATAAGAGCCTAGTCTTGAGATAAATTAAGTAACTCACGCAGAAGTATCGTGGAAACACTTAATTATTGTGTCAGTGGCGTACTGCTTTCCTTTGGTGACTTCAGTGCTGAACGCTGTTCATGTGAGTGTACTGTCAGTCTTAAATAGACCATAAAGTTAAATAGTCTTAGAAATATGTGACACAGAAAGAAGTATCTTTAGAACCATTGCTACCTGCACTCTGGGAGGCAGAGGCAGGCAGATTGCGGTTAGTTCAAGGTCAGCCAGTTTATACAGAGAAGCCCTGTTTTGAAAAAACAAAACAACAAAAAAAAAAACCATTAGTGATCTTAAACAGTAAGTGTATCTCAGAAATAGAAAAGCTTTAAAATGTATCCCCTGCCCCCATACCCGTTCATAGAAATAATGGACTCGTGTGCAAAATGTGTAGTGAGGAGCACACTGTGTGTATACACTGCCATACCTGGGGGTCACTAATGGGCTGGTGAAGTTTTACACCTGTCAATGTGTCAGCGAATCTTTTTTTTTTCCCCTGAAACAGGTTCATTCTGTGTAGCCCTGGTTCTCATGGAACTTGCTGTGTAGAGCAAGCTGGGACTGCAGAGGGATAGACTGTTTCAAAACAAAATAAAAACTAACTAAATAAATCAACCCAATTAAAAAAACAAAGCTAATGCCCACCAAGGACACAGGCGTGTTAGGGAGAAGAGATGACAAAGTTCTTGACCACGGCACAGTTTTAGATGTCGGTGTTGCTGATTTTCTCAATTGGTGAAGTTTGGATTGTGCTCAAGGTTCTAATGTGCCTTAATTATGATTTTAATCCCTTACAATAACAGGTCTGGGTGTGCCCTGTCATTTGTTACCAAAGATCAGACACTAACAGCTGGGAATGGTACACGTCAGAAAGCTTACTACCTAGTCTTACCTGTGGCTGTAAGCTTTCATGAGCAGGACAAGATGAATGCAGTTATAAGGGAGCCAGCTGTCAAGATAATGACAGGGGTGTGTGCGTGCGTGCGTGCGTGCGTGCGTGCGTTGTGCTGCAAAGCTTAGACCAGCACACCAGTGGGTATGCAAGGGCTCCCAGAACCAACTCACCTCTAGAACCTTCACCTTTCCAGTAGTGATATGATCAAAAAGGAGGCAACATTAGACATTTTTTGTAAAATTGATGCATAATTTAAATCCTTTCATTTTATATGTTGTTGGGGGTTTTTTGTTTGTTTTCAGTTTTTTGGTTCTTGGAGACAAGGTTTCTGTGTAGCCTTGGCTATCCTGGACTCACTTTCTAAACCAGGCTGGCCTTGAACTCACAGAGATCCTCCTGCCTCTGCTTCCCTGAGTACTGCGATTACAGGGCTAGGCTCAGCTTATATGATAATTTTTAATGTTTTAATTTTTCTTTTAAAGAACTGCTGCAACCATTGATAGCTTGGCGAGTCGCATTGAAGACCCCCAGATCCAGGCCCACTGGTCAAACATCAGCGATGTTTATGAGTCTAGTGTAAAAGTTTTAATCACATCTCAAGGTTATGAACAAATATGCAAGTAAGTGTTACCAGTAAGTCTCAGAGACAGTGTGCTTAGTGTTGCTTGTATCCATTTCCAAGGGACTTTATAAAGCCTCAGGCTTTTTGTTCACTAGGATGCCATGGAGTTCCTGTAACGACACCTTTACAGGTCATAGAGTCACCTGTAAAGTGTTTGCAAAAACAAGTGATTTGGGACTGGAAAGATGGCCAAGTAGTTTAAAGTGTCGCAGAGGACCATTCCGAGCACCTACATCAGGTGGCTATAGGGAATCTTCGACTCTCTTCTGACTTCCAAGAGCACCTGCTCGTATATGGCACCCACACATCTAAACACCACAGGAAATCTCATGTTTACCTCACTTGCTAAGATGCTCACCAAGCCTGCCTCGGCTCTTGCTTAGAAGCTGTGCTAGTCTATTGTGTCAGGAGTGAGATGGCCATCCAAGCCTGCCCTTATTCTGCTCTGCCCAGGGCAGTGTGACTTTATAGTCTCCCGTGACTTCATGTTGTCCTTGGTTCTGATTCATTAGTTGATGCTTGTGCCTCTGAACCAGGTTGACCATTGTATGTCTGTGAAACAGCAGCAGCATCCTTGTCCCAGCATTCTTAGGCAGATGCTTGGGCAAGGCGTATGGCTCAGAAAGCTTGCTTGGCAAGGCCCTTGCATGCAGAGCTCTTGAGTTCCGTTCCCATGTTGCAACAAGAAGAGCTGTGCTCTGGGTATGATCTCCAGCAGCCTACGATAAAAGTGGGTGTGGTAGTCACACCTGTAATCCCAGAGCTTGGGAGGCAGAGGCAGGAAGCTTGTACCGAGGACAAGGCTAGACTGGGTTTTACAAGACAAGAACCTGTCTCTTAAAACTTCAGTAAAGAAAGGTACAAGCCAGGCGTGGTGGCGCACACCTTTAATCCCAGCACTCGGGAAGCAGAGGCAGAGGCAGGTGGGTTGCTGTGAGTTCGAGGCCAGCCTGGTCTACAAAGCGAGTCCAGGACAGCCAAGGCTGCACAGACTCTCTCTCGGAAAACAAAAAACCAAAAAAAAACAGTACAGCCACAGTACTCTGTTGGTCTGAGCAGTTGAGTCCTTCTAGCCGTGGTCTGAGAGCTCCAGCCCTGCCTCTCCAGGCTCTGCAAGTGCTTAGCTTCGTTATTTAAGACAGAGCACACTGGCCACCGTGAGCAAAGCCCTGTGATGTGCAAAGTCCTTGCCTTGTGAAGGATGAATGGAAGATCTGCATGCACTATCTTTTTGTTTTGTTTTTGTTTTTGAGACAAGGTTTTTCTGTGTGGCCTTGGCTGCCCTGGAACTCCCTCTGTAGACCAGACTGGCCTCAAACTCAGAGATCCAGCTCCCGGTCATAATGACTAACAATAAGCATAAGATCAAAGACAGAAAGTAAAAGTATATGATGTGAAGGACCTGAGGGGGGGTGTGCTTTACATTTAGCTTCTTATTTTGGGGTTGCTGCACTATGGCACATGTGTAGAGAGCTATAGAGGGCAATCTGTAGACGTTGCTTCTCGCTTTCCACATGTGGGTACCTGGGATTGAACTCAGGTCCTCAGGCTTGGATGTAAGAGCCCTTACCTACCTCTTTAAGAGCACTTACCTACCTTTAAGTGGCCATTATCTTTCCACTTGGGAATTGGGAGGTGCTGCTGTGTGGGTGTCCTGCTGTGACAACTCCAAGAGAAGACAGTCATCTGACTAGCCTGCTGTGGAGTAGGTGCCCTGTGCAGTCTGGGGAAGTCTGCCTTGGATCTTATTCGGTGGATGCTAAGCGAGCACCCTCCTCCCTGTAACCTAACAGTTGGTTTAGGTTGTCAGACCTGTTGCGTTTTGTCCGTGCTGTTGACATGATGTACAGTTGCGTGTGTCTGCAGGTCCATCCAGCTGCAGTTGAACATTGGTGTTGAGCAGGTGCGTGTTGTACACAGAGATGGGCGGGTGATCACGCTGTCTCATCAGGAGCAGGAGCTGCAGGATTTCCTTCTGTCCCAGGTGTGTTGCTCATTGTGCTTTTAGCTGGAGTTTTGTTTTATCTCTTTGAGATAGGTCTCACTGTACTTCAGCCTGGAATGAGCTGTGCAGCCCAGTGGTCCTCCTGCTTCTGCCCTCTGGTTGCTGGCATCGCAGATGTGCAGCACATGCCTGGCCACACCTCAAGCCTGAGGTCCCTAGTTTGGCTAATTGCTTAAGGAACAAGCTGCGCAGTCGGTAGCAGCAGTGCTTACAGAAGAGGAAACCATTTTTCTCCATCACTTATTTCCAGTACACGCTTTTGGCTCACAGTCTGGTTTTATTGGCACTCGCTTTATTGAAGTGAAGATCAGTTCTGAAGCCAACAGGGCTTCTGTTTGTCACAATTGTCAGATGCAGACCCCGTCCAGGATTGGGGCAGTATTAGCCCAAGGAAACCAGAGAGGGAAAGTTAGATGCAGCACACAGCAGCCATTATCCATAGTAACAGATGCAGTGCTTTATTTAGTCCTTGGCCCTGGAGAGCATTGCTCATATGAAAGGATACGATGGAAAACACTGCGTTCTAGCCCCTGTTCCTCAGACTTCTTTGTGACACTGCAGTGCAAGAAGAGAAGTGGTTTGTCACCTTAGAGTTAGGATTGTCTAATAAAGAGATGAATTGTGGCAGAGAAGGGAGGGGTTTTTAATGCTAATGTAAAATAATGATTATCACACAAATTAAGAAAAAATATGCTAATACTTTCCTCCAGGTGCAGTACTCTCATAGAGGATTTGCCTCTTTGATGCCAGGTAATCAGGTGCATCTGTGAGGGGCGCGGCTAACTTAGCCGCTGCCAGTTACAGCCTAAGTGGGTTTGGTTAGCTGACGTGTGCACAGAGATGTGTTCGAGTGTCGCAGAGAGAATGGCATGTCTAGTGACCAAGGTCTGCACATGGACCGGGCCAGACAAGGCAGGGAGTGGTAGTACTGCTGCCCTGGTCCTGCTGGTGGCAGAGTGTATTCCACCAGTGAGAGAACGAAGAAGAGTGGGTGCTGTTTCCTGAGAGTCAGCTGACCATGTGGGTGTGGGAGACCCAGCAGTCATTGAGGGACAGCCTGAGACCAGGAGCCTTTTGGCCTTGAGGCTGTGATGCCACATGACCAGATGAGCAGCTTTTTCTCATGAGATCCAGCTGACGCAGCCATCCACACAGGAACAAGTACCAGGAGGACAAGAGCTGAGCCACTCTGTTCCTTACCATTCTGCTGGCTGCATGGGTGGCTGCCAGCTTAGATGGCTGTCATTACCTAAAGCCAGAGAACGTGGTAAGCTGACGTGAAGCCTCCCCAGCACAGGGTAGGGTGAGACTGACTGTGTTTGAAGGGCAAACGAAAGACGCTTGTAGCACTACATCTTCTGATGCTGCTCCACATTCATTGATCCAGAGAGCAAACTCCACGGGGCAGCCCAGGCCTGAGTCTGCAGTGGAAAGTGGGGACCCACCCTCCTTGCTAGTAGTCGTGTCACAGAGTTCCTCAACAAACTTGAGTACGTCAGGTCACCAGAGCGTGCCTGTCATTCAGTCGCATCCTCTCATTCACAGATGTCGCAGCACCAGGTGCACGCAGTTCAGCAGCTTGCCAAGGTTATGGGCTGGCAGGTCCTCAGCTTCAGTAATCACGTGGGACTCGGGCCCATAGAGAGCATTGGCAATGCCTCCGCCATCACAGTGGCCTCCCCAAGTGGTGACTATGCTATTTCAGGTAATTTCCACTGCTCCAATGGGAGGTTATTCTTATAATTCTGCTTTAATAACTAAACGTGTGTTGTCTATGATGAGTTAACATGTTTACACTGCTGTTATATGATGTTATTTGTCATTCAAGACAGGATAGTATTCGTGTGTGTGTGTGTGTGTGTGTGTGTGTGTGAGAGAGAGAGAGAGAGAGGGAGAGAGAGAGGAGGGAAGAGTGCATGTGAGAACTTACTAAGTAAGCATTCTGATCTTGCAACTATGAATATTAAGTTCAAAAAGCCAGTTTTACATCTTACCTATGTCAGTTAAAACTTCATTAAAACCAAGACTTCTTCCATTTATTTATTTTATTTTATTTTGGGGGGAGACCAGGTCTTGTGTGCGGTTTAGGCTGGCTTCAAACTCTGTAGCTGAGGCTGGTGTTGAACTTCTTTGTGACCAGAGCAACCTCAGTGCACCTGGGTCACCTGCTGAGGGTTTGGCTTGCAGGCATAGGTCACCACACCTGCCACATCTTGCATAATTTTTATAAGACAAATAATAATTTAGAAATATTTAGATCATCTTAGAGTGTCAGTGTGTACAAAACTTTAGCATTTGGAGGTCTGACAAAATGTTTTAGCAGGAAAAGGCCCTTGCCAGCAGCCCAATGACCCGTTTGACTCCAAGCCCTACATGGTGGTCAGATAGAACAATTGGAAGTTGTCTTCTGACTTTCACATGTGCATACACCCATGCATTCACACATACACACTTATGTGCATAAATTAATAAATAGTGTTTTGGAACTAAAACACTGCCCTTGAACTTACTCTGTAGCCAGAACTGGCCTTGAGCTCCTGGTGCTAAAGACTGCACCTCCCAGGCGCTGGGGTTAGAGGTGAGCCTCCCAGGAGCTGGGGTTAGAGGTGAGCCTCCCAGGAGCTGGGGTTAGAGGTGAGCCTCCCAGGAGCTGGGGTTAGAGGTGTGCCTCCCAGGAGCTGCTCTGGAAACACTTGTTCACGAGATTGTCTCAGCTATTGGGCAGGGTTTTCCATCACCTTCTAAGTTGCAAAGTGACTGTACTGATGTTTGTTTTCCTCAATAGTTCGTAATGGACCTGAGAGTGGCAGCAAGGTTATGGTTCAGTTTCCCCGTAACCAGTGCAAAGACCTTCCGAAAAGTGATGTTTTACAAGACAGCAAGTGGAGTCATCTCCGAGGACCATTCAAGGAGGTTCAGTGGAACAAGATGGAGGGCCGTAACTTTGTTTACAAAATGGAGCTGCTTATGTCTGCCCTGAGCCCTTGTCTGCTGTGATTTTATCCAGAACATTGACTTGCATTTTTGCAGATGAGTCACAAGCATGGGAGAGATTCCTTCCATATAAGTCCTGAGTGCCGGCTCATGTGCACTGCTGCTCTGCCCCTTCACAGGAGCCCTGCTTACAGTTAAGTGTTCGCCTAGCAGCTCGAATTCTCTCACTTTATAAGTGACAAGAGCTTTGGAATGAAAAAATTATGTACAGTTGTAGTATGCAGTATGAGATGTAAAATA